>NC_054485.1:48614983-48950423 GCF_017639515.1 Carcharodon carcharias | reverse complement strand
TTCTTTTGTCTGTAACATCTTTTGATTATCTGCTCCTATCACTGCTTGCTTGTCCCTACAACCACACCACCCCTTCCCAACTTCTCCCCCCCCCTCCACCGCACAACCCACCCACCCCCCCCAACCTTAAACCAGCTTATATTTCACCCCTCTCCTAATTTCACTCAGTTCTGTTGAAGGGTCATGAGGACTCGAAACGTCAACTTTTTTCTTCTCCACCGATGCTGCCAGACCTGTTGAGTTTTTCCAGGTAATTCTGTTTTTGTATTGCATTTACAGGGCCCATTACTCAGATAAAGTGTGTTCCATGGTGGCCCTGTTAGAAATGAGCAATATGCCCAGTGTATGTGTGTATATCTAACCAGCTTGAAATAAGTAAAGGAGTAGATAGTACCAAATGTCGGATTGGAAATTGCTAAGCTTTCATTTCTATAGAAACAAGGCTAGTGGGATAATTAGTTGTATTTAATGACAGCTAGCCTGAAAATGGGCCCAAGGACAGACAAGACCTCTTGCAAAAGTGGGAGAGAAACTGGTAGATATTTAAACAAGCAATCACAGTACAAAGCTGTGCTAGGCTTTTCATTTAACCTTGTTTAATTATGATTTTTGCTGAAGTACATGAGCTCATTAGTGTGTGGAAGTGGAACAGAAGTGATTTTCGTGAACACCCTAGTTCAACTGCCTGATTAGGAATAAGAGCAGCTGAACTGAATGGCCATTATGAATATCTTGTTAACGGGTCTTACAAATGAACGGCTGCGACTCTGACATATTTTACAAATAAAATTATTCTGTGAAAAGGAGAGAAAAAACAGCCTTGGACCTAAATAACCGATAGTTGAATGAATGAAACCTTTGGGAGTTAGTTTGGTACCAGAGATTGAATGTTACTGGAAGGATGAAACTAACCTGGGAAGAACAGCTTGAGATGTGAAAAGGAAAAAAGATGAGGTAAGAGTGATTAATAAAGGCCAAAGGTTTTTGGCTCAGTCAAGATTTAGTTTAACAAGACTAAAACAGTAAGACAATGTGAAATATCTTGATGAAATAAATTAAAACAATTTATTAAGAAACAAGAGTTATACTTAACAAACCAAGGTAGTAACTTGACCACTCGCTTGGTTTTTATTTTCCACCTGAATTTTGGGTGCAGTTTGATGCACTTAGCTTCGCTCAGAATTCTTCTGCCCCTGATGTCTTCCTGGTCGCGCTACGCCACATCCTGGAGCTTCTCTGTTTACTAAGTCTGTGGTTCCACCTCTGGGACTCTTCATTATTTCTGCACAATCAGGGCCTGTGAACTCTGGCTTTTTAACCCTTTTTGACAGTTAGACCACCTCGTGTTCAGAGCTACTCCAGCCTGCTGATTGGCTTGGACACTGTGTGATCAATGTCCATTCTAATTGGGACCTTGCAATGATATGACACTAATGGAGAAACATGAAGACTGGTTCACTCAATTGAGGGGAACTGGTTCGAGTTAGTTCACTGGCTCCATGCTGTGTGATGTGATCAGAGTTCATATCCTTTTGTTCAGAGACATGCATTATGAAACTTACAACTGAAGTTTTTACAAAAAATTCATTCAACATTTACATCATTAAAGCTACAAAATCTACATATACATACTTATTGTTTAAAATTAATTGCAAAAGAGATGTGGCTGATATAAAATCAAACTAACTCCTTTAGCTAATGTGCTAGTACTGAATTAAAATAACATAAGACTAATTCTAACTACCCCAAAATTACCTATGAAAGTCTCAAGAAGCTAATGGCAGGTGAATAACATCAAAGGCAGGGTCTTCAAATCAAAGGTTAGACAAAAACTCAGTGTCTTAGGGCATCTAAAATAAAATGAACCTTTATAGGACCATAAGGCCTTGTCAATAATCCGTCCAAGTATCGACCCCGATAAAGGGTATAAAGTAAGAGAACTTGTGAACTTTCAGTGCAGTAGACAGTGGAAAAGGAAGGAAGGATCCAGTCAAAACAGCCTGAGGGGTTCAGATGTTGAGAAGACCTTAACAATGAGAAATGGAAGAAGAAAGAACGCCTGCCAGCTGCCTGCCCGATTTGGACCAGTACCAGCTATTTGCCACGGCCCCATTATTTTGCTAACTAGTGTGTTATAGACCATCTGAAACTCTCATTCAAAACTCAACATCCCATCTTACTGGTTGCACTTGAATCCTGAGGGATTAATTGGTTGGTTGGATAGTGATAACTCGCAAATACCTTTTCAAAGTTTAGTTCAAAGTATCTTTCAAAGATCCAAAATTATTACAACCCTCTTAGTTGGTTTCATCAGTTGAGCTTATCTCTATGCGCCAAAGAGAAACTTTCCATTAAAACCACCTGCAACCTGTTCACATTGGCACCTTTAAGCCTGCTTATTCTGTTGCAGAAGAAGTCTGCACACTGGCACAAATGAAGGTGGACCCAATAGCATGGTGAAAACAGACTGCTTTACACAGGAGCTTGTAAGTGAAAGCTTCTCCTGGCTGTACAAAGGTGGGTGGCCACTGGCAAGCATGGGAAGATACAAAATCCCAATGAATGATTAAAAAGGGGATAATGGATCATGCTTCTTATCACTGATATAGGTGCCAACACAACTGCCTGCTATCCTAGCTTGGTCAGCAACGGATCCAAGAAGACAGCTCACCACCACCTTCTCAAGGGCAATTAGGGATGAGCAATAAATGCTGGCCTAGCCAGCAACACCAACATCCCGCGAGTGAATTTTAAAAATGACTATCTGCCTCCTGATGCCATCATTTGATTTCTTGCTGCACTGAAGCTATTTTGCTGGAGGTTATAGGCTGGACAGTGCCATGAGAAAATAGCCTTGGAACAAAGCCAGCTACTGCCCCTTTAAATTGTTACAAGCATTTAAGGTGAGCAGGCATGTGCCCAGGTAGGGGTGACACATATCTTTCCACACAAAAGAGTCTGACCCAGAAGGTATGTATTGCAGCCCCTTAGGCTGAGTTGTACTTTTGGGGGATTGTGGGGCATAGGCACCACCATGGCCTGAGGATGTTTCCCATAGAAATCTTTCTAATGTAGCTATAACATTAAAATTAAGCAATTCTCCTTAAAGTTTAGTTAAACTAAGCAACGCAATTGTTGGGTGTAGACAATTCTGTAAAATATGCACTAATGAGTCAGTAGCCCATTTTACATCACTCCTGGATTTTATTTCCAAACTGTCATCTCAAGGAGTTAAGGTACATTTGAGGGTGAACCAGTCCTGCTGGTGAGGAAGAACCATTTGTGCTATTGTGTGCCTCCTAATCATGAACCCTAACCAGTGGTTTGAAGTGACATTGCATGGGCCGGGGCCCTGGAATTTTATTATGCTGTATGTGGCCTGATTGGAAAAATGTTCCATCCAACAGCACTGATGACATTTAAATGAACAAAACTTAAATGAACAGTGATGGGCTGAAATGCCTCGACTCTGCAGAAGCGATCACTAATCATTGTTCTGGTGAACCAGTGCTGGGCAGTATTGCTGGGATTTCATCGAATTATCCTGAACTCTATTAGCACATTATGCCCGCATGCAGCCACAATAATGGTGTGCCAATTCTTTCCCCCATGAAGCAGTGTGTAATGTAATCTATAGTGAATTTAAAATAAAAAATGCTGTAAATACTCAGATGCTGCCTGACCTGCTGAGTATTTACAGCATTTTCTGTTTTTATTTCAGATTTTCAGCATCTGCAGTATTTTGCTTTTGCACCATCCGCAGTTAGCTCAGGCCAATATTGTTTTGACTGAATTGCATTGTGAGAGAAAGTAGTTATCTCCTGTGACACTGTGGAATGAAAATGGTTCCCTTTGCAAAAATAACATTGGACTATTAACCAAGCCTGCTTGGGAGAGAATGCAAAACTAATTTGTTTTTACAGATCTTCAGTTATATTCACAGATTATGCTGATGTTGACTTTTGATGTGATCACTGGTTTCATGATTGTCGGAATTATTCACCATAGGATAACATCAGGACAGAATGCAGATAAGATATGCAGGAACCTTTAAAACAAGTGTTTAAATCCTCCAATTCTGTGCACTACTTTTCATAAGCTATTTGTATTATTTGCGAATCTCAGACAGTGTGGCTCTAACATTGGTTAAAAGACTCTTACCATACCTGGATCGCAGTCCTCTCTCACTGCAGCAATTGTCATAAATATTCATTGCTTAAATATGTATTCATCTGAAGCTGAATTAGAGTGTAACCAGCATAATGTGTGGAATAAACTAGACAATACCCCAGTTTAATTTTCTTGAAATAAATGAGTGGAACTCGGTCGTGAATAGATTGCTCTCTGAGTGCAATAGAGATGTTGGTGTATAACAGTGAAGAGGGAAGATTTCGCTATGTGCTTGTCTTTTTATTTTCTTGGCTATACATCTGAGAAAGTAGATAGATAAAGGGGGTTTCATCAAGGAACATGGCATCACAACCCTAATCTTTCTAATTGGGGCACCTTATCTTGTAATGTTGAATGAAACATTCATCATGGACGTGTAATAATCAGCCCTTTCCCCGTAGGCTAAACATGTGCTTCAGAATGATGCATAGTATTGTGTTCAGTTGTCACCTTGAAAAATGGTAACCTTACATCCAGAAGCACATTGCAAAAATGCCATAATAAATCTAAGTGGAATGAATAAATTGGAAAATATAAAAATAATCAAATAACGATGGTTGCTTCTTGCTACGACATTTCTTTTCCTGTCTGATTTGTTTTAGTGTCAGGCAAAATGGAACAACTTCTTTGGTGAGGTTGTGTATAATTAAACAGTGCTTTAAAAGTGAAACTGTCTAACACACCCCCTTTCTTTGCGTCCTGTTTGATTAATTATTTCTTTATTCGTCTTTGACATTTACTGGGAGCCAGTTGATGTCAGTGGAACTTTTGTTTTTAAAACACATCCATACGGAGCCAAATAATCCTTTCTGTGGAACTGGTGTTTTACATGTTTTCACTCAGTGCAGTTTGAGTCTGCCCCCATTCCTCAGACAGGTATACTGATGCAATATTTACATAGGCTAAAATCCAGTTGTAGAGCTGACCAATTCTTCATGACACAGTACTGTTCTGTCGGCTTTGTAATGTTCGTGAACTTCTGTGCCTTCTGGGGAATGGATTGTGGCTGGGTTTAGTAGTTACTGTTATTTGGCGCATTGCGGACCTAAATTTTGCCCTTTTAAAAGTTCTGTCTAAGTTGTTCAGTCCAGTATCCAGGTGTATTTAAACTTGAAGTGCAGGACGAAAAAGACTGTATTGTAGTATTTAGTGTGGAGCCAAACATTGATCTCAGAACATACAAAGAAAAACAACACTGTCAGCAGAACTTTGCCAGCTGAATTCCATCATTGGATTACTGTAAAATTCACTGAAAACTATCTAACGTTATGCATAATTTGTTTATTCTGCTGTGGGTTAGTGTGCCTCTGTGTGTAATTTGGATTCGAGATTCACTCCAGAAATTTGAGAATAATATCTAGGCCAACAACCCGGGCAGCACTGAGGAAGTGCTGCACCCATCAGAGATGCCATCTTTTAGATAAGACATCTACCCTGTCAGGTGGAAGTAGAAGATCCCATGCACAATTTTGAAAAAGATCAGGGAGATTCTCGCTGGTGTTCTGCCTAAGATTTAGTCGTCAAATAACAGACAAAGTACAGAACAACAGATCATCACCACATTGCTGTTTGTGGGATCTTGCTGTGTGCTGATTGGCTACTGCATTTCCTATGCTATGCTTTGAGGCATCCTGAAGTTGTGGAAGTTGCTAGATAAATGAAATGTCTTTCCCCTTATAGTTTTCTTTCAGTGATTTTGAAGACAACATGTTTTCTAGTGTCAAAAGATAGAATAATTTTCCACTTCCCCAGAAATCTGGACTCCCAAGAGCAGGTCGCTTTTTAATTTGTTCATGGGATGTGGATGTCACTGGCTGGGCCA
Organism: Carcharodon carcharias; assembly: GCF_017639515.1. Classification (NCBI taxonomy): domain Eukaryota; kingdom Metazoa; phylum Chordata; class Chondrichthyes; order Lamniformes; family Lamnidae; genus Carcharodon; species Carcharodon carcharias. The sequence continues at coordinate 48,944,431 of NC_054485.1, read as the reverse complement.
GCATTTGTTGCCTACCCCTAATTGCTCTTGAGAAGATGGTGGTGAGCTGCCTCCTTAAACCGCTGCAGTCCATGTGGTGTAGGTATACCCACAGAGCTGTTAGGGAGGGAGTTTCAGGATTTTGACCCAGTGACAGTGAAGGAATGGCAATATATTTCCAAGTCAGTATGGTGAGTGGCTTGGAGAGGAACTTCCAGGTGGTGGTGTTCCCATGTGTCTGCCGCCCTTGTCCTTCTAGATCACAGGTGGGGAATATTTTTGGGCCACACACACATAAACAAAATCAGTTGCGGGCCACACACACAAACAAAACCCAACCTAATTTATTATTTTTTTGAGAGAATACAGAAACGTTCAACTCACCCACTGCTTTAATGCGATGGCTGAATTTGCTTTTCCTTACTGAGCCTTGTTATGTTGGCTGGCACTGTTGAGGTTGCTACTCGCAAATTAGCTTTCCAAATTCACACCTGTTAATCTGGTGGTTCTTTGTGAGATAAAGTTTTGAAAAAAAGACTGCTCACAGCGGCATGCAGTCTCAAACAGGGTGCAATTTTCAGCATGTGTTTTCTCAAATTTGGAAATTCATCGATGCTTAAATGGAGTCTGTAGAATTTCAGCAGAGGCACTACATTGACTTTTCTCGTGACAGAAATCGATGCTCCACAAATCAGGCACATGGATTCACCACTGCAAAAAAAATTGTTTTTCCATTTTTCATTAAAGACATAACACTCTGCATCCACTTTACTCTTGTTTGCAGTAGCCATGTTTTAATTTTGCTCTTGCTCCCTCAATATTTCCAATCAATATCTCTTAACTGTCCAGTTCGAGAGATTTCCAAGATTCAAATTGGCTGAATATAAATGAAGTACTGTATAAATTCAAATTAGATAACACTAAATGACCCAGAAAAGCCCAGAGTAGCACAGCTTCTGTGTCTCAATCACAGCACTCCTGAAATTCAGCTCAGTTTTTTGCTTGCTTTCTTTCCCATTCTCTCTCTCTGTCTATCTCTCTATCCTTTCCCACTTTGTCTCTACCTTGACTCCCACTCCTCTCCCACTTTGTCTCACCCCCAAGCCAGCCTAGGGCAGTGAATTAACAACCCAAGGCTCTGACTAACTCCCAGCCCGAAGCTGCACCTGGACCCGGAGTCTGGGCCACTTCCTTGTCTGCAGGGGCTGAGGCCTTGTCCTGGGACACCAATGGAGCTGGGAGGGGGAGGGGGGATGAGCCATCAATGGAGTCGAGTGTCCTGCTCCCTTTTTCCTCCACCCCGTTACTCATACTTCACCATCTGATTGGCAGCCAGCAGTTTCCCATCTCCTCCCTCTGCTCCTGCTCCTGGGTTTTGGGCCTCGCTTTCTACCCACAGCTTGGGCCACTGGTGGCTGCAGCCAAGGCTCAGGCATCAGAACATGGCAGTGGCTGACGCAGAGTGGGTGGGGCCCAGTGGAGCGGGGCACAGATGTGGCAGTTGGTGGTGTGTGGGGCCGGTTCTGAAATCTCACTGTGGGCTGGATGAAAAAGTTCTACGGCAACATCAGTCCCTGGGCCGGTGGCTCCTCACCCCTCTTCTGGATGGTAGCAGTCATGAGCTTGGAAGGTGCTGTTTAAGGAGCCTCGCTAAATTCCTGCAGTGCATCTTGCAGATGATACACACTGCTGCTACCGTGCATTGGTGGTGGAGGGAGTGAATGTTTGTGGATGGGGCTGCTTTGTCCTGGGAATTGGCCAGAGTCTTGGGTTGTTAAGTCACTGCCCTGGGCTGGTTTGGGGGTGAGACAAAGTGGGAAAGGAGAGGGGGAGACAGAGAGAGAGAGAATGGAACAGGAAAGCAAGCATAAAGTTGAGCTGAATTTTAGGAGTGCTGGGTGGTGTCAAGCTTCTTGAGTGTTGTGGGAGCTGCACTGATCCAGGCAAGTGGGGAGTATTCCGTCACACTTTTGAATTGTGCCTTGTCGATGGTGGACAGGTTTTGGGGAGTCAGGAGGTGAGTTACTCGCCACAGGATTCCTAGCTTCTGACTTGCTCTTGTAGTCTCAGTATTGGCATGGCTTGTCCAGATCAGTTTCTGGTTAATGATAACTCCCAGGTTGCTGGTAGTGGGGGATTCATGGCTATGGTAATGCCATTTAATGGCAAGGGCTGATGGTTAGATTCCTGGCACTTGTGTGGTGCAAATGTTGCTTGCCACTTGTCAGCCCAAGGCTGGATCTTGTCCAGGTCTTGTTGCATTTGGACATGGACTGCTACAGCGTCTGAGGAGTCACGAATGGTGCTGAACATTGTGCGAACATCCCTACTTCCCCATTTTATAGAAGGAAGGTCATTGATAAAGCAGCTGAAGATGGTTGGGCTTAGGACACTACCCTGAGGAACTCCTGCAGTGATGTCCTGGAACTGAGACGCTTGACCTCCAACAACCACGACCATCTTCCTTTGTGCTAGGTATGACTTCAACCAGCAGAGAGTTTCCCTCCCCAATTCCCATTGGCTCCAGCTTTGCTAGGGTTCCTTGGTGCCTCACTCGGTCAAATGCTGCCTTGATTTCAAGGGCAGTCACTCTCACCTCACCTCTGGAGTTCAGCTCTTTTGCCCATGTTTGAACCAAGGCTGTAATGAGGTAAGGAGCTGAGTGGCCCTGGCGGAACCCAAACTGAGCATCAGCAAGCAGATTATTCCTAACACACTGTTGCTTGATAGCACTGTTGATTACCCCTGCCATCACTTTACTGATGATGGAGAGTAGACTGATGGGGTGGTAATTGGCCAGGTTGGATTTGTCCTGCTTTTTGAGTACAGGACATACCTGGCCAATTTTCCACATAGATGGTAGATGCCAGTGTTGTACATGTACTGGAACAGCTTGGCTGAAGGCACGGCAAGCTCTGGAGCACATCTTTAGTACTATTGCCTGAATATTGTCAGGGCCCATAGCCTTTGCAGTATCCAGTACCTTCAGCTGTTTCTTGATATCACGTGGAGTGAGTTGTATTGGCTGAAGACTGTCATCTGTGATGCTGGGGACCTCTGGAGGAGGCCAGGAGCAAAGTCAAGCACTGCTGCTGTGCCCCAGATGGGAGCTTTATTCCTCAAATGATGAGAAACATTCACATTGCACCAATGGGAAATGATCTAGCTCCCACATGCGCCATCATTGTGACCTCTCTCAGACCAGTAATTTACATATGAACATACAATTTAGAAGCAGGAGTAGGCCACTCGGCCTCTCGAGCCTACTTCGCCATTCAATGGCTGATCTGTATGTAACCTCAACCCCATATCCCTGCTCCGATAACCTTCCACCCCCTTGTTAATCAAGGATCTATCTAGCTCTGCCTTAAAAATATTCAATGTCTCTGATACCATCACCCCCTGAGGAAGAGAGTTCCAAAGATTCACAACCCTCTGAGAGAAAAAAATTCTCCTCATCTCTGTCTTAAATGAATGACCCTTTATTTTTAAACAGTGACCCCCTAGGTCTAGATTCCCCCACAAGGGGAAACATCCTTTTCACATTCACTGTGTCAAGACCCCTCAGGATCTTCAGGGTTTCAATTAGATCACCTCTTACTGTTCTAAATCCTAATGGATACAAGCCTAACCTGCCCAGCCTTTCCTCATAAGACAACTCGCGCATTCCTGGTATTGGTCTAGTAAGCCTTCTCTAGAACTGCTAACGCATTTACATCTTTCCTTAAATAAGGAGACCAGTATTGCACACAATACTCCAGATGCGGTCTCACCAATGCTCTGCATAACTGAAGCATAACCTCCCTGCTTTTGTAATCAACTCACCTCCACAATAAGTGATAACATTCTATTAGCTTTCCTAATTACCTACTGTACCTGCATACTACCCTTTTGTGATTCATGCACTAGGCCACCCAGATCCCTCTTAATCTCAGCGCTCTGCAATCTCTCACCATTGCTTCATTTTTATCCTTCCTGCCAAAATGAACAATTTCATATTTGCCCACATTATAGTTCATTTGCTAGCTCTTTGCCCACTCACTTAACCTATTATATCACTTTGTAGTCTCTTTACGCTCTCTTCACAATTTACTTTGCTATCTATTTTTGTATCGTCGGCAGATATAGCAACCATTCCTTCAGTACCTCATCTATGTCATTTATATAAATTGTAAAAAGTTGTGGCCCCAGCACTGATCCCTGTAGCACACCACTCGTCACATCCTGCCAACCAGAAAAATAACCGTTTATGCCAGCTCTCAGCTCCCTGTTAGCTAGCCAATCTTCTATCCGTATCAATATGTTACCTCCTACACCATGAGCTTTTATTTCCTGCATTAACCTTTGATGTGGCACTTTTCAAATGCCTTATGGAAATCTAAGTACAGTACATCCACCAGTTCCCCTTTATCCACAGCACATGTGACTCCTTCCAAGAACTCCAATAAATTGGTTAAACATGATTTCCCTTTTACAAAACCATGTTGGCTCTGCCTGATTGCCTTGAATTTTTCTAAATGCTCTGCTATAACATCTTTAATAATAGTTTCTAGCATTTTCCCTATGATAGATGTTAGGCTAACTACTTTCTGTCTCCCTCCCTTTTTGAATAAAGGAGTTATATTTGCTATTTTCCAATCAAATGGAACCTTCCCCAAATCTAAGGAATTTTGGAAAATTAAAACCGGTGCATCAACTGTCTCACCAGCCATGCCTTTCAAGACCTTAGGGTGAAGTCTACCCAGATCTGGAGATTTGTCAGCCCGCAGCCCCAACAATTTGCTCAATACCACTTCTCTGGTGATTATAATTTTCCAGAGTTCCTCTCTTTCTTCCATCTCCTGATTTACATCTATTTCCGGGATGTCATTTGTATCCTCTATAGTGAAGACCAAAGCAAAATACCTGTTTAATTCATTTGCCATCTCCCTACTTTCCATTATCAATTCCCCAGATGCACTCTCTATAGGACCAACACTCACTTTGTTAATTTTTTTCTTATTTAAATATCTTTGGAAACTCTTACTATCCATCTTTGTTTATTAGTTAGCTCTCTCTCATACTCTAATTTTCCGCTCTTATTAATCTTTTTGTCATTTTGTGCTGTTCTTTATATTATTTCCAATCTTCTGACCTGCCACCTGTCTTTGCGTAATTATATGCTTTTTCTTTAATTTTGAGATTGTCTTTAACTTTTTTAGTTAACCCTGGATGGTGGGCCCTCCCCTTGGAATTTTTCTTTCTCTTTAGAATATATCTATTCTGTTTTTTCTGAAATATCCCTTTAAATGTCTGCAACTGAACTACCTTTGACATATCCCTTTAACTCATTTGCTAGTTCACTTTAGTTAGCTCCACTTGCGTGCCCTCACAATTACCCTTATTTAAGTTTAAAATACTATTCTTGGACATGCTCGTTTTTCCCTCAAAATTAAGTTAAAATTCAATCATATTATGATCGCTGCTTCCAACGGTTGCCTTCACTAGGAGGTTTTCAAATTAATCCTATCTTGTTGCTCAATACCAGGTCTAGCATAGACTGTTCTCTGGTTGGCTCCAGAAAGTGCTGTTTTAAGAAAATAGAACAAGAACAAAGAACAAAGAAAAGTACAGCACAGGAACAGGCCCTTCGGCCCTCCAAGCCTGCGCTGATCATATTGCCCATCAACTAAAACATTTAGCACTTCCGGGGTCCATATCCCTCTATTCCCATCCTATTCATGTATTTGTCAAGCTGCCTCTTAAATACCATGGTCATACCTGCTTCCACCACCTCCTCTGGCAGCGAATTCCAGACACTCACTAATCTCTGCGTAAAAAACTTGCCCTGCACATCTCCTCTATAGTTTTCTCCTCTTACCTTAAATCTATGTCCCCTAATAATTGACTCTTCCACGCTGGGATAAAGCTTCTAACTATCTACTCTGTCCATGCTGCTCATAATTTTGTAAACTTCTATCAAGTCGCCCCTCAATCTCCGTCGCTCTAGTGAGAACAATCTGAGTTTATCCAACCTCTCCTCATAGCTAATAACCTCCAGACCAGGCAGCATCCTGGTAAACCTCCTCTGCATCTTCTCCAATGCCTCCATATCCTTTTGGGAATGTGGCGACCAGAATTGCATGCAGTATTCCAAGTGTGGCCTAACCAAGGTTCTATACAGCTGCAGCATGACTTCCCAGTTTTTATACTCAATACCTCTGCCAATGAAGGCAAACATGCCATATGCCTTCCTAACTACCTTATCCACCTGCATTTCCACTTTCAGTGACCTGTGGACCTGGACACCCAGATCCCTCTGCCTGTCGATGCACTTAAGGGTTCTGCCATTTACTGTATAATTTGTGCCTGTATTTGACCTTCCAAAATGCATTAACTCGCATTTGTCTGGATTAAACTCCATCTGCCATTTCTCCACCCTAGTCTCCAGCCAATCTATATCCCGTTGTATCCTTTGACAATCCTCTTCACTATCTGCAACTCTTCCAACCTTAGTGTCGTCTACAAACTTACTAATTAGCCCAGTTACACTTTCCTCCAAATCATTTATGATTACTACAAACAGCAAAGGTCCCAGCACTGATCCCTGCAGAACTCCACTAGTCACAGCTCTCCATTCAGAAAAGCACCCTTCTACTGCTACCCTTAGTCTTCTATGACCAAGCCAATTCTGTATCCATCTTGCCAGCTCACCTCTGATCCCGTGCAACTTTACCTTCTGTACCAGTCTGCCATGAGGCACCTTGTCAAAGGCCTTACTGAAATCCATGTAGATAACGTCCACTGCCCTTCCATCGTCGATCATCTTTGCCACTTCCTCGAAAAACTCGATCAAGTTAGTGAGACACGACCTCCCCTTCACAAAACCATGCTGCCTGTCACTGAAATGCCCATTTGCTTCCAAATGGTAGTAAATCCTGTCACGAAGAATCTTCTCCAGTAATTTCCCTACCACTGACATAAGGCTCACCGGCCTGTAATTTCCTGGATTATCCCTGCTACCCTTCTTAAACAATGGAACAACATTGGCCATTCTCCAGACCTCTGGGACCTTACCCGTAGCCAGTGAGGATACAAAGATTTCTGTCAAGGCCCCAGCAATCTCCTCTCTTGCCTTCCTCAGTACCCTGGGGTAGATCCCCTCTGGCCCTGGGGATTTATCCACCTTAATGTTCTTCAAGACGCCTAACACCTCCTCTTTTTTGATTTCAACATGATCGAGGCTGTCTACACACACTTCCCTAGACAAATCGACCGCTAAGTCCTTCTCTTTGGTGAATACTGATGAGAAGTATTCATTTAGTATCTCTCCCATTTCTTCTGGCTCCACACAGATTCCCACCTCTGTCCCTGAGTGGGCCTACCCTTTCCCTGACTACCCTCTTGCTTTTTACATATGTAAAAAAGGCCTTGGGATTTTCCTTAATCCTGGTTGCCAGTGACTTTTCGTGACCCCTTTTAGCCCTCCTGACTCCTTGCTTAAGTTTCTTCCTACTTTCTTTATATTCTCCAAGGGCTTCATCTGTTCCCAGCTTTCCAGCCTTTATGAATGCTTCCCTTTTCTTTTTGACTAATCTCACAATATCCTTCATTATCCAAGGTTCCTGAAACTTGCCATGTTTATCCTTCATCCTAGCAGGAACATGCCGGTCCTGAATTCTTATCAACTGACGTTTGAAAGCCCCCCACATGTCAGTTGTTAATTTGCCCTCAAACATCCGCCTCCAGTCTAGAGTCCTCAGTTCCTGCCTAATATTGTTACAATTAGCCTTCCCCCAATTAAGCACCTTAACCTGAGGACTCCTGTTATCCTTATCCACCAGTACCTTGAAACTTCCTGAAATGCTCCCATACTGAAACTTCGATCACCTGGCCTGGTTCATTCCCTAATACCAGGTCCAGTATTGCCCCTTCTCTAGTTGGACTATCTACATATTGTGTCAGGATTTGCTTCTTTCAGGATATTTTGGATGCACCTGGTGGGAACCAGAGCAATAGGTCAGCAGGTGAAATAAATGACTGGGAACTAGTGAATATGGCCAGTAGGACTAGGAGAAAGGGCAGGCAGGGTGAAACAGGATAGAGAAGGATGTAGAAGAGTTGGGGGAGTTGCACTGTTGGTTAAGGGGATATCACAGCTGTACGACACCTCGGTGGGCTCATGCAGCGAGGCAATATGGATAGAGCTCTGGAATAGGAAGGGTGCAGTCACAATGTTGGGGGATTACTATATGCTTCCCAATTGCCGGGGGAGATTGAGGAACAGTTATGTAGGCAGATTTTGGAAAGATGTAAAAGCAATAGGGTTGTTGTGGTTGGTGATTTTAACTTTCTCTATATTGACTGGGAATCACTTAGTGCTAGGGGTTTGGATGGTGCAGAATTTGTAAGGTGCATCTCAAAATATCCTGAAAGCATCCTATGAACTTCTCATCTTTGTTACCTTTGCTCATCTGATTTTTCCAGACTATGTAGATTAAAATCTCCCATGATTATTGCTGTACCTTTCCAGCAAGCTCCCATTATCTCTTCTTTTATACTCTGTCCTACCGTGTAGTTACAATTAGAGGGGCCTGTACCCGCTCCCACAAGTGACTTCTTGCCTTTATCATTCCTCATCTCAACCCAAACTGCTTCTACATCCTGGTTTTCTGAACTTAGATCAACCCTCTCTAATATACTACTACCATCATTAATTAACCGAGCAACCTCCACCTCTTCCTAATTTCCTGTCATTCCTAAATGTCACATACCCTTCAACATTCAGGTCCCAATCTATGTTATCCTGCAGCCATGTCTCTGTAATGGCTATCAGATCGTACTTATTTAACTCAGTTTGTACTATCAGTTCATCTGTTTTTGTTTTGAATGCTACGTGCATTTAGATACAGAGCCTTTAATTTTGTTCTTTTATTATTTTTGTAGCATCTAGCCTTATCTGCTGCTTTGCTCTTAGATTTATACTCTGCCCCTTCCTGTCACAGTCTATCATTTCTCATATCAATAACTGTCTCTCTTGCCTTGTCTCTACTTTTTAGTTTAGCATATCTTCCCAAATTTGATTTCAAATGCATGGTGGAGGAGCTTAGACTGTAAATTCAGATATGCAGTAATGTTTTAACAGTTCTGTGTGAAGTGCACCCCTGGCCGGCCTCCCTTATGCTGCCCTCCGTAAGCTTGAGATCATCCAGAACAGTGCTGCCTCTGCTCTAACTCAAACCAAATGCAATTCGCCTATCTACCTTTTTGTTTGGTGATCAACACTGAGTCTCAGTTAAATAATATTTTGATTTTAAAACTTTTACCTCATTTTCAAATCCCCCCATAACCTCACTCCTCCCCTTCTCTGTAATCTCTTCCAGCCTCATGACCCTCCAAAATATTTGCATTCCTCTAATTCTGGCCCCTCAAGCAAATACAGTTTTAATCACTCCACCATTGGTGGCCATGCCCTCAGTTGCCTACGCCCTAAATTCAGGAATTCCCTCTCTAAGCCTCTCCATCTCTCTATCTCGATTTCCTCTTTAAGATCTCCTTAAAATCTACTTCTTTTACCAAGCTTTTTGTCATCTGGCCTACTATCTCCTTATGTGGTTTTGTGTCATATTTAGCTTTATAATGCCTTTGTGAAGTACCTTGGGATGTTTTATTACTTTAAAGGTGCTGTATATATATACAAGTTTTTGTTGTAAAGTAAATTACAAAAAAGAAAGACTTGCATTTATGTAGCATTTTCACAATCTCACGGCACCCCAAAGAGTGCACAGTTGCACTCTTGCCTCTGAGTCAAAAGGTTGTTGGCTCATGTCCCACTCCAGGATCTGAGCACAAAAATCAAGGCTGACACTCCAGCATTGTACTGAGGGAGCATTGCATTGTTGGTGGTGCCAACTTTTGGATGATACATTAAACCAAGGCCCCATTTCCCTGCTGGGTGATGTAAAAGATCCCATGGTACTATTTTGAAGGAGAGCAGGTGTGTTATCCCCAGCGTCTGGCCAATATTTACCCTTCAAACAACATCACTAAAAACAGATTATTTGGTCATTGTCACATTGCTGCGTGTGTGCAAATTAACGGCCACGTTTTCAATATTAAAACAGCGACAACACTTCAAAAGCACTTAATTGACTATAAAGTACTTTGGGACATCCTGTGTTCATAAAAGACACCACATAAATTGCAAGTCATTCTTTCTTTCAAAACTTTCTTTTTTTAAAACACCATTTCTTTGCAGCCCACTGAAGCACTTAAAAAATGAAGCCATTATTGTAATGTAGCAAATTATTGAAAAATTCACCAATGCTAACCGCTATTCTTAGTTGAAGAAATATCTCTCCCTTGTTCTTAGCAGCTAACATTAATTTTCATTTTCAAAATGTTCATTGCAGTCCATAGTTATATTAATTTTATAAAACCAAAGCCCCAGACTGAGGCAGACTGCTGTCTATTTCATTTTTTTCCTCCTCTGATCAATAAATGCTCTGCACAGACATTACAAATTATACTTCTTCATATATATTTTAATTGCTTTGGGGAAATAGACCAAAACTTTTCATAAAACTGCACATTTTATCAGAAGCCATGTGAAGCGATAAGAATACTGAAGTAATCAAGATTGAGGTAATGTTTCTGGGATGTTCTGTAAGTTTTGGATCAGAATCACAAGACAATAGTTTACTGAGTCATTGCAGCCAAGTCTAGCCTAACCTGTCTACCAGAAAACTGATGGAATTGGGTGCAATGATGATTATACACCCCGTTGATTTTACTCTTCATTGAAGTCAATATGGTGAAATAGTGGGAGAGTTGTAAACCTGGTTTTCCATTCAGTCCCATGAGTTTCCTTCCCAGTAAGGTTGGGTTAAAATTTGACCCAGAACTGTGTCACAGAGAAGCACGCATCAGGCTCCTGTCAATGGTCTCTCACAGGGTGAAGTCTTAAGCCCACACCGTTTCAGTGATGTGCAAGCAAGGCTGAGGTCTTGTTGGTTGATAGTGTAATTTTTTTTTTAGTTTTATGGCATGTGCCATAGAAAATAACGATATAACAAATAGGAGCTGGAGTAGACTACATCACCCATCAAGCTTGCTCCGCCATTCAATGTGATCATGGCTGACCTTGGACCTCAACTCCATTTTCTCGCTTGTTCCCCATATCAATTCTCTGAGAGACCAAAAACCTTATATATATTGAACAATGGAGCATCCACAACTCACTGGGGTAGAGAACTCCAAAGATTCACAACCCTTTGAGTGAAGCCATTTCTCCTCATCTTAGTCATAAAATGATTAGCCTCTTATCCTGAGACTGTGCCCCCATGTTTTAGATTTCCCAGCCAGGGGAAGCAATCTCTCAGCGCCCAACCTATCAAGCCCCTTCAGGTTTCAATGACATCACCTCTCATTCTTCTAAACTCCAGAGAATATCAGCCCAATTTACTCAACCTCTCATCGTAGTACCTCAGGGATCAATTTAGTGAACCTGGAAACTGTCCTGTCCTCCAGAGTGTGACGGCATTTTAACTCCCGCTTCTCATTGGTATGGGATCTTATCTGTCTCATCTGTGGAAGGGCCTAGTTGGTCTGTGGAATCAGGATTTTAAGAGGCTGTCTCTGACCATGTGAAGGAATGGGCTCTGGCAATCAGAGGAGTACTAAGGAAGGAGGTTCAGAAATACATAAAAACATAAGAATAATAGGAGCAAGAGTAGGCCATATAGCCCCTCAAGCCTGCTCTGCCATTCAATTAGATCATGGTTGATCTGATCTGGTCTCAACATTTTCTTCCTTGCCCACCTTTAACTCTTGACTTCCCTATGAATCAAAAATCTGTCTAATTCAGCTTTTAATGTATTAAATGACTCAGCCTCCACTGCTCTCCGGGGTAAAGAATTCCAAACATTAATGACCCTCTGAGAGAAGAGCTTCTTCCTCATCACTGCCTTATGACAGTCCTCTTATTCTGACACAGTGCCCTCCAGTTCTAGGTTCCTCCATGAGGAGAACCATCGTCTCTGTTAAGCCCCTTCAGAATCTTACATGTTTCCATAAGATCGTGGTCAAGGGATGGGGATTGGGAGCAAAGCTAGGGCAGTGGAGAACCATAACAGCTTCCCCACACATAGTTCTTGGGTTAAAAGCATAGTCAGAGTCTCAGTGATATCAGTGGGATCCCTTCTCATGTGTAACTCACTCACCTGCTAAGGTTCAATGAAGAGTGCAGTAGGGCATGCCAGGTGCATACCTAAAAATGAGGTGAAAACCTGGTGAAGCTATAAAACAGGACTACTTGCAGGCCAAACAGCATAAGCAGCAAATGATAGACAGAGCTAAGCAATTTCACAACCAACAGATCAGATCTAAGCTCTGCAGTCCTGCCACATCCCAGTGGTGAATGGTGGTGGACAATTAAACAACTCAGTGGAGGAGGAGGCTCCACAAATATTCCCATCCTCAATGATGGTGGAGCCCAGCGCAGCAGTGCAAAAGATAAGGCTAAAGCATTCGCAACAATCTTCAGCCAGAAGTGCCGAGTGGATGATCCATTTCGGCCTCCTCCGGAGGTCCCCAGCATCACAGATGCCAGTCTTCAGCCAAATCAATTCACTCCATGTGAGATCAAGAAACAGCTGAAAGCACTGGATATTGCAAAGGCTATGGGTCCTGACAATATTCTGGTAATAATACTGAAGACTTATGCTCCAGAATAGCTGCATCCCTAACCAAGCTGTTCCAGTAGAGCTACAACACTGGTAATTTCCCGGCTAAGTGGAAAATTGACCAGGTATGTCCTGTACTCAAAAAGCAGGACAAATCTAACCTGGCCAATTAACGCCCCATCAGTCTACTCTCGATCATCAGTAAAGTAATGGAAGGAGTCATCAACAGTGCTATCAAGCAGCACTTGCTTAGCAATAACCTGCTCACTGATGCCTAGTTTGGGTTCTGCCAGGGCCACTCAGCTCCTGACTTCATTACAGCCTCGATTCAAACAAGGACAAAAGAGCTGAACTCCCGAGGTGAAGTGAGAGTGACTGCCCTTGACATCAAGGCAGCATTTGACGGAGTGTGGCATCAAGGAGCCCGAGCAAAACTGGGGTCAATGGGAATCGGGGGAAAGCTCTCCACTGGCTGGAGTCATAACTAGCACAAAGGAAGTTGGTTGTGGTTGTGGTTGTTGGAGGTCATTCATCTCAGCTCCAGGACATCACTGCAGGAGTTCCTCAGGGTAGTGTCCTACGCCCAACCATCTTCAGCTGCTTCATCAAAGACCTTCCTTATCATAAGGTCAGAAGTGGGGATGTTTGCTGATGATTGCACAATGTTCAGCATCATTCGCGACTCCTCAGATACTGAAGCAGTCCACGTCCAAACGCAGCAAGACCTGGACAACATCTAGGTTTGGGCTGACAAGTGGCAAGTAACATTTGCACCACACAAATGTCAGGCAATGACCATTTCCAACAAGAGAGCATCCAACCATCGCCTCTTGACATTCAATGTCATTACCATCACTGAATCCCCCACTATCAACATCCTGCCAGTTACCAATGACCAGAAACTGACCTGGACTAGCAATATAAATACTGTGGCTACAGTAGCAGGTCAGAGGCTACGTATCCTGTGATAAGTAATTCACCTCCTGACTCCTCAAAGCCTGCCCACCATCTACAAGACTCAAGGCAGGAATGTGATGGAATACTCCCCACTTGCCTGGATGAGTGCAGCTTCTACTGAAGAAGCTGGACACCATCCAGGATAAAGCAATCTGCTTGATTGGCACCATATCCACAAACATTCACTCCCTCCACTGCTGACGCACAGTGGCAGCAGTGTGTACCTCTTACAAGATGCACTGCAGGAATTCAGCAAGGCTCCTTAGACAGTACCTTCCAAACACACGAGCACTACCACCTAGAAGGACAAGGGCAGCAGGTAAATGGGAACATCACCACCTGGAAATTACCCTCCAAGTCACTCACCATCCTGACATGGAAATATATCGCTGTTCCTTCACTGTCGCTGGGTCAAAATCCTGGAACTCCCTCCCTAACAGCACGGTGTGTGTACCTACACGGCATGGACAGCAGGGGTTCAAGAAAGCAGCTCAGCACCACCTTCTTAAGGGTAATTAGGGATGGGCAATAAATGCTGGCCCAGCCAGTGAAGCCCACATCCCGTAAATGAATAAAAAAAAGAACAAGTTAAAGTTGCAAGTTGAGGAAGAATAGCTGGTTTGGGGGGGTGGGGGGTTGTGGAGGCTGGTGAGTGGTGGGGGTGGTGGGGCAGGAGGGGGGTGTTGGGTGAAGTTAAATCGCTGGTGACCATTTTAATTGTCTGGCCAATAGAGTTGCCAATTCTGGTTGGACATGTTTCTGGTGGTTTGATCACATGGTCCCTCATATCTGCCCCCACACTCTGTCATTGGCTGTCCAACATCTCTATCCTCACAATGCACCACCTTCCCTACCTAACTGGAAAACAAACAGACTCTTGGTTGCTTGATTGGATGATTCTTAACCATTAGTCAGCTTTTATCTCTCCATTTCCAACATTGTTTTATAACAAGCAAAAGCACTGAACTGAAAGAAGACACAGTTTGTTTGAATGCCCCTATGACACTTCTCCTGGATTGTTTGCAGCAATGTCTAGAAGATTAACCATTAATTCCCAGAGAAACCTTGCGGGTTTTTGTCAACCCTGCTGCCCAGCTGGTTTCCACGGGCTGGCAGTGTTAAAATTGGCCTCATAATAACAGCTGGGTGATCAAAAAGACCCAGAAACAGGGGCAAGGAGCTTGAGTGAGGGGGATGAAAATCAAAAAATAAAACCAAAAGCTTACACCACTCTATTCACAAGTAAAGGCCAATGCTGGTAGTGTTACTGGGTGGCAATCTTAGTCACTAATTGTTCCTGGCATGGAGTGGGCATAACTTTAAAACAAGGCAAAGTAAAATGCTATCAACCATGCAACTGGGTGGAACCTTAGACCTGGCTCATGCAAAGTAAAGAGAAATGTATTTTTTTTACAAAAATGCCCTATGCAGTGAGAACGGACAGTGGTTTGCAAGAGGCAGTTTCCTGGATCAACAGATCCAGAGAGTATGGGAGAGGGTTCCAGTTGTGAAAAGAATGTACTTTTCCTACAAAAGTTGGGAAGTCATCAGTGTGGCTATAGTCAAATTAAGGGACATTGATACTGAACAGTGCAGCTGCTTCAGATGCCCGGAATTAGGACTGAAGCTCTGGAGGAGATCAATTATTAGCCTAAGGCCTTGTTGGTTGGTATTGCAATTTTTAAATTTTCCGTTTTATGGTGTGTATCCAGTCACAATCCATGGAGCCCACAAGACAACTGTTAGTCATTCCCTTTCCCAGTATGCCAACATTCCCAACATTCTTTTCATCCATCCACCCTCTTTATTATTTGCCTGCCATGACTCATTCTTCCTTCTGGTGCAATGAAGGGGATCTGTTCCAATGAAGTTTGGTAGAGCGCATGTCAATTTACTTTGCAGCCAAATTTGCCAAACCTGCCAAGAGCATCGTTCTTGTCAGTGGGTTTCCGAAATGAGAAACGGTTCCATTTTCCCAACACCAACATCCCTTAATTTGAACAACAGTGTACGGCAGCCTGATGAGGGAGTTCGACTTTGTCTCAGTGCAGGACTAGTGGGGAGCACCATCTCAGGTGAAGCGTCTGGGCAATGAGATGGAAGTGAAATGTTTTTGCATCAGCATTGTTGCATCAAAAAGTAGGTTAATCCAAATTATTTAGGTTCAGATGACGGAGGTAAATCATTTTGCTGGTATTAATATTGACCAAAAGTGCAAGCAAGTTAGATACCTATATATTTACTTGTAGGATATCCAATGGGAGTTTACAATCTACTAACCAATCAGGGTGAGTTTTTAACACAAAATATTAAGCAACTACTGAATGGAAGCCTGTTTATACACGTAATTGGACAATGTAAGATGAATTACTTTGACCTGTCAATTCCAAAATTATTGTTATATGATCTTTGTGTCATTTGTTACCATGTTAATAGAATGGAGATGTCACTGCACTTACATTCCATTTTCACAGCAATGCAGAATTTGTTTACGTAGGTGATAAAACAAATTTACATGATTACAAATATCACACCTTAAAATAATAAAAGCTTAAATATAGACATGTTGGATCCAAGCTAGCTATGATTAGATAAACCCGCTGATGATCTGAAATGAATTAAACCTGACACGTTGTAAATACTTAGTAATGCCCTGTGAAATCCGAATGATTTTATCTAATGCGTGGCCTTGATTTTTAAATGCCTGTGGGGATGAGGTTGGTTGCAGATGCAATTTGAAAATAGCACTCTTGGATGGCCTATCAGCAACCCAACACTTCCCCTTGGCCCTTTTAAATTCAGCCTGATTCAGTCTGATTTCTACCTGACATCTGTCGGATGCGCACTTCTTCCTTTTCATCTTCACCTCTGTCTATTGTCAGTCTGAGCACTCTGGATTTATTTGTCCTACCTTTCCCCTTCAAGGGATTATAACTTGACATTGCCTGCAATACTTTTTCTTTGAAGGTGGTCCATTGTTCAACCACCCTCTTTTCCACCAACATTTGATTTCAATGTACTCAACCTCTCATTCTCACCTAACCAAAGCTGGCTTTCCCCCAATTAATTATCCCTGCTCTGGATTGTTCCTTGTCCTTTACCATGGCCAACCTAAATCTTATGGTTCAATGGTCACTGTCCCCTAAATTCTCTCTCACTGATACTTGATCTACTTGGGCTAACTCATTCCCCAGAACCAGGTCCAACAATTCCTGCCCTCTTGTTGAACTGGAAACATACTGCTACAGAAAACTATGTTGAACACATTCCAGGAACTGTTGCCCCTCTTGTCCCTTTGCATTATTCCTATCCCAGTCTATGTTTGGATAATTGAAGTCCCCCATTATAATTACTCTATAATTCTTGCACCCCACTGTAATTTCTTTGAAAATTTGTTCCTCTATATTCCTTCCATGATTTGGTGGTTGAAATATACCGATCAACATTATTGTACCTTTTTCATTTCTTGCTTCTAGCCAGAGAGATTCTGTCCTTAACCCATCTGGAACATCCTCTCTCTCCAGCACTGTCTTTAACCAATACTGCCATCCACCCTCCTTCCCGCTTTTTTCTTCCTTTCTTGTCTCTCCTAAACACCTTGTACCCAAGAATATTTAACACCCATTCCTGTCCTCTTTCAGCCAGGTCTCTGTTATAGCAATAATATTATAATTCCATTTGTCAACCTGTGCCTGTAGTTCACCAATCTTACTAACCCCAACCTGTGCATTCACATACATGCACAATGACCCTGATTTAGGCTTTACTTCCCTCTTACTCTGACCCCATCTAATAACTTACTATTGCCTACTATAATCCTATCAAACTGCCCAAGTACTCTATCTACCTTGAAACTACACTCTGATATATCCTCCTTATTAGTTAATATTTCTCTACTTCCCACTATCGGTTTTTATCCTCTCCACTCTGAACTTCCCCTCAGGTTCCTATTCCCCTGCCGATCTAGTTTAAAATCTCCCCACAAGGACCTTGATCCCAGTCTTGTTGAGGTGTAACCTGTCCTTCTTGTACAGGTCCCGCCTGCCCTAGAACCAGTCCCGATGCCTCAGAAAGCTAAATCCTTCCCTCCTACTCCATTTCTTCAGCCATATATTAGGCTGTTCAATCTTCATATTCTTATGCTCACTCGCATGTGGCACTGGGAGTAATCCTGAGTTTACTGCTCTTGAGGTCCTGTTTTTTTAATTCCCTTCTGAGCTCCCTAAAATTTGCTTTCAGGGCCTCATCCCTTTTCCTACCTGTGTCACTAGTCCCAGTGTGGACTATGACCTCTGGCTGCTCACCCTCCTCCAAAAGAATGTCCTGCAGCTGCTCTGTGACATCCTTGATCCTGGCACCAGGGAGGCAGCATACCATATGAGTCACATCTATGGCCGCAGAAATGCCCGTCTGCTCCCCTAACTATGGAATACCTACCACTATAGCTCTTCCACTCTCCTCCTCCCTCCCTTTGCAGCTGAGCTACTCACGGTGCCACGAACTTGGTTCTTGCTACAGTTGCCTGAGGAACCATCTTGCTCACCAGTATCCCAAATGGAAAAGCAGATAGACAGCAAGATAGCCTCAGGGGATTCCTGCACTAAGGTACACTGGCGGTCACCCATTCTCTCTCTGCTTGTGTACTTCTTAGCTGTGGTATAGCTACCTCTCTAAATATGCTATCCACATATTCTCAGCTTTGCAGATGCACCACAGTGACTCTAGCCACTGCTCGAGTTCTGCAACGGAGCTCAAGCTGCTGCAGCTAATGACACTTCCTACAGACGTAGTCATCGAGGGCACAATTTCTCACATCCCACAGGATGCACATTCCATTTGGTCAAGCTGTACTGATATACCTTAAACTTTATATAATGTATTTACTACAGTATGGTGCAATATAATAACTCACCTGTCACCCACCAATCGTCTCCTTTGTACTGAGTCCAGAAAGGCCTATACTTAACAACCAATTAACTTACAGGAGTCTTGTGACATCAGTTTTTGATTTTATCTGTAAACTGTCGACTCTCTCTCTCCCCACTGCTTTAAGCTTTCAGACCTCTCTGGTTAATTGCCAGTAACTGATTAACCTACTCCTTCTGCTACACCAAAGTGGAAATGAAATGCTGGGCGCCGAAAAACAGTAGGAGAAAGGGACACCTTCTCCCCCTCTTCACTGAACTCCCAACCCAGCAAGCTCTACTTCTTGCAATAAACACTACCTAAAGCACCTCTTTCCCCTTATGCACCAAATTTCCACTTTGAATCAAATTCCCAAGTACTCGCTCTGCCTCCATCTCACTCAGGCGTAGTCTCCCTTACTGACCATGCTCCTTACTCATAAGTGCTCTTCTGTATGGAACAATGAAGGGAGCCATTATGGATGAGGAATAAAGGTAATAGAAAATAAGGATGATTGAAACAGAGCAGTCCAAGTACATTCCAATTGACTGTTTGGCCACTGGTTTGCACCACGATGTTGCTGATCCTCTGATCTCCTGCCTGCTTCAATCTTCAAGGTAAAGACAAACCCCTTGAGGCAGCCATCTGCCTTTGAGCATTGCAATCTGGAGCTGATTCCTGCCGACTTGCAGCACCCAGCTAAGCTCCCCTCCCGTCCAATTAGTGGTTTTCTATTTGAAAATAGCATTGTGTCAGCGACATAGATGTAGCGTGTGGCCAGAACCCTGAAATTATCTGAACATCGGGTTCCGAATCAAACCCCGTATATTGGACTCTATCATAAAGTATAGAGTAAGTATCAGTAAGTATCAAGTATTGAGGCACCTGAGAGTGCAACCTGCTCTATGGGGAAAAGTTGAATATTGTTGCACTTTCGCAATAATCATTTTGGAATGTTCTTTTTTATATTTTATGTATACAGTATATTTTTGGGAAAAAGTACATTCTCTCAATACAAAGGTATTAATCCCTCATTGTTAAGCAATAGCTCATATTATATTATAATTGACCTGCAAACAGGCGGATTTTGCCATTGGAGAATGACTCTACTGAGATTATTTTTTCTTGAACGCAAAGCTCCCTGTGGCATAATTCTCTCATTACTAGAACGCGGAAGTGACCTAATGCTTGAGGTCAGGCCTAAAAATTCCGAAGGGAGGGTACTAATGAGTTAAAAATAACTTGTATCAGTCCAATGCCTGATTTTCAAAATTATGCCATCTAAATTAAGTTGATCAAAATATTAAGAAACTATAATCATTTGAAAACAGCTTATGTCACGCATTTTAATTTTTTTCCTAAAATGCAAACATTGTGAATGCTCACATAATATATTGTCAATGACCTGTAGCTATCATCAATTTTTAAAATATTTAGCCTGCAACCAAAAAGTGAATCATCTCCCATGAATGCATTTTGTTTTGCATTCCTCAGTACACAGCAAGTCAACAAAGGAAAGTTGGCAGATGTTTTCGTCTAAATTGCTCTTCGGGGGGCTGGAGGTGGTTACATTTTGAAATCAGCATTGCTTTGAGTTTTTGCTTCAACAACCCACTTAGGGAATGAAAAACTGCCTTTCACTTGGAAAGTAAGCAATACTGCAAGATTGCCAAAACTAGTCAGCCTCCTGAGCTAGCTTGCAGAGTGATAGGCAGCTGCTTCATCAGATCCGAATCCCTGAAGAAGATGGCTCTGATCTTAAAGTGATATAGTTGCTGTGTGAAATGTCCCTCAGCAGTACAATGCTCTGATTTGGACGCATATCACCATTGCTGGGTCAACGTCCTTAACAGTCCAGTGTGAGAACCATCCCGACAATTTAAGCACTTAAAGGAGCATGTCCACCACCGCCTTCCCAGGGCAGGGTCATTGAGGGACCACAGGCCAAAGGTGTGTGAGCATGGGAAGCGGATCACGGGTTGGAGGGTCACAGTTGTAGGGTATGGGGATGGGGGGCATGGTGGTCGCAGGCATGGGCTTTCAACAGTTTCCTCCCTCCTGATGCTGGGTCTGTCGATCAGGCATTGTGCACTTGGTAACCCCAGTAGAGTTTGCTGGATGGCTTTTGAGAAGTGCGAAATACCAAGCAACTACTATCTACCCCCTGACCCATGCTAAATTGTAATGGGCTCCGGGGTAATGAGTGTCAATTGCCTTATTTTTGAGCCGAACTGACATCCCACTGTCGACGGTCAGGAATCCCTTGTCAGCCCCTTCTACCCTCCAACTTAATCAGGGGAGGTTTTACCACCACCAAGAAACTGACAAGGGCCTTCTCCCTTAATTAAGTTTACCATGTTTCCTGCCGTGACAGGCTAGATAAAGTTCTTCCCTAAATTATTTTACTTGCATGCACATATTGATGCTTTTCAGATACTTGAAAGAAATAAACAACCTAGATTTATGTAACACTTTAATGATATCGGCAAAACATATTAAAGTGCTTCACATCCAAAGAATTTCTTTAGAGGTATCACCACTTTGTTATGTGTTCAATGCAGCTGCAACTTTGTACACACAAAACATGGCATAAACCAGTGTTATACCTAGCAGTTTTCCAACAGGCAGAATAGGTTAAAATTGGCCAGGATCTCATCTGACTGATAGCATCCATACCAAGCCAATATTAGAGTGAAGTTCCAAACCAGATTATGTGCTTAATCGGGGAGTAGAGCTTAGACATGAGGGTGATGAAAAGTCGAAGTGCTGCCTTGACACTGGCATCTGGTAACTTGCTTCTCTGATTTCTTGCTCAGTATGTTTCTCCCTCAACGAAGAAGGAGGCATCGCTGGATCTTTTCGTGGGGAATGAAATGGGTCAATTAGGGAATGTCACAGTAGGGGAGCATCTTGGGAATAGTGATTATAGTACCGTAAGATATTGTAAGATAATTTTAGTTATTGAGGACAAGAAGCAATCTAGAATAAAAATATTTTAGTTGAGGAAGGCTAATTTCAGTGAATTGAAGAGGGATCTGATCTGGGTAAACTGGAGTCAAAGACTGGCAGGCAGAGATACAACTGAGCAATGGGCAGCCTTTAAAGGGGAGGAGGTTTGAGTACAGTCAAGACATATTCTCACAAGGGAGTAAGGGAATACTACCAATGCCAGAACTCCCTGAGTGACAAAGGAGTTTGGAGGAGGATACAGCAGAAGAAGGGACAGTCTGACAAATGGCAGCTTGATAATACAAGGGAAAGTCAACTTGATTCTTGGCTTTTATTTCGAGCAGATCGGAGTAAAGGAAAAATAAGCTTCACTAGAGTTGTACAGGACTTTGGTGAGACCACATCTGAAGCACTGTGTGCGATTTTGGTCTCCACATTAAGAACACATCTACTTACATTGGAGGCAATACTAAATTGGTCCCTGGGATGAGGGGTTGTGCTATGGTGAGAGGCTGAGCAAGCTCAGTCTATTTTCTCTGGACTTTAGCAGAATGAGAGGCAATCTCATTGAAGTGTGCATGATCCTGAAGGGGCTCGACAGGAGAGATTGTTTCCACTGGTTGGGAAATCTAAAACACAGGGGCACAGTCTCAGGATAAGGGGCCGATCATTTAGGACTGAGACGAGGGGAAATTACTTCATTCAAAGGGTTGTGATCTTTGGGATTCTCTGCCCCAGAGGGTTGTGGATGCTTCATCACTGAATATATTTGAGGCAGGGATGGACTGATTTTTTGTCTCTCAGGGAATCAAAGGATATGGGGTGTGTGTGGGAAAATGGAGTTGAAGCCCAAGATCACTATGATCATACTGAATGGCAGAGCCAGCTCAAAGGGCCGTATTGTCTATTCCTGCTCCTATTTCTTGTGTTCTTGAATATATGAAGTACTGCAGCTTCAAGGCCCATTCCTGGCTACATTTCAAAGTTACTTAATTTGTTGTAAAAGTGCTTCGGGTGCAAAAATTTATTTTCAAACAATGTGAAGAGCAAATGTTGGTGTGCAACACTGTTATTGTCCTCTGGCTGTGGGCAGCTTCATCTTTATGTCACCTTTACAGATCATTCTGATGAGCAAAACTTTGCTTTCAAAATTTTGTCTCACCAGATTATTTTGGAATGTGTTCTGAATTGGTGGGGGAAATTTGAAACGTGTTTTTTTCACAAGGACACAAAATATGATAGATCAACAGCTGGTTAATTTAATGGAGGAAAAACCAGGACTGTGGCGTATTTGAGTAAAATACAGAGATTTGGATAAGAAATCCTATATTTAGGTATGCTGTCATAAAAAATGATTTTTGAATCTATTGGCTGGAAATCCCCAATTGAATTTTATTTAAAAAGAGACTAAAACTACATTCCAGTGATAGAGCTCGCAGGCAAAGATGACTGCACAATTTACATCACTGTACCCTCTGCATTCCAACAGTACTGAGATGGCGTCTACCTGCCTGCAAAAAACCCACCAAAGACAATGACCTCAGGTGAATGTGAATGAACCACCTCTATTCTATTAGCACAGTGACCAGACACTCATCTGAGAATTCACCTGGGTGGATACACGGCATTAGACATAATCACTGGATAACGGAACCCTGGTTGAAAGGGGGATTCCTAGACATGGTTCTAATCAAGTTACAATTGCAATACATTGGCTACAACATTATTTGGATCCCTTGGCAGTTGGCGAGGGAAGTTCATGTGACAAGCCAATTTTTTCTGTGTTTTCTGTGTCCTCTGCAGAAGAGGACAAGCAGTTAAGGTGCCGAGGAATAAGACCGAAATAAACTGGTGAGACAAAATTTTGAAAGCAAAGTTTTACTCATCAGAATGGCCTGTAAAGTGATGTAAAGATAAACCTGCCCATAGCCAAAGGACAATAACAGTATTGTGCACCAACATTTTCTCTCCATAAAAATAAAGTTCTGCATTTATATAACACCTTTCACCTTAGACATTCCACAGCACTTTTACAACCAAATAAGTAACTTATTTGTAATGTAGCCAGGAATGGGTCTTGAAGCTGCAACATATACACTTCAGTGCTTCATATATAACCAGTGGATTCCTTCCTCTCTCTCTTTCTGTACCCAATGTGTAAGTTTTTGAACCTTCTTTGCTGATTGTGACTACTCCAGATGCCACAGACAGAGCTTCTTGGAAGAAGTCAACCCAGCATCACTGTCTCCAGAGGAACAGATAACTCGTCCGTCTGCATCTTTACCATGCCATGATGTTGGAAGCATGAGGACAACTGAGTGAAACCAGCAGGACCACTGAATTCAGCCTGAAACCAGCCAAGTCACCAACCTCCGCCAACTATATGCCACTTTAATTTTTACTGGACTTGCTTAATCTACCCTTCCACACTCTGTAGTCTATTTTTGTGTGTGCAAACTTTGAGTGTTTGTGTGTATAAAGTCAGAGTGTATTTTATTATTTTACTTAGGCCGGGTTAATTACAAGAAAAGCTGTCCTTTTTTCTTGCTCAATCTGAAGGAAACCTCTCTGTTTGTGTCTTTTATGATCACAGCACATAAACAGTTAAATGCTCACTGGATTGGCAAGTATATCTGTTTTAACAAAAAAAAAGCTTGTTGTGGTCAAATGAGGAGAGGGAAAAGAGGGGAGCCATTTCACCTGTCCTCACCTGATTGTAACAAGGCTTACATAAGCAGGAGCACTGTAATAACAATGGGTGAGAAATTCAACATTGTTTCATCCATTTTGTCACCTGAAAAATTGATGGAAAGTGGGCAAATTTCTGGTCACGATCTCCTGTGCCTGATCTCCTCCAGAAGTGTGCCAGCTGTCGAATTGGGTCTCTGGGTGTGTCAAGGGACCCTGCCTGAAATTTGCCTACAAGCGGGTAGACTTTGCAGCACATTGTTCCAGGCCTTCCAAGGTACCACCAGAAAATGCTCAGAAAATACCAGGGGGAATTCTACGGCAGATTATTAATTCTCTGTCGTTTATGGCTTGTTGAGAAAATACCCTTTTCCTAACAGTCTATTAGCTACGCTGAATCAATAAAGCAGCTTGAACTGAAAAGGAAAGTTATTGTTTTTAATTACACTTGGTTGACTTGTGCTCAATTGAGTTAGACAGTGAGAGAGAAACAGAGAGAGAGAAATAGACAGCAGAAGACCAGAAACACATAGAACTCTACTATTAGAACTATTTAGATTTATATCAGAAAGTGGCCCCCAATATTTACCGGCTGCATGTGAAGAGCAGGGGAAAAGGGAGAAGGGGGGAGCGGGATGGGAGAAATCACAGATGGAAAACCTAGAAGTATTGGTTTCCTGTACATCCTGCTGCTGCCTCTACCACCACCATCATCATTAAAATGATTTTATAACCTCTTTAATTGCATTAGAAGCAGCTCAAAGACGGTTCCCTCGACTGATACCTGGGATGATGGGGGGTTATCTCATGAGAAAAGGTTGGATAGGCTGGGCCTGTATCAATTGGAGAGGTGATCTTATTGAAACATATACGATCTTGAGAGGACTTGACAGGGTGGATGCTGCAAGGAATTTTCTCCTTGTGGGAGAGACTAGAACTAGGGGACACAGTTTAAATATAAGGGGTTTCCCATTTAAGACGGAGGTGAGAAGAATTTTTTTTTCTCTGACTGTTGTAAATCTTAGGAACTCTCTTCCACAAAAACTGGTGGAGGCAGGGCCACTGAATATTTTTGAGGCAGAGGTAGATAGATTTATGACTAACAAGGGAGTCAAAGGTTATCAGGGTAGGTGGGAAGTGGATTTGAGGCCACAATCAGATCAGCCATGATCTTATTGAATGGCGAAGTGGCTCGAGGGACCAAATAGCCTACCTCTGCCCCTAATTCATATGTTTGCATTTATGTTTGTATGTTGATATAGTAAAATGTCCCAGAACACCTTAGGAAAGCATTATCAGAAAAAATTGACACTGAGCCACACAAGGACATATTAGGACAGATCACCAAAAGCTTGGCTGAAGAGATAGGTTTTAAGGACTATCTTAAGGATGCACTTCTACTGAAAAATATAGCTTGCAACATTACATTAATGCCGTTATGATAGACACTGTTAGTGTCTTTTAAATAACCTTTGCATGCTTCATCCTTTATGGATAAATTAATCAGTCTGCAATTCCCATATTTTTCGAATATTGAAGTCACCACAATTCTGTTTGATTTGAAAGATTATTTCATGATGAGATGATAATTAAAATTGGTAAAAAAAATTCTTGTCTAAAATTTAATAAATCTGAGATATCAACACAATCTCTCACTCATGCAAAACGAGTTGATAAAACATTGACAACATGTTGATGGATAGTAATTGCTACTTCTACTTTGTCAACAAGCTCAAATTTATATCTATGGAAACAAATATTATTTACTGTGTAAATAGTTCATTTGTCAACTCCATGATGACCTATTGGGTAGTTGCACCACTCAGCATTCTACTAAATTACGTAGACCAGAGAAGCTCCAAGTTCAATCCCTGGTCTCCGAGTTTGTTGACTTCAGTCAAGGTAACAAATTGGCCTGAGCATTCTTAGACTAATGAAGGGAAGAAGGCTGAGCAGCGTTCCTTTCCTGAAGGTTTTGCAGTTACCTCATTGGACAAATACACATTGGGTGAAGTTATGTCTCGTGGTTCCCACAAGTTTAAAATAATCACACTTTTACATACAGATACTAAGCTTTCATCGAGTGTATTTTTCCAGATCTCACCACACTTGGCAGCCTTCCGTCCCAGGATGGTTTGCGCTGTGATGGTCAAGTCTTTGTTAAGCAAGGCCTGGTGTGGCTCAGGAGCCCCACTCTAACATGGTAGTCTCTGCTATATTTGGTGCAGAGGAAGATGGTGGATTGAGAAGGTGAATGGTTCACTGGTCTCTGTTTTCTCTGAGCCCTCTGCTCAGCCAGTTGACCTTTCCATTTCTGCTTGACTCTTCCAATACCCCTCCGAATAGTCAGCCTCAAGAGGTCACAGCTGTCAGTGATGATCTCCCAGTTGTCAATGTCAATTTCCGCCATCTTCTGTTAATTAAAGAGGGCATTGATACTGTAGTTAGAGATGGCCTAAGTTCTAAAAATCAAGATGTGGAATCCATTTGAGTAGAACTAAGAAACAGCAAGGGGCAGAAAACATTGGTGGGAGTTGTTTATGGGTCAAAAAACAGCAGTGGTAATGTAAGCCACAGTAAAAATGAGCAAATTAGAGGTGCATGTAACAAGGATAATAAAGTAATCATGGGAATTTCAATCTACATATAGACTGTATAAACCTAATTAATACTAATGTTATGGAGGACAATTTCTTCGAACATATGAAAGATAGTTTTCTAGAGTAGTACATTGAGGAACAAACTAGGGAACAGATTATTTTAGATCTAGTATTGCACAATGAAAAAGGACAAATTAATAACCTTGTTGTAAAGGAGCCTTTAGGAAAGTGACAATAATATGATGGAATTTTACATTAAGTTTGAAAGTGATGTAGTTCAATCAGAGACCAGGGACTTAAATCTAAATCTTAAATGAAGGTATGAGGGGCTGTTATGATTATGGCTGGCATTAATTGTTGCTCAAACCAAATCCCAGAGGAAACTTATGAGCCATAACCTTTTTTGTATTCTGGAACTGAGAAGAAGACGTACCGATCTCAGCAGTAAGGGGTTTAGTAACACTTTTGGGGTTTTAAATATTAAAAGTAAAATTTTATTAACAGAAATAAAAAAAACTTAAGCACACAAGATTATAGTTACACAATTAAGGTTATTCTTACTAAACATTCCATAAAACTCTCTATTTGGTCAAACCCATAAGCAAATACCTTCCAGTCAACACTCCCTTATATATGTCTACTATGAAATCCAGTAATATTACACAAGGCAAACTTCTGCAGCTCCAATAAAGGCATACTTCATGACCTTTACCCTCTTCCACTCTGTGGTAGAATCCACTTCAGAATAAAACTGCTTGCTGCAGCCCAAGACTTTTCTGGCTTGACTGGATGGGTGATTCAACCTGCATCCACTCTCAGACCAAGTTCCAACTATCTCAACAGCTCAAACAGCTCCAGCTATCTCTAGCTATATCTAGCTATTTGCAGTAACTCTAATATGCCTTTTTCCACTTTCATCTCAATTCCATTGTCCTCATACCTCTTTGAAATTTGGACCCTTCCAAATATAAGATCTTTCATGTTTCCATCTTTTGGGCCAATAAGATATAACATCCCAACTGCTATTTACCTATGGACCTCCTGCAAGATGCACGTGTTTATTTTCACCTCTGACTCCCCTTTGATATTCAACCAAACTTTCCACTTATCGAAAAATGCAAATGTTAGACCTAATTCATTCACTTGTACCTCAAAACTTGACATCTCTACCTCTTTTCATGTTTTAAAACCCCCCAGGCTACCTGACTCCTATCAAACTCTGCCCACCTTAATTAAATCACATACACATACACACACACACACACACACATGCAGACACCCAGCCTCCTTTACAAAATAATGCAATATTCCTCAAAATATTTTTTTAAAAATCCATTCTCCCAGGGGAAAATTGGCTATGGTAGATTGGGAAACTGTATTAAAAGGTATGATGGTAGACAGGCAATGGCTAACAGTTAAAGAACTAAAACATAGTTTGCAACAAAAATACATTCCTTTAAAGCTCAAAACCCCAGCAAAGGAAGTGTTCTAACTACGGCTAATGAAATAAATCAGGGATTGTATTACATCAAAGGAAGAGACTTATAAAATTACCAAAAAAAAGGTAAGCCTAAGAATTGGGTGCATTTTAGAATTCTGCAATGGAGGACCAAGAAAAGTATCAAGAAAGGGAAAATGAATATGAGGGTAAACTAGTGCAAAACATAAATGTGGGCTGTAAAAGCTCCTATAGATATGTGAAAAGGAAAAGATTAGCAAAAGCAAATGTGGATCCATTACAAGAGAAGTCAGGAGAATTTATGATGGGGAATAAGGAAATGGCAGAGAAGCTAAACAAGTACTTTGTGTCTGTCTTCATGGAGGAAAACACCAAAAACATCCCAGAAATAATGGAGAATCAAGGGACTAGTATAAATGAAAAGCTGCACAATATTAATATTAGTAAAATGATAATATTAGAGAAATTAATAGGATTTAAAGTTGATAAATCCCCTGGACCTGACGATCTACAACCAGAGTTCTGAAAGAGGTGGCTGCAGAGATGGTAGATGCATTGGTGATCATCTTTCAAAATTCTACGGACTCTGGAATGG
Source organism: Carcharodon carcharias (assembly GCF_017639515.1). NCBI lineage: Eukaryota > Metazoa > Chordata > Chondrichthyes > Lamniformes > Lamnidae > Carcharodon > Carcharodon carcharias. The sequence continues at coordinate 48,915,637 of NC_054485.1, read as the reverse complement.
CTCCTGCAGATTGGAAGGTGGCAAATGTAACCCCACTATTTAAGAAAGGAGGGAGAGAGAAAATGGGGAACTACAGACATGTTAGACTGATATCAGTAGTAGAGAAAATGCTAGAATCTATAATAAAGGATGCAATAACAAGACACTTAGAAAATAATGGTCGGATTGGTCTGAGTCAATGTGGATTTATGAAAGGGAAATTATGTTTAACAAACCTGTTGCAATCTTTTGCGGGTATAACCAGCAGGATAGCTAAGGGGGAACTGGTGGATTATGGTATATTTAGATTTTTCACATAATGTCCCACACAAGGGGGAGAATATTCTCCCCACTGTGGGGGGGAGGGGGTTGGGCAGGAACGGGTGCGGGTGTACACACAACTGATTGCTGCCTGCGATCGGCTGGGCAATGCCATTTTACTTGGGCGGGCCAATTAAGGCCTGTCCAGCGTAATCCGCCCAGAAGTGCTGAGCTCTCCAGCTCTCCCTGTGCGTGCAGTGGAGGGTTGTGTGTTGGGTGGGGGGGTGGCGGGGGGGTGTTGCCTGAGTCGGGGCCTGCACAAAGCTGCCTCAGGGAGATTAGTTTAAGTTCAAAAAAATTTAATATAGGAAAAAAAAATTTCAAGGCATGTCCCCTCATGTGAAACTGTCACATGAGCTGGGACATGTCTACTAATTTTATTTAAAATTTTTACAAGACTTTAAAAACCTTCATGAAACCTTATCCCACCTGTGGATAAGATTTCATGATAAATGTGAAAGCCGCTTGGGCTCTACACCTGCCCGGCAACCTTAAAGTTGGACGGGAAGCTCAGTTAATTGTTTCAATTGATAGTTAACTGGCCTTAATAGGCCTTTGGCAGTTCAATGCACACACAGCTGACTCAGCTGTGCATCCGCCAAGCTGAAAATCTGAATGATGTGGGGTGACGTCGGGACGCATGCCCAACATCACCGTGCATCATTTTATGCTTCGGCGAGTGGGCCCTGTCCCCGCTTGCTGAGCTGAATATTCTGCCCAAGAGTTTAGTAAACAAAACCAGAGCACATGGGATTGGGGATAATATACTAGCATGGACTGAGAGCTATTTAATGGATGGAAAACAGAGTCAGAATAAATGGGTCATTTTCAGGTTGGCAGGATGTGACAAGTGGGGTATCGCAAGGATGAATGCTTGGGCCCCAGCAATTCACAATCTATATCAATGATTTGGATGTTAGGATTAAATGTAATATTTCCAAGTTTGCAGATGACACAAAACTAGGTGGAAGTGTGAGTTGTGAGGAGGATGCAAAGATGCTTCAAGGGGATTTTGAGAGGTTAAGCAAGTGGGAAAGGATTTGGCAGATGGAATACAATGTGGAGAAATGTGAGGTTATCCACTTTGGTTGGAAAAACAGACATACAGAGTATTTCTTAAATGGTGAGAGGCTGGGCTGTGTTGAACTTTAAAGGGACTTGGGTGTCCTTGTTCATGAGTCACTGAAAGCTAACATGCAGGTACAGCAAGCAATTAAGAAGGCAAATGCTATGTTGTTGGCCTTTATTGCAAGAGGATTTGAGCATCGCCATCAGCCCTTGGACCTCAGTGGTGTTAGTATCTGAGTGGCATCTGTCAATGATGCTGGAGTTGGCCAAGGGGCTGAGCCCTGGCTGCTTGAACTGAGTGCCTTGCAAGTCAAGGGCCATGAACCGTATGTGCCATGCAAGGTGTTCCTCAGGTGGGGTTGGCCAGGCTGCAATGGTGCTGCAGGTAGAGAGTGGACTAAACAGTGTTCCTCTATCCTTTCAGGAGAAGACATCCCATAACAATATTGAAAGGTTGCGGACTTGGGGGGGGTGGTGGGGGGGGGGGGGTGCGGGTGGCGGTGCGGTGTGGGGGTGGGGCACCCCACACCTCCTAATCCTCACCTGCTACAAGCAGGAGGCCTTGGAGCCCAAAAGGTGGCATGGACCTCAGTCAACCAGCCACAGTGAGATTTGGGTGTCAGACGAAGATGAAAGTACAGTCCACAGGGGTAAGAGTTTCGGCTTATGCAACCATTCTAGTGCAATCTCTTCATTGATGTGAGCCTTGAACCTGGAACTCCCACTGATTATTGAAAAACAAGGGCACCACAAGATGCAGATCTCCATTGTCTCACCAGGGTGCCTGCCATGCACAGTGATAGTGTGATGACTTTCACTAATGACATGTTCTTCTTTTCTCTTTTAGGTTCATCAGCAGGCGTTCGCACTGAGGACCCTGAAGGGCCACCCTGACCCCGGAGGACCACCAAGCATCTGCGTCACACCCACTCTCTGAAGCAGACACCAGCGCAGATACCAGCACCTCGGTGGGCATTAGATCGCTGTCTAGTATCTTGGTGCACATTGGCGAAGGCACCTCACACTCGCTTGAAGTGCAGGCAGAGGCACAGAGTGCCCAGGGTGCTTGCAGTCGGAGGACTGCTGAAGACCAGGATGATTCTCAGTTGAAGGCTGATGATGGGCCTCTGGAGTCATCCATTAGGCAACAGATGCTGGATGTCTAGAGGGCTGAGCGGAAGGATCAGGCGGAGATCAAAGAGGGTATGCGTGCCATAGTCTCCGTTTTGGAGGAGTTCCTGCAGAGCGTGACCGCTGCGTTGACCCTCATGGCCGAGCCCAATGCCTCCTCCATGGAGAGAGAGGCGACTCTCATGGAGAGTGCATGTTGACATTGGGTCGATATCAACATGCGTTATTTCTAATGGGTCGGGTGCATGCCTGCCCGCCAAGCAAAAAATTCTGCCCCTGGAATATTGTGTACAGTTTTGGTCTCCTTACCTAAGGAAGGATATATTTTCCATAGAGTGCGATGATAGTTCAGCAGACTAATTCCTGGGATGTAGGGACTCCCCTGTGAGGAAAGATTAAATAGACTGGGCTTTTGTTCTCTGGAATTTATAAACATGAGAGGTGTTCTCATTCAAACATACGCAATTCTTACAGGGCTCGACAGGGTAGATGCAGGAAGGATATTTCCCCTGACTAGTGGGGTGGGGGAGTCTAGAATCAGGGGACACCTTCTCAGAATAAGGGACAGGCCATTTAGGACAGAGATGAGGAGGAATTTCTTCACTCAGAGGGTGATAAATCTTTGGAATTCTCTGTCTAAGAGGGCTGGGGAGGCTCAGTCATTGAGTATGTTCAAGACTGAGATCGATAGATTTCTACATAATAAAGCACCAAGGGGTACAGGGATAGTGCAGGAAAATGGTGTCAAAGTAAAAGATCAGCCATGCTCTCATTGAATGGCAGATTGGGCTCGATGGGCAGAATGGCCTACTCCTGCTCCTATTTATGTTATTATGTTCAAATGTCATTTGCAGGCTTCCTTGTAGCAGAGGTATGGATGTCCAGGAGATCGTGATTCAATAGCCAGTTCATCACAAAGAAGGTTTATGGGGCATCATGAATCCAATGAACATGGCCAAGCCAGTGCAGACATCACTGGCTTAGCAATACTGTATTGTGATGGAAATAGCTTGCTCCAGGACCTCTGAGATGGTGACCTTGTCCTGCCAAAAATGCTACAGATACATCTGTGACAGCAAAGGTGCAATTTGTTCAGCCTATTCTCTTGCCTAGCATATATTGTCCAGGTCTCAGTACTACAGAGCAATATGCAAAGGACGAATGCTTTCTAGGCTCGTGGTTTAGTGTTCTCAAACAGGATGCAGTTGTTCCACACTCTCTTACTCAGCTTGGGCCTAACAGCTGCAATTTTTGCAAAGTGCACATTGATTTCAGAATTATTGCTGTTGATTGTAGAGCCTGGATATGTGAAACTATCAACAACTGGCAATAGTACAGAAGACTTGTGCTCCAGAACTTGCCATGCTCCTAGCTAAGCTATTCCAGTACAGCTACAACACTGGCATCTCCCAGCTATGTGGAAAATTGCCCAGGTATGTCCTGTACACAAAAAGCAGGACAAATCCAACTCGGCCAATTACTGCCCTATCAGCCTACTCTCGATCATCAGTAAAGTAATGGGAGGGATTATCAACACTGCTATCAAGCAGCACTTGCTTAGCAGTAGCCTGCTCACTGATGCTCATTTTGGATTCCGCCAGGGCCACTCAGCTCCTGATCTCATTACAGCCTTGGTTCAAACATGGACTAAAGAGCTGAACTCCAGAGGTGAGGTGAGAGTAACTGTCCTTGACACCGAGTGTGGCATCAAGGAGCCCTAGCAAAACTTGTGTCGATGGGTATCGGGGGAAATCTCTCCGTTGGTTAGAGTCATACCTCACACAAAGGAAGATGGTTGTAGTTGTTGGAAGTCAGTCATCTCAACTCCAGGACATCACTGCAGGAGTTCCTCAGGCTAGTGTCCTAGACCCAGCCATCTTCAACTGTTTCATCAATGACCTTCCTTCCATCATAAAGTCAGAAATGGGCATGTTAGCTGATGATTGTACAATGTTCAGCACCATTCGCAACTCCTCAGATACTGAAGCAGTCCATGTCCAAATGCAGCAAGGCCTGGACAATATCCAGGCTTGGGCTGACAAGTGGTAAGTAACATTTGCGCCACACAAGTGGCAGGCAATGACCATCTCCAACAAGAGAGAATCTAACCATCACCCTTGACATTCAATGGTATTACCATCACTGAATCCCCCACTGTCAACATCCTGGGGGTTACTATTGACCAAAAACTGAACTGGACTAGCCATATAAATATGCTGGCTACAAGAGCAGGTTAGGGGCTAGGAATCCTGCGGCGAGTAATTCACCTCCTGACTCACTAAAGCCTGTCCACCATCTACAAGGCACAAGTCATGAGTGTGATGGAATACTCCCGACTTGCCTGGATGAGTGCAGCTCCAACAACACTCAAGAAGCTTGACATCATCCAGGACAAAGCAGCCCAGCAGCCCACTTGATTGGCCCCCCCGCTCCACAAACATTCACTCCCTCCAGCATCGAAGCACAGTTGCAGCAGTGTGTACCCTCTACATATGCACTACAGAAACTCACCAAGGCTCCTTAAACAGCACCTTCCAAACCCACGGCCACTACCATCCAGAAGGTCAAGGGCAGCAGATAGATGGGAACACCACCACCTGGAATTTCCCCTCCAAGCTACTCACCATCCTGGCTTGGAAATATATCGCCGTTCCTTCACTGCCGCTGGGTCAAAATCACAGAATCACATAGTGCAGAAGAGGCCCTTCAGCCCATCGAATCTGCACCGACATGTGAGAAACACCTGACCTACCTACCTAATCCCATTTACTAGCACTTGGCCCATAACCTTGAATGTTATGACGTGCTAAGTGTTCATCCAGGTACTTTTTATAGGATGTGAGGCAACCCGCCTCCACCACCCTCCCAGGCAGCGCATACCAGACTGTCACCACCCTCTGGGTAACAAAGTTTTTCCTCACATTCCCCATAAACCTCCCGCCCCTCACCTTGAACTTATGTCCCCTTGTAACTGACCCTTCAACTAAGGGGAACAGCTGCTCCCGATCCACCCTGTCCATGACCCTCATAATCTTGTACACCTCCTGGAACTCCCTTCCTAACAGCGCTGTGGGTGTACCTACGCCACATGGACTTCAGCAGTTCAAGAAGGCAGCTCACCACAGCTCACCACCATCTTCTCAAGGGCAATTAGAGATGGGCAATAAATGCTCACCTAGCCAGCAAAGCCTTGAATGAATAAATAAAAACCTCCAGCATCACATTGTCAATGCTGATAGATGGCAGTATGACAACATCCTGGACCATGACATTTATCTTTCTGGTGCTGATAATCAAACCAAAGTCTTTACAGGTGTGAGAGACTCTGGGCAGAATATTGCCCTTGGTGGGCGAGCGGGCCCCACCGGCTTGGCGGTGGGCAGGCAGCCGACCAACACCACTGAAATGGGGCCTGCCGCCATTTTAAGTGGGTGGGCCAATTAAGACCCGCCCAGCGGCATCCCTGACGGGAAGCGCTATGCACTTCCTGTGCGGTGGGGGTGGGGAGGGGGGTTTTCCCAGCTGTCAAAGTGCACCCTTTAACCCATGCGTGCGAAAGAGCGCACTGATCCCTGAGGAAAAGTGCTGTCTCAGGGTGAATAGTGACATTGGTAAAAACTTTAAAAATAGAAACAATAAAAAATTATTAACATGTCCCCCTCATGTGACATTGTCACACGAGATGGGACATGTTAGAAATGAACATATAAACTTTATTATTTTTGTTCAAAACGGACATGAAACTTCATCCCGCCGGTGGATGAAGCTTCATCAATAATCAGAAGCCCGCTGGGGCTCTTGGCCTGCCCGCCAGCCTTAAGGTTGGCCCGGCAGGTCTTTAAGTATTTTAACTAGCCTGTCAATGACCTCAATTGGCCATTGACGGGTCGGCGGGCAGACAGCTGATTTCACTGTCCGCCCGGCTTCCTAAAAACTTAAGTGGCCCGGGATGATGTTGGGGGTTCCTCCCGACATCATCCCGCGTCATTTTCCCCTCGGCAAGCGGGGCCCGCCCCCAAATCGCCGAGGGGAAAATCCTGGCCTCTGTCTCTGATGGTGTTCCTCAGTATGGAGCGCGAGTGCGGTACCATCGGCATCGAGCAGCTCTTAGATGAGGACTTGGTGCACCTGTGCCTTGGATCTCAGGCAGGAAAAGCTGAATAGCTTTCCATCAATTCTGTTATGTAAATACACACCCTCTGTAGATGACCTGAAAGCATATGACAGCCGCAAAGATAAGAATATGCCAAAGTGTGTCGGTGCCAGAACACAACCCCTGTTTGACCCCACAATGTGGATTTCAAAGGGTTCTGATGTTGCCCCCTCATAGCTGACCTTACCCATTATGTTGCCATGGAAAGAGGAGATCACATTAAACAACTTCAGTATGCGGCCAATTTTCTCCAGCAGCTTAAATAGGCTACCTCAACTCACATTATCAGGTATCTTGGTGAGATCAATGAAGGCAATATATAGTGGTCTCCTTTGTTCATGGCATTTCTCCTGCAGCTACTGAACTGAGAAGATCATGTCAATTGTAGATCTTCCAGTTCTGAAACAATACTGGGATTCAGGGTAGATGCGTTCAGCCTGGATCGGCAGTGTGAGGGCAAAAGGGGCAATTACTTTTCCCATTACGCTCAGGGAGATGCCTTGATAATTGTTGCAATCGATGGGGTTGTGCTTGTTCTTGTACAGAGTCACAATCTTTATATCATGCATATCCTGGGTCACTGCCCTGTTTCTCTGGCAGAGACACAGATGCTTGTGCAGTTGCTATGGGAGTGCCGGTTTCCCATGCTTGTTAAGTTCAGGCAGTATACTATCAGCACCTGGATCTTTTCCCTTGGCAAACAAGTCAATAACATTTTAAAAGTCCTCCACTAAGGGTTAAATATATCTAGCTCTGCTGTGACAGGCAGGCTTTCTATGGTGTCTAGGGCTTTCATGGTGATTGTTTTCTCCCTAGAATACAGCTCAAGGTGGTCTTCCAACCATCTCTCCAGCTGTTCATTGCAGTCAGTGATAACCTCCCCACCTTTATTTCCAACAAAGCCATTTTCTTTACTGATGCATCTGTTGCCTTTTAATCCCTTCATACACGCCTGTAGCATTCCCTATGTCAAAGGTAATAGGAACATAGGAACATTGGAGCAGGAGTTGGACATTCGGCCCTCAAGCCTGCTCCACCATTTAACTAGATAATGGCTGATCTTCCACCTCAATGCCATCTTCCTGCACTATCCCCGTATCCCTTAACGTCATTGGCATCTAGAAATCTATCAACCTCTGCTTTGAACATACTCAATGACTGAGTCTCCACAGCCCTCTGGGATAGAGAATTATGAAAAATTACCACCCTCTGACTGAAGAAATTGCTCCTAAATAGCCTACCTCTAATTCTGCGACTATGTCCCCTGGTTCTAGATGCCCCACACACCCCCCTCCCCCACTGCCCCACACCCAATCACGGGAAACATTCTTCCTGCACCTAACCTGTTGAGTCCTGTAAGAGTTTTGTACTCTTCAATGAGATCACCACTCATTCTTCAAAGTTCTAGAGAATACAGGCCCAGTCCTTGATCAAGGACAATCCCACCATCCCAGGAATCAGTCTAGTGAGCCTTTGTTGCACTCTAACTATGGCCAGCATATCCTTCTTTAGGTAAGGAGACCAAAACTGCACGCAATACTCCAGGTGTGGTCTCACCAAGACTCCATACAATTTTAGCAAAACTTCCTTATTCCTGTACTCAAATCCCTGTGCACTAAAGGTGAACATACCATTTTGTCTTCCTAATTGCTTGTTGCACCTGCATGTTGGCTTTTAGTGGCTTATGAACAAGAACGCTCAGGTCTCTTTGGACACCAACATTACCTAATCTCTCTGCATTTTAGAAATATTCTGCATTAGTTTTTCCTACCAAAGTGGATAACTTTGGGCTGAATAATACATTAGCACACCAAGGGCGAGACCCTCACCCAGAAATCAACGGCATTCCGACTTCCGGCTCCGCCATAGGAACAGGCCATTGAAATACGCAAATTGCCGGCAATTAACTGCAAGAGCGGGTTAGAGGCCTTCATCCCAACCAATGAATGCAGGATGGTGGGGTGTCCGGTCTTAGAGGTTGTAAGCCATAACCTGGGACAAGGTCAAGGCCAGCACTTTAAAGGGCCCCCGGCACAGGACTGTGTCAGGAGACCCAGCAGATGAATAACGTGTAAACAGCTGACTAACGTTAGTACCACCCAGCCAAAAGCTCATATAGTTTCCAGTCTTGCAAGGTAAGAGCATTATTTTTTTAGTTATTCTCTACAAATCCTTCATAGGTGGCATTCTTTTTAAATATCAGTTGGTCCTAGTGGCAGAGGATGAGTAGCAGCTGCCACCACCTGGAAGTTCCTCTCACTTCTGATGGAGGCAGCATCTTCTCTGCCCATTGGCCATTGACATGGTCCTCGGCCATTGCTGTGGTGAATAAAGACTCACATAAATGTCAACAAGGGTCTTTTAGAGTGGTGGGCTGCTCAAAACCACAGCCGCACAGAGGACACCTGCTGTGGTCATCCAAGGCAAGGGAGGTGGCAAATCAGCCGCCTCTCTCAAGTGTAGCTGCAAGTGAGTTGGGAGCACTGTGCCAGAGAACCCGTAAACGTGTAATTAAAAATCCACATTGGTCACAAAGAGTGGCATGTGGGTGAGCTGCTTATTTATTGCTGTGATTTATCCTTTGACGTTTGTTGATAAACACGCATCTCGCATAGCCTCATGCTGATGTTGTGATTTAAGTGATGGCTGTGTGACCAGTGTCTGGAAGTTGAGGGAAGATAGAAAAGGTTGAGGCCAGGAGGCCAGGAGGAATCATGTATTCATGTGGGGAGACGGAAAGTGTATAGATATGGGGGCGGCAGGCCTCTCAGAACACATGGACAAAGCAGTGCCCAGCTGGCCCCCAATAATTTGTGTTGCGCGGAAACAGACTATTAAAACCCCTGGCATATTAAGGCATCCCTGATAGACATTCATGCGATCATGGCCAGGGCCACCAACAGGAGCATTGCCCTGGTCCTTCAACTCTTGATCACCCTCGCCCTCAGAGGATTGGCCACCATCCGTCCTCATCCTCCAGCGTCTCTCCTCTTTGGATTGTGAGGTTATGGCGTGCACAGCAAACTACAACCCTCAGGGACACAGGTGAGGGGGAGTACTGCAAAGCTCATCCAGATCTGTCCTGACATCAGAATCTCATCTTCAAGAGGCCACTGGCCCTGGTGCTTGCCTGGTTCTCATTGTCCCTCTTTTCTGCCTCAGTTCTGGGCACCCTCACAGACGTCAGTGACCATCTTTTCAGCGGATCCCCCATGTTACCTATGAGCCATCCTTTCAAGGAATCAGGGCCATTGAGAAATTCTGGATCCTGAGTTCCGTAGGATGTAGGAGTTGTGACTGTGTCCATATACCTGGTGCTGATCCCCCAATGATGGTCACACACCACCTGGATGTTCAGCGAGTGGAAGCCCATTCTGGTCGTGAAGGTGTGGGGCTGTCTAGCAGGAGCCTTTAGGGTGACGTGAACGCAATCAATGGCCCCCTGCACCCTAGAGAAACTGCAATCACTGCAAATCATCGGGCTCTATCCAGCTGACTCTGGACGTCCTGTGTGAAGGGGATGTAATTCCCTGCCCTTTGGAACATTGCACCTGTGAAGATCTTGATGCTGTGGTGTGCAGCAGGCTGTGTGTTGCCACTGAGATCTCACAGGCTGCCTGGAAGGAGCCTGTTGTGAATAGGTTCAGCACCACAGTGACCTTTAATGCGACAGACAGCGGGTAGTCCCCAACACATTTGGATGAGATGTCCACTGCGAGCATGTCACAGAATGATGGTACTGTGGCTCTTGAAAGTCTGAGTCTTCCCCTGCTTTGCATTTCAGCCAAACTGCAGCTGGCTGAGTATCTGCCTGTAGACTCTAGGGGCTGCATAAGGCTGTCTGCGCCTCCACTGAGGGTCTCTGACTTCCTCCTGACCCTTGGGGTCTGGCACTGCTCTGGCCTCTTCATGCAACACCACTGCATCCTGAGCCTCCTCCTGTGCCCTTCTTCCTCTCACCCACATCCTCCTTATCCTTGTTTCCTCCTCACTGGAGGTTGTGTCTCCAACAGAGAGCACAAAAACTTAGAAGTGTCTTCCACATCAGAGGAAAGGTCTCCAACTCAAATAATCTGAAAATAGATAGTCCATTCATTCAAGTGGGCTCTCCCCGCTTTCACTAAAGTGTTAACTGCAAAACGGAGACTTTAGTCTCAGCTGAAGCTTTTAAACCCACCCAAACAAGCTTGGCCATTAAAACACAGATTTCCCATATGGTCTCAGCCTGATGGTGTTTATTGCCCTCAGAGCATATTATTGCTCTTAGTTGGGTCCTTAATGCCCTTACTAACTTTTAAATTGACATTTAAAAAATGTGGGTGGGTTTCTAATGTATTATTGCAAACCAGCATGATGACGTTGGAAATGCCGCCCAATGTCATCACACTTGACATTACATTCGGTGCCGCGAGGAACGCTCCGAACTTGGGAGCGTATTAATCAGGCTTTCACATTTTTCCACATCCGCCGTATTCTTGCCCACTCATTTAGTCTGTCTAATCTTCTTGAAGCCTCTTTGCATCCTCCTCACAACTCACATTCCCACCAAGTTTTGTCATCAGCAAACTTGGAAATATTACATTTGGTCCCCACATACAAATCATTGATATAGATTGTGAAAGCTGGAGCCCAAGCACTGATTCTTGCAGCACATTGTACTAGTCACAGCCTGCCAACCTGAGCATGATCCATTCATCCCTACTCTTTGTTTTCAGTCCGATAGCCAATCCTCGATCCATGCCAGTGTATTTCCCCCGATCCCATGAGCTCTAATCTTTCTTACTAACCTCCTGTGTGGGACCTTATCAAAAGCCTTCTGAAAATCCAAATACACCATGTCCCCTGGTTCTCCCTTATCTATCTGCTAGTAACATCCTCAAAAAACTCCAACAGTTTTTCCAAACATGATTTCAGGTATTCTGGCAAAGTTGCAACCAGTAATCATTAGCATACCATCTAACAGTCTGTTGAGAATGTTGTACAAAGAGTCACATCTGGTGATGATCAGATCCAGCTAGTGCCAATTCCGTGATCTTGAATGTCTCCAGTATTCTGAGGTGTGTCCTTCTAACTTGGACTCTAGGGAAGAATTTTTCGCTCGGCATATGGGCGCACACCCAACCCGCTCGAGCATGAAATAGCTCCTGATGAACTGGGGTGAGCGTCCCAAAGTCATTGTGCACTTGAGCGATATTTTGTTTGCGAGCATGCACAAGAGTTGGCAGCATGCCCGCTGACAATTAAGAGGCCTATTAAGGCCATTAATGTCGTAATCAAAGGTGATTTTTTGTTGCCCGTCCACCATTACAGTTGGTGGGCGGGCGAATTAGCCAGGCAGCTTTTGCCTTTTTGATGAAACGTCATCCAAGGGCGGGATGAGGTTCCCGATGTTGACTTTTTAAAAAAATACCTGGACAGAGTTTTCATCAACCAGATGTTCAGGTGACTGATTCTGGATGTGTGGACATTTTTTTCAGCATTCCAACATCTTTATTCATAGCTTTTGAATTCTTCAGCTCCCTGAGGCAGCTCTCTGCTTTCAGGGAGCTTTCATTCTGTGTTCCCCCATCCCCATGCTGACTTCAGCACTTGTCCCCCCCCAGCCCCCCCCCGCCCTCCCGACCCTAGCAGTTTTGAGCATTTCAGCATGCCTTTCTCGCTGGCTGGCTGCTATCTGGCCAGCCCAGTGTGAAATCTCGGTGGGGGGCCAATCGCAGGTGGCAGCCCTTTTCCTAGGCCGGCCGACCGTGCCCGCACACTGAACTTAAAATCCTGCCCCATGCGTAGGACTTGGTTCTTAGACTGTAGATATACTCTAGTTTCTGTTTAATACTTGTTTATTGGTGCTATTTCTAAACAGGTTACAGGGTAGGCATGTTGCTTCTGGCATGATTCCAACTTCTCTCTCGTGAGAGAGAGTCTAACACATGACTGGCTCGTGTCAGTGGTTCATCAATATCTATGTCATACATTAGCATACCCCAGCTGTTAACCCTTTATACTACACCTTCCCCAAGTATACTATCCTGCTTTCAGCAATAACTTGAAATTTTATCTTTAACTTTTACATTTACATTTCTGTAACTCCCTTTTTTAAAACTACAGGTTCTAGCCAGCTCCATTTTCTACTCTTCCCCTCAACAAACGTAGATACCGTAGCCATCTCAATTGGCATAGAGAATGGGTGCTACAGGCTATTTTGGATGGTGGGAGGGACCATCTTGCCCCATTGGTCAGCCACTTCCCACCTCAAGTCGCACAGCCCCTGACTAGCAAGGTGCTGACCTGCCACAGCCCACCGGCTTCAGTGGGTGCTTGGGGTTTCGAGTGTCTGCTCAAGAAGCAGATGGAATCTATTTTTACCAGGCAAACAAACAGAACAGATGAAAAGAAAGAAGATGCCAACTGTTCGATTGGCAAGCTAGAACATCAGGACCATGTGCGCAGGGTTGACAGGCAACTTGCAGCTGGTGAATAATATGCACAAGATGGCTGTGATCACCAGATCTCATCACGTGCTGAGGAACAATACATTGTTACTTTGGTTCACTGACTAGTGCAGTAGTGAGTGATGTGACATTCTGACTATCCATGTATTCCTAAACATGACAATATAGTTCCTAAATCATTTTTGGAATAATATAACAATATAATATGGCAGAAGATCACGCTCAGCAAGAAAAGAAAGGACTGACAAACCTATGAACCTCAAGTCTGCTTGAAGTTGTTTAGGAGTTAATTTAATTCCAATGGTAGAAAAGAAGTACATTTGTAGTGCTGCTATCAAATAGATGATTGTGTGTGGCACACATCAATATTGTAATACATTTCTTTCTGCCTCTGTTTGAATTTCATAGCTGAACTTTGAGACAGCTTTTGACAGCATTTTTCTCTAAGCCTGTACTATCCAAACACACTGACTTCTTTTATGAACTGATATTGCATTCATCATAATATTCATGAGAGTCTACAGAATTTTCAGCTGTGCAGATCACCAATGTTATGGAATGTTTTATTTGAAAATTCATGTAACTCTTTATTTACTGTGTTTTCATTGAAGGCTATGAATCAGATGCTTCAATTATGAATGCCAATAAACTGGAAGGATATCCTTTGATGATTCTCTCTGAGGTACATTTTGAGTAAACGTTACAACATATTTGGTAGCAGGATGAATTTACATGGCAATGATTTTAATAAAAGAATTTATTTATATTCAGAAAGACCTGCATTTATATAGCATCTTTCACAACTTCAAGGTGTCCCAAAGCAGTTTCCAGCCAATAAAATGCTTTTGAAATGAAGCCACTGTTGTAATGTAGGAAACACAGCAGCCAAATTGCACAAAGCAAGCTCCCATGAACAGCAATGATCATCTTTTTTCTAATAATGCGGTTTGGTGGATAAACATTGGGCAGGATTTTCCTGCTGCTCTTCAAAATAATGCCATGGGTCTTTTCTATGGCTGAAGCCATACAGAGCCTTGGTTTAACTGCTGATTTTGAAAGACAGCATCTGTGACTGTGCAGCACTCCCTCAGCACTGAATTTGATTGTCAGCCTAAATCATATGACCAGATTCTTGAAGTGAGATTTGAATCTATAATTTTCGGACTCAAAGGTAAGAATACAACCAGCTGACCCACAGCTGTTACCTTGCATAAGTTCTAGTTCTGTCCATTCTTTACTATGATTTTATTATCATTTGAGAAAACTAGGAAGCTAGCTGTGGTTTATCAAAATATGTGAACAAAAATTGTGTTGATCATGCAATGCCCAACTTGAACTCTGCAGATTCTAGGAGAAGCAAAGCTTAAGGAAGGTCAGGAGTTCCATGGTCTTCAAGGTCAAAGGAAAAAAATTAATCAGATTAAGAGACTGTGCAATCAGACTTGCTTCCAAAACAGCCAGTATCTAAAGAGAGAGATGGCCTATTTGACACATAGGGAATGTAATTCAGAGGAGCAACAAAGATACAAGGAAAAACAGGAGAAGGTAATGGAGAATTGTAATGATCATTGCATTATAACATAAACAAGAGGCCAGAAGGAGATTGTGTGGATGGGTAGATGTTGGAGGTCAGATGTGAAAGGCAGGTCAACTATTAGACAACAAATTTTTCTGTGCTAATAAAAATAGAAAGTGCTGGAAAAGCTCAGTAGGTCTGGTAGCATCTGTGGAGAGAGAAACAGAATTAAAGTTTTAAGTCCAATATGACTTTGCTTTGGAACACCGTTGCTCTGAAGAAGTCATATTCAACTCACCATGTTAACTCTGTTCCTCTCCCCACAGATTCAGCCATCAGGCCTGCTGAGTTTTTCCAGCACTTTCTATTTTTATTTCAGATCTCCAGCAGTGTTTTGCTTTCACTAAAGTTTTTTTTTCCAGCACATCTTGTGCAGGCATATCCTGTTTGTCTGATAAAACCTATATGCAGCCTCCACTTATATATATGAGCAAAATCCTTGAAGTTAACTGTTAATCCTCACTTGATGTTTTGTGCACAAGCGGAAAGCTTATGTAAACAGCAAACACCATGGGGTTCCAGCAGCAAGATTTGAATAGTGTTGCAATCATAGTAGAATGATGATTTTCCCATTGTGTTCTTGGAATGATATGCAAAACTCATTACTGTTTGCACAGTTAATACCTGAAAAGAGGTTTGAATTCTTGGCTCTTCCGATTAGATTTGTTATAATAGGAGCACTGAGGATATTTTTAGATGATTTTTTTAATATTATCTCACTATGGACAGTGGAGTTAAAACAAAGCCACAGCTGATGGGTTATTTCGGATAAAGATACTTTTGCAGCCTACAAGCCTACTTGTACTTCTAACAACTTCTATCTAATTTTTTGGGTATTACAGGATCCTAGTGCATCGAACCAAGTAATATACTTTGTCATTGTGACCTTGACTCGGTAAATCCACAAAAGCAAAATTCAAGTCTACAAAGCAGGATTTTTTAATAAGTGACAATTATATTTTTTTTCGTTCAGGTCCACAGTGATTCAACCCTGAGGCTTGAAGCAAACAATTTCTCTGACTGCACAAGATATTATATTCACTGGGACAAAGGCTTTGTTACAGTTTTGGAATTTTATTTTATACATCATCTTCTTGCATGGTCCAGCAGAGATTCTCATAAGCTAGCTATGTAATATCCTCACAGAGGTGTACACACACAGGAGCTGACAATTGTTTCACTTGGCATAATGCTAATGCTGACAAATTCTCTTTAAAATGGTGTGCACTTCCACGCAGAGCATGGTTTACAGACTAAAGCATGGGATATTTACAACTAAAGGGTCATATTAAAAAAGAGAGAACTTGCATTTTTATAGTGTCTTTAATGACCTCAAGATATCCTAACGTGCTCCACAGCCAGCAAAGTACATTTGTGGTGTAGTCACAATATTAATGCAGGAAATATGACAGCCAAACAAGGCACAGGTAGCTCCCACAAATAGCAATGCCACAATGGCCAGATAATAATTTTTACTGACTTTGGTTGAGGGATATATATTGGCCAAGACAGTTAAGTGCATTAATCAATAGCTATAGTATATTTATAACTAAAGATAAAATGGGAATGTTTGAAATGGGTCAAATTCCTTTCACAGAGATAGCTTCAGGTTGTGACTGAGACACTCATTAATTTCAATGCACAATGCTTTCTCCATAACAAATCCAGTCTGATTTTTCCTTCTTGCAAAACTTCCATTCACCCAGTCTCTCACTCAGGGGGTGAATGCTCAGGGCCAGATTTTCGCAGAGTTGGGAAGACTCCGTGGATCTTTAAAAGTGGTGGGCAGGACCTGGATGTGGAGGTCCTGTCCCCATTTCAGACAGAACCAATGTTTGCTAGTAAGGGAAAGGGGACAGGGCATTATTTATACAGGAGGGAAACCTGGACTCAGCAGGGCCACTTGAACTTAGTGCTGGGCTCAATCAGACTCCATTTTGGCTATTTCAAGGGCCTTAACCCACACTGGCGAGTCATGAATTGATGAAGTAGACGTAAATGCTCTTGAAGGCTGGATAAGGTCTGTTTAACTGTCATGAAGGTTTTAAACTCCTCCCACTCTTAAACTGTAAAAGGAAACAGGCTGCAGTTGTCAGTGACTATTAAAAAGACTTCTGCTGAACTGCTTTTATTGATAGGCTAATTGTTACAGCATCTGTTTCAACATTTAAAATTGTGTTCTTTGTTGACATTCCCCTAAGGGCTATTCATTATGAGTATTTAGCTGATTTCCCAAAAGATACAATTATCTCAGCAGGGGTTTCGGAGTTCACAGTTTGTTTGACAACTTAAAGAAGCTACTCAAGGATTAGTGATATGAAAAGAAGTTTGTTTTTATAAGAGATTAAACATTTGATGAGATTTATAAGCTTTGCTGCTTTCATGAATGGAAACTTTATTCACTATCAAATCTATATAGTGAGAGCTGTATTAAATTTTTAGAAATTTATTTTTATAAACTCCACATGGCTCCTGAGGTCTGCCCATGGTGGATACTGGTTAAGTTGGCATTGAGTTGGCATGGAACATATGAGGGGGCGTGCGGGGGTGAGTGGAGGGCATGAGTTGACATTCAGTTGGTATGGGCATACAAGGGGCCAAGGGGGTATGTGGGGGTATAAAGGGGTGTGATGTTTGAGGGCTAGAAGACCTAAAATCTTCTAAAACAATTAGGATCAACTCCCAGAGAACTGAAGCAAGCCTTTTCACCAACCTGCCTTGGCATTCGCATGTCCCCTGTGTTGTTAATGTTCCAATCCTGTCAGAATGAAGTTCATGCTCTAGTTGTAAGTGAGAGCTGCTGTTAATAACTGGTGAAAGTTTAGTGCCATGAAGCTATGAATGTATATAATATTATTGGAAAATGTTTTTCTTTTAAAATAGAGGTTTAGTCTATGGTTGTGTCTTTTAAAATAGAGGTTTAGTCTATGGGTGTATCTTAATTGGATTAAAGCCGGCTCATATCTGGGTACTTTGACGTGCACTAGTTTTGAGATGTAAGAAAGGTAGAGTGCATTTGCATTTTTTGAATAGAGCATTCAAGAAGGTGAGTGAAATCTGACATCTGGCCAGCAGAGACAAAGCAACATGTTTATATTACTATTAAAATTGCTACTATGAAAGAGGCTTTATTGTTAGAAGAGGCTGATGATACAATGAGAATTTACATTCAATGAGCTGTGCTAGGTATAACTTAAGCAGTTTTCATGTGTGCAGTTCAGAGGCAATGTAAGATCAAAGCCTATAAACCTACTACTGTGTCTGCACAGGAACCAAAGTGCGAGGAACCTAATTTTGAATTTGCAAGGTGAAAATGCTTTGCTTGGTGTCTGGTTAAGTCTATGGGTTGCTGCTGCCTTAATGGAGATTAGTTTGGTCATTTGTTAAAAGTTATGACAGTAATAATTTGTAGCCATGTATATGTGTTTAATGTGTTGTAGCTTAAGAAAATGTTTCATTTAGTTTAATATAAAACCTCTCGAGAACTGATGGTCTGATTCCTGAATTTAGAGTGGTATCTCAAACATACCACTTAAAAATATAGGTTATGACAGTTGTTTAAAGTTTCTCTCTGGGGTTTTTTAATAAATCAGCTTTACCAAAAGGCTGTCTCATAACAGGGCATTATTCTTAAGTATACATAAGAACCAGTTTCCACCTGTGTGGTGGGAAGGAAAAGGGAGTTTGTTTCTGTGTTCTTTGAGTTTTGTGAATAAACCTATGTTAAGGAAAGACTGGCTCCAGGTTCCTCCTTTACTCAATGAATGAGCAGCAAGGTATAACACATGCCCACTTAATACCTGCTTCTGAGGTTGGCAGGCCCGACTTCATCCTGCACCCATGCCCCAGGTTGTAATTCTTATCATTCAAGGTACTTTTCACTGAGGTGGGTCCCATGAGTAGGGAAATTTCCAGACTCGAGCTATCAACCTCCAAAATCCAGCCCTAAGCCTGATAAAGCATCACTTTTTGCAACTGTCAGTGTTTTAAAATTTTTGGTCTTAACCACTTTCATGTTAAAACGAAAAGCACCATGAACTCTAATCTGATTTTCCAAGTTGCTTATCATTACTTAGGTTTAAAAATGGGTATCACAAGTGCAATGATGACTTTCTGGGAAGGTATTAACATGTAACTTGTCTGTATTTGACCAAACTAATTCTTTCACATTAGAAGAATAGTACTGCAAAATAGATCAAAGAACCAAATTAATGCATGGGAATTTTTCCAGTGGGTTTTTACTGCTTGGACTGTGAGCCTGGTGGCCCTGCTTTGTTTGCCTTCTTTATAGCATTATAGTTTGCAGGCCTTCAAGTTAGAAAATGTGCTTTAACACGAGGATCACGTAAAGGTTGCTGTCTCCCTCCCTCTCTCTGTGCTCAACCTGGCTCAGGAGCTGCCACCCACAAATGTGGTAGATATCCACCTCCAGGACGTCATGACGATTATTTCTGGAACGTTGAGAACAACACAGCTCGCATGGCTTCCTGTGCTAGTGCTTGAACCTCCTGCTGTTTGCAGGGAAAACCATCATCCTCAAAGAACAGCATTGGCTGACAGCTAATGAAGCACTCCCACTGACACAGGATCTTAAGAAAAACCTCATACGTCCGTTGAAAAACCCATTGCCCCTACTGGAACATACTCCAAACTGAAAACAGCCCCACCTCTTGATGGCAGACCTCCTGCTTGACTTCAAACATCACCATCCACAACCTGGTACCTGAATATTGGTGAAGTGGTGAAGCTTTTTTTCATTCTTTCATGGGATGTGGGCTTTGCTGGCCAGGCCAGCATTTATTGCCCATCCCTAATTGCCCTTGAGAAGGTGATGGTGAGCTGCCTTCTTGAACCACTGCGGTCCATGTGGTGCAGATACACCCACAAGTGCTGTTAGGGAGTGAGTTCCAGGATTTTGACCCAGTGATAGTGAAGGAACAGTGATATAGTTCCAAGTCAGGGTGGTGAATGACTTGGAGGGGAATTTCCAGGCAGTGCTGTTCCCATTTGTCTGCTACCCTTATCCTTCTAGGTGGTAGAGGTCATGGGTTTGGAAGGTGCTGTTGAAGAAGCCCTCGGTGAGTTGCTGCGGTGCATCTTGTAAATGGTGCACACTGCTGCTACTGTGTGTCAGTGGTGGAGGGAGTAAATGTTTGTGGATGGGGTGCCAATCAAATGGGCTGCTTTGTCCTGGATGATGTTGATCTTCTTCAGCGTTGGAGCTGCACTCATCCAGGCAAGTGGAGAGTATTCCATCACTCTCCTGGCGTGTGCCTTGTAGACGGTGGACATTGGGGAGTCAAGAGGTGAGTTACTCTCTGCAGAAATCCCAATATCTGACCTGCTCCTGTAGCCACAGTATTTATATGGCTATTCCAGTTCAGTTTCTGGTCAATGATAACCCCCAGGATGCTTCAAATTTCCACAAAAATCTGGACAACCCTCAATCAGGCCAGGGAAGATGTGGCCGCTTGCTCCATAAGTTGAATATGAGGAACAATTCAAATTGTAACTGGGATCATTCAAGTCAGACCATCGGCCATATCCCAAACTCCTGCCCTGAGAGATCCATTCTTGGTGACATCACAACCATTGAGTCAACTGAAGCTGTTGAATGGATTGTTAACCTCGGCATCGAACTATACCTGCTTCCCCAGCTATACAAAATGCAATATACTGTGGGATATAGGGAGACACGTATTTTATATGATGGCTCATCTAATCTCTTAGAAATACATACAATCTACTACTTTGCAGTGCAGTGATATGAGGGTAAAATCTGTATGACTTCTGCAGACCTGAAGAGAGGTAGAAATATGATGGGCTTTTACACTGTTGTCAAATTTCTCCTGAGTTGCCTCCTATCCTTCACCTTCTCTTTTGCTCCACCTGCTTCATCCCTGCTTAAACAGTATAAAATCCAGCACTTTCTTCTGTTTTTATTTCAGATTTTCAGCATCCACTTTTATTTTAGTGATATGAAGGTGATATAACTGGTAGGTTACCGAATAAAAAACAATGGTTCATTAACCATAATCATCAGCCATGATCATATTGAATGGCAGAGCACGCTCAATGGTCTGAATCACCCACTCCTGCTTCTATTTATTTATGTTTCTGTGGGGAGAATTTTCTGCATGTCGGTCGGGCTGTCGGAAGCGGGAGCGAGTGCGGAGCCGGTCGCCGCCAGCGATTGGCTCCTCGCCACCATTTTACGTGGGTGGGCCAATTAAGGCCCGCCCAGTGTGACACAGAGCCCATAGCGCTCAGCGCTACTTGTGCAGGCAGGGGGAAAAGGGAGAGTCGCAGCCTGCACTCTTTCGCGCAAGCGCTTGAAAGAGCACAGAAATCTCCCTGAAGCACAGAGCTGCCTCAGGAAGATTAAGTACACATTGAGCGATCAAAGGGCTCTTAGATCCAACATGAGATGTTCACTGATTAACATTGCTAATGACTTGCTTGGGTAATTACAGGAGCCATTAGGAATGTCTGGAAAATCAGCAATTGGAACAAACCTTTGAGGAAAAACTATACTTTCTTGTGTAGTGGCAAATTTGCATATACAAACGTTTATGTTATTCAACAAAGATTTTATATTCTAACTGTGAATTTCAGTCTTTTTGGTTTTGCCTATGTCATGTTTTACTTTGGGGCCTCTTTGCTCTTGAACCAGTTGCACACTTATCTGTCAGGCAGGTGAGTTGATAACAATATACTGCAGATGCAGAGACCGATACGAAATGAAGCACATACTATTTATTTACACAAACAACAGAGCACTGACATGATGTGTACTTCTCCAACCAGATCCTACTCTAGACTAACGTTAACATAAAACAAAAACAGAATTACCTGGAAAAACTCAGCAGGTCTGGCAGCATCGGCGGAGAAGAAAAGAGTTGACGTTTCGAGTCCTCATGACCTTTCGACAGAACTTGAGTTCGAGTCCAAGAATGAGTTGAAATATAAGCTGGTTTAAGGTGTGTGGGGGGGTCGGAGAGAGAGAAAGAGAGAGAAGTGGAGGGGGTTGGTGTGGTTGTAGGGACAAACAAGCTGTGATAGAAGCAGATCATCAAAAGATGTCAACAACAATAGAACAAAAGAACACATAGGTGTTAAAGTTGGTGATATTATCTAAACGAATGTGCTAATTAAGAATGGATGGTAGGGCATTCAAGGTATAGCTCTAGTGGGGGTGGGGAGAGCATAAAAGATTTAAAAATATTTAAAAATAATGGAAATAGGTGGGAAAAGAAAAATCTATATAATTTATTTGAAAAAAAAAGGAAGGGGGAAACAGAAAGGGGGAGGGGATGGGGGAGGGAGCTCACGACCTAAAGTTGTTGACTTGAATATTCAGTCCAGAAGGCTGTAAAGTGCCTAGTCGGAAGATGAGGTGTTGTTCCTCCAGTTTGCGTTGGGCTTCACTGGAACTATGCAGCAAGCCAAGGACAGACATTTGGGCAAGAGAGCAGGGTGGAGTGTTAAAATGGCAAGCCACAGGGAGGTTTGGGTCATTCTTGCGGACAGACCGCAGGTGTTCTGCAAAGCGGTCGCCCAGTTTGCGTTTGGTCTCTCCAATGTAGAGGAGACCACATTGGGAGCAACGAATGCAGTAGACTAAGTTGGGGGAAATGCAAGTGAAATGCTGCTTCACTTGAAAGGAGTGTTTGGGCTCTTGGACGGTGAGGAGAGAGGAAGTGAAGGGGCAGGTGTTGCATCTTTTGCGTGGGCATGAGGTGGTGCCATAGGAGGGGGTTGAGGAGTAGGGGGTGATGGAGGAGTGGACCAGGGTGTCCCGGAGGGAGTGATCCCTACGGAATGCCGATGGGGGGGGGGTGAAGGGAAGATGTGTTTGGTGGTGGCATCATGCTGGAGTTGGCGGAAATGGCGGAGGATGATCCTTTGAATGCGGAGGCTGGTGGGATGATAAGTGAGGACAAGGGGGACCCTATCATGTTTCTGGGAGGGAGGAGAAGGCGTGAGGGCGGATGCGCGGGAGATGGGCTGGACACGGTTGAGGGCCCTGTCAACGACCGTGGGTGGAAAACCTCAGTTAAGGAAGGAGGAGGACATGTCAGAGGAACTGTTTTTGAAGGTAGCATCATCGGAACATTAACATAGCATTAACATAGCAGCCCACGCAACACAGGTATTGGGTCTTACAGTCACGTGGTATTCTGCTCACATTCTCTTAAATGTGTATTGCACCTCAGATTACTACAGCCTATTCAAATGAAATGGTTATAACGACATACTTAAAGGGAAATGAAGGTGCTTCTGAAAGTTGATATTTCAATCAATGCTCAACAACAGAATTGAGGAACAGGACTGTCTATTGTGCAGGAACTTTGAATAAATAAAACCTATCTTTTGGTAATTGAAGGCATAATACTGTGGATGTTGGAAATCAGAAATAAAAACAGAAGGTATATTTCTATCTTTGAGTGACCTGTCCTAATATCTTTCTTTGTAGCCAGTGCCAAATTTTGTCTGATACCTGGACACTTTGCACCAAGCGGTGGCCACACCTCTTAGGATAGGGCCTTCTGATTTGGTCAGTGGTCAGGGACAGGAAGGCATAGCTGCAAGTGAAGCATGTAAGGGGACCCAGAGCGGAACATCTCTAATGGGGTGGCTCAGGACAGTTTCCTCAGCCCATCCAAAGTGAGACAATTTGTGAACAATGAATGTAAGCATTGCTGAGGAAAGTGGGGCTGTACCATTGGGGCAGTCTACACCTGAGCCATGCTGTAACCAGTTTTCTAACGAGCCACATAACCAGGGAAGTGGAGAGGGTTTTAAACTTAATAGTGGGGACAAGGGATCAAATTTGTGAAGATGTGGTAAATCAAAGAGTATAAACAAGACAAGAGAGAAAGGTACTAATGTAGGAAATGATGCACAGACCGTGACAGGAAGGGACAGAGAATACAAATCCATGAGTAAATTAACAGATGAGGCTAGAGATTACAAAAATAATAAAATGACAAAATAAAGGCTCTGTATCTGAATGCACTTAGCATTTGAAACAAAATAGATGAACTGAGAGCTCAAATAGAACTAAATAAGTATGATCTGATAGCCATTACAGAGACCTTGCTGCAGGATGACTCAATTTGGGACTTGAATTGAAGGGTACATGACATTTAGAAAGGATAGGAAACTAGGAAAAGGCGAAGGGATGGTTCTGTAAATTAATGACGGTATTAGCACAATAAAGTGGCATGACCTAAGTTCAGGAAACCAGAATATAGAAGTGGTTTGCATGGAGAGGAGAAATGATAAAGGCAAGAAGTCACATGTGGGAGTGGTTTCCAGATCTCCTAACAGTAATCACAAGGTAGGGTGGAGTATAAAGGAAGAAATAATGGGAGTTTGTTAGAAAGGTACGGCGATAATCCTGGGGGACTTAATCTATATATAAACTCCAAAAATCAGATGGACAAAGGTAGCCTAGATGGCAGGTTCATAGAATGTTTTCAGGATAGTTTCTTAAAACAGCACATCTTGGAACCAACCAGAGAGCAGGCTATACCAGACCTGCTATTTTGCAATGAGATAGCATTAATTAATGACCTCATTGTGAAGGCACTCCTCGTAACAGTGATCATAATATGATTGAATTTTACATTCAATTTGAGGGAGAGAAGACTGGGTCCAAGACAAATATTTTAAACTTAAATAAAGGCAATAATGAGGGTATGAAAGCAGAACTAGCCAAACTGAACTGGAAAATTAGGTTATGGTATAAGTCAATGGAGATGTAATGGCAGACATTTGAAGGGATATTTCAGAATACACAAAATAGATACATTCAAGCAAGAAAGAAAAATTCCAAGGGGAGGATCAACCACCTGTGGTTAACTAAAAAAATTAAAGATGGTATCAAACTTCAAGGAAAAGCATATAGTTGTGCAAGGATGGATGGCAAGTCAGAAGATTGGACAGAATATAAAAAACAGCAAAGAATGACCAAAAGATTATTAAGGAGGGAAAAATTAGAATATGACACAAAGCTGGCTAGAAATATAAAAACAAATAGCAAGAGTTTCTATAGGTATTTAAAACAAGAAAAGAGTTAACAAAGTGAACATTGTCCTATAGAAAGTGATTCTGGGGAATTAATAATGGAAAATAAGGAGACAGCAGATTAATTGAGCAAGTATTTTGCATCAGTCTTCACTATAGAGGATACAAGTAACATTCCAGAAATAGCTGTAAATCAGGAAATGGAAGGGAGGGAGGGAGTCAAGAAAATTACAATCTCCAGGGAAGTGATATTGAGTAAATTGTTGGAGCTGTGGGCTAGCAAGTCCCTGGGCCTTGACAGACTTCATCCTAGGGTCTTAAAGAAAGTGGCTGGTGAGATGGTTGATGCATTGTTTTTAATTTTCCAAAATTCCCTAGTTTTGGGGAAGGTTCCATTTGATTGGAAAATAGTGAATGTAACTCTTTTATTCAAAAAGGGGGGAGACAGAAAGAAGGAAACTGCGGGCCAGTTACCTTAGCATCTGTCATGGGGAAAATGTTAGAAGCTATTATTAAAAATGTTATAGCAGGGCATTTAGATAAATAGAAGGTAATCAGACAGAGTCAACATGGTCCTGTGAGAAGGAAATCATGGCCAGAATTTTTCCCTCATTGGCCAGGCTCGGTTGGAGCAGGCGTGGGCGGTCGGGAAGTCGACCACCGCCCGCAATCGGCTCTGCTCCGCAATTTCATGCGGGCAGGCAAATTAAGGCCCACCCTGCATGGATCGTGAGCGGCAGTGCTCAACACTTCCTGTGCGGGAGGGGGGAGGAAGGGGAGCAGGCCTGGTGAGCAGTTTGCGCATGCGCGCGAAAGAGCGTTTCAATTTCCCTGAGGCAGCTCCGTGCCTCAGGGAGATTGAGGCGCTTTATTAAAAAATTAATAAAGACAATAAAAATTTAAGAAAACATGTCCCCGCATGTGATTGTGTCACATGAGATGGGACATGTTTTTAATTTCAAAATTAAGTTTTTATTTAATGTGTATTAGCTTTAGGAAACCTCATCCTTCTCATGGATGAGGCTTCCTAAAAAATGTAAAGGTTGCTTGGCCTTTTTGCCTGCCCACCAACCATTAGGTTGGACGAGGCAGTGTAAATTTCAAGTTAATTACCTTGTTAATGGCCTTAATAGGCCTTTCAATTATCGGCAGGCGCACAGCCGACTCTGGTGTGCAATCCTCAAATGAAATATCACACGAGTGCGTGATGATGTTGGGACACACGCCCGATGTCATCACGCATCATATTACACTCACGTGTGGGGCACATGCCCGCATGCTGAATATAAAATTCTGGCCCATGTTTAACCAATCTGTGTAGTTCTTTGAAGGAGCCACATGTGTTGTAGATAAAGGGAAACCAGTCAATATACTGTACTTAGATTTCCAGAAAGCATTTGATAAGGTGCCACATCAAAATGTAAAAAATAAAAGCTCATGGTGCAGTGAGTAGTATATTGGTATGGATAGAAGATTAACTAGCTAACAGGAAACAGAGAGTAGGTTAAAATGGGTAATTTTCTGGTTGGCAAGACATAACCAGTGGTGTGCTACAAGGATCAGGGCTGGGATCTCAACATTTAACAATTTATATAAATGATTTGGATAATGGGACTGAAGGTATGCTTGTTAAATTTGCTGATGACACAAAGTTATGTAGTAAAGTAAGTAGTGAAGAGGACACAAGGAGGCTACAATTTGATATAGATGGGTTAGTTGAGTGTGAAAATATCTGGCAAATGGAGTATAATGTGGTAAAATGTGAAATTGTCCATTTTGGAAGGAAGAATAAAAAAGAAGTATGTTATCTAAATGGTGAGAGGCTGCAGAGCTCTGGGATGCAAAGGGATCTGAATGTCCTAGGGCATGAATCACAAAGAGTTTGTATGAAGGTACAGCAAGTAATTTGGAAAGCCAATGGAATGTTATCTTTTATTGCAAGGGGAACTGAATACAAAAATGGATAGGTTATGCTTCAGTTATACAGGTCATTGGTGAGGCCACATCAGGACTACTGTGTACAGTATTGGTCTCCTTATTTAAGAAAGAATGTAAATGCATTGGAAGCAGTTCAGAGAAGGTTTACTAGACTCATACCTGGAATGGGAGGGTTGCCTTATGAGGAAAGGTTCGACAGGCTCGGCTTGTAGCTGCTGGTGTTTGGAAGAGTAAGAGGCGACCTGATTGAAATGTATAAGATCCTGAGGGGACTTGACAAGGTGGATGTGGAGAGGATGTTTCATCTTGTGGAAGAATCTAGAACTAGGGGTCACTGTTTAAAAATAAGGGATAGTCCATTTCACACAGAGATGAGGAGAATTATTTTCTGTTAGAAGGTATTGAGTCTTTGGAACTCTCTTCCTCAAAAGGATGTGGAAGCAGAGTCTTTGAATATTTTTAAGGCCTAGATCTAGATAGAATCTTGATTAGCAAGGCAGTGGAAGGTTATCGGGGGTAGGCAGGAAGTTACAATCACATCAGCCATGATCTTATTGCATGATAGAGCAAGCTCAAATGGCTTACTTCTGCTACTAACTTGTATGTTCATGTAAGGCCCCTGTGCTGCACCTTGGGAGATTTTACTGCATTAAAAATGCCAAGCAAATGTGAATTGTTGTTCAAAGAATTAAACTGTAGGCTCAAAATCTGTTTATTACTCAGGATAATTAGCCCATTAAGATTTTCCAGTTGTATTTACATTTCATACGAGCATCTTATTCATCAAATGGTTTATGTGTCTTGTTATTTAAATCTAATAACTGTGATTAATAAAGTGAGCGTGACAGCACAAGACTAAATTTAACCTATTCGTACTATTAAAATAATCAATCCTTTAACTTTACGTGTCAAACTACTCTGAAGGCAACAGACTATTGAAAAGTAAAACTTCCAGGTTATAGGATAACTAGAGGAACTGTTGGGAGATATAACTGTAAACAATATAAAATTATAAGGAAAACACTGAGAGGCCTGGAGTTTTCATTTGATTGCACTGTTTCTTTTTTGGTGCAGTTCCTCTGACACTGGTGTAACCAGGAGAATGGTCCTGGAATTTTAAATGCAATTTGCTCTCAGCACAACTTGAGATTTTATGATTTTTTTTTTGCACTAGTTTTACAAGCATTGCGGTAGAAGCAGGCCCAACCCACAAAACTGGCCTTGGTAACCCCCCTCCCCTTGCCTCAACCACCACTCCTCCCTCACAAAGGGTGAACTAATCACCTTTGGGAGTTTCCATTAATTGTGCTTTTTGATGACCTTTGCGGGGGCTCCAAAATTAAGCTGGATCTTTTGGGCACAAATACACTATTAGGTACAATTTGAAATGTTTTGAACGAAAGTGTGTTTTTTTTAATTTACTGAGAAACCAACTACTGTCTCCCAATTTAACTAAAACATTTGTTTGCATAGACCTGCTGAGTATTTACAGCATTTGCTGGTTTTCATTTCAGATTTCCAGCAGCTGCAGTATTTTCCTTTTGTTCTCATTTAATTGACTTTGGTCAAGCAATCTTTTTTGCTCTAATCTGTTATTTCACAAAACCAAACCATCCAGATCTGCTTAATATTCATGTTTCCATTTCACTGTGTTTTTGGAGGGTGTAAAAATTAATTTTATAGGCAAAATGTTTCTTCAGCATTAATATGATGATTGTTATTTTTGTGGTCAATTGATAATCCCATTGATCTTAATTTCTGGTGGGCAAAAAGAAATAGTCCATCATTGTTTACTGGGCCAAAGGAGGTTTTCAGTTTGTGATCTTTGTAAGTAGCCACAGCCTATTTATCTGAGATTGAAGATGTTTACGAAAATGACAACAGCTCGAGGATAATAAAGATCTAATCTAATAAAGTCAGTAGGCATTAACAAATAATTGCATTAAGTGGACAGAATGGAATTAGAACACTCCTGAGGACAGATGTCATCCTGTAGGAGGGACAGTGATATTAAGATGTCTACATGGCCCTAATGAAAACAAATGATCTGCTTAAAATGTACTTTGTGATCGATATGCTGATTCATAATTCTAGTTTCTCAGAGCCTGGGATTCAAACCACTGGGTCAAAACTAATTTTTGCACAGTTTGGTTAACAGAGTGAGACAAATCAGATTAGCAGGATTTTTTTTTTTGCTATAAACCCTTGTCTCCAGGTAAACAGATGCTCTTTCACTAATGAAGCTGTGCTCGACTCTGTAGAAACTGGAATCCAAGATTTACAATAATAATAAGTTATAATATTTGATTTGCCAAACCATAAGCAATATCCCTGATGGTAGTCCGACTTCCCAGGGGGTTCTTTGCAATCCTGGTTTCCACCCCTCCCCCTACTGTACGCCACCAACATTTGGCAGGTTATCTGTCAAGAGTTAGACAGCCCATTTTAGTTGTTCACTTATTATGAAATGATATTGGAGTCTGGCATGTTGGAGTTTGAAGGTTGGGGTGAAGTGGGAGGGAGATTAGGAAAGGCCCCTGGGGAAAACTGAAAGGATCAGGGATAGGGGTGGGAAGAGCTCAGAAGGTTTGGTGGGGGAGAGATCAGAAGAATGGGGAAGCAAGGTCAGTAGGTGCAGCAGGGAGATGGGAAGGTTCAGTGCAAGGGTGCAGAAGGCTTGGAAGAGGATTGGAAGGTTCTGGGGAGACTGGCAGGTTTGCAGGAAGATTGGAAGGTTTGGGAGAGAGATTGGAATTTTTGGTGGGGAGATCAGGAGATTCAGCTGGAGAGGTCAGGAGGTTTGGGGATATTTGGTCAAGAGAGGCACTTGGAAAAGCAGGGAAGCTGAATCCAACTGGTAAATGGAAAGGGACTTACCTGCTGGATGTTGCAATCCTTGACTCCCTTTAACTGTCTAGTTTTACAAAGGCCCAGCAAACTTTGTCAGGCAGTTTTAAATGTAAACAATGACTGATACCTGAGGCAGAATCAGCAGTATAATATTTAAATGACCAACTCATTTGTGAGAGTAGGTTAGTCATCTGTCCTGCCGTTTGTCTCCATTAAAATTGGAAGTGGGTTTGTTGGGATCGGGCTTCAGATTTGAAAATATTTTACAGCCTACCTGACCTAAACCCACCTATTTTTTGAGAGTTAAAATTCTCTCCATAGAATCTAACAGCATAGAAGAAAGTAATTCAGCGCATCATGCCAGTGCCAGGCCTTTGAAAGAGCAATTCAATTAGTCCAGTTCCCCATCTCTTTTCCCATAGCCCTCAATATCATTCCTTTTCCAGTCTACATGCAGTTGCCTTTTGAAATTATTACTGAAGCTGCATGCACTCCCATTTCAGGCAGCGCGTTCTAGATTGTAGAGTAAATGGTTAACGGTTATGTTAATCAGACAATGATGTTAATGATGATGTAAGCATGACATCATGGACAGATGACCCAGCAGCTCCAAGACAGGAAGATGCAGAACAGCCTCTGTCCAGAGAACAACGTGCTTACCGTGCTTGGATGTAAGTAGTTCCAAATAAATTAGTTTCAAGAAAAGCGAAATGCTGACTGTCTTCAAGTCACTCATAGAGTAAGTGAAACCTCATCAAAACGATTAGATCAAACAGCTTACTACTTAAAAAACTTCTCATCTCCCCTCTGGTTCTTTTGCCAATAATCTCGCCCACTGGTATTGTCTGCTACTGGAAGCAGTTCCTCCTTATCTACTTTATCAAAATCCTTCATGATTTTGAACAGGTCTCTTAACATTTTCTGCTTTAAGAATAATCCCAGCTTCTCTCAGCCCTGGTACCATTCTAGTAAATCTCTCCTCCTATGTGAGGTCTGGACTTCCTTCCTGAAATGTGGTGGCCACTCCAGGTGAGGCTTAACTAGGGACTTATGAAGATTTAGCATAATGTCCTTGCTTTTTACTCCCCTGAGTATAGAAGATTAAGGAACGATCTAATTGCAGTGTTTAAGCTGACCAAAGGAGCTGATAGGGCAGATAGAGCAGAACTATTTCTTCTGATGGGGCATCACCTTTAAATTAGAGTTAGGCCATTCAAGGATGGTGTCAGGAAGCACAAAAGGTTAGTGGAAATCTGGAACTCTCTCCCCAAAGCTATTAAGGCCATGTTAATTGAAAATTTCAAAATTGAGTTTGATTGGCTTTTGATTAACAAGAGTATTAAGGCTTATGGAACCAGCATGGGTAGATGGAGTTAAGGTACAGATCATCCAGATCTATCTGAATGGCTAAATAGGCTCAAGGGGCTGAATGAACTACTCCTGATCCTATATTCCTTTAATTTGCCTTAATTTTTTAAAGCTAAGGGTCCCGTATGCTTTTTATTACAGCCCCGTAAACTGGATGCGCTGCCTTGAAAGGCTTGTGTATTGAAATCAACAGACTCTCTGTTTCTTCACTTCCTCAACAGAGTGTGTTGCTTTTAGGATGAAAAAAAATTGCATCCTTGATGGTGAAAAATGTGAAAGTTGTTTCTGTCCTTAATTCATGTGGAAGTGGAATTTTGTGTTAGTCAAAGTGAGGAATGTTTGAGCTGTGGTGTTGAGTGAAGCAGATGGCAAAGAACTCACAAGACACTTTAGTTTGTTGCACAGCTTAATTTGTCCAAAGTCCACCCCAAACTTAGTTAAGCATTATGTTCATAGCTGAATATTAATCCAATGCCACCTATTCAATACAAACTATGCCAGATTACATACTCACAAGTCAGGAAACCTCAAATGAATCAGAATCTGGGTTCTATTCT
Organism: Carcharodon carcharias; assembly: GCF_017639515.1. NCBI lineage: Eukaryota > Metazoa > Chordata > Chondrichthyes > Lamniformes > Lamnidae > Carcharodon > Carcharodon carcharias. Next base: position 48,884,215 of record NC_054485.1, on the reverse strand, counting down.
CTCTAACTAATCTACCCCTCTCCTTTTTGTCATCATTCCATTGACCATACAACATCTTGTTAACTTTTTCAGCCAATTGTGGTGCTCAGAATTCCTGCCCAACATTTTATCCCTCAACTAAAACAGATTACCAGTTATTTTTAAGTTTGCTGTTTACGGGGTCTTGCAGTGTGTGCTGCATTTGCCCATGTTACAATACGTCATGTTATATATGCCAAAGTTACTTAATTGGCTGTCAAGCACTCTGAAACATCTTGAGGATGTAAAAGGTGATATTTAAATACAGTTTGATTCTTTCATGCATATGGAGCTTGATTCAGATGACAAAGGTTATCTAGAGGAATATTTCCTCCAATCACCAGTGGAATTTAAACCCACTCTTTTGGAATGTTTTTACAATGTTGCGAAAATAACAATTAAAGAGAAACTTTCTACCTGGGCTATTGAGTTTCCCTTGCTTCTATCCTTGAAACCAACAATCCAATATAACTAGATTTGGAAAGAAATGTAAATGAGGAGTGACCTTTAGTCATTCAAGCTATTATCAATATTGAGGTGATAGCATGCATTTGTGTGTTTATACTAGCAGCATTTCAATTTTGTAAAGCAGAAAGGTTTCCTGTAATGATAAAATGTGTGTCTTGCCTCTGTTCAAATGGAACATTTTCCTACACATTGGTCCACAGTTGTGCTGTTGAAAATAAAATGAAAAAAAGAAAGATTACAATACAGCACTGGTCACAACCTCAATACATCACAAGGCACTTTACCATCATGGAATGAATCATAGAATAGTTACAGCACAGAAACTGGCCATGTGACCCATCAATTTCCGTGTCAGCTCTCTGCAAGAGTAATGTAGATAGTGCCATTACCCTTTTCCTGTAACCCTGCAATTATATTTCTTTCAGGTGTTTGTCCATTCCCTTTGGACAGCAACAATTGGATCTGCCTCCTCCATATTCTCAGGAAGTGAATCTAGATCTTAACTCACTCATTGCATAAAAAACTGTTCCTCAAGTTGTTTGTTTTTTTTTGTGAATCACCTTAAACCTTGACTCTACCACCAATAGGAACAATTTATCTCTATCTACTCTGTCCAGACCCCTCGTGATTTTGATCACCTCTATCAAATCTCCTCACAACCTCCTCTAAGGAGAACAACCCCAGTTTCTCTAATCTATCTTCATAAGTGAAATCCCTCATCCCTGGGAACATCCTTGTTAATCTTTACTGAACGCCCTCCGAAGCATTCACGCCCTTTCTAAAGCACAGTAGACAACACCCCTGTTGTTTTATAATTTCCTTGTTTTTGTACTCTATATAGGGTACACCTCTATTCATAAAGCCCAGCATCCTGCATGCCTTTTTATTCCTTATCTCTCAACCTGCTTTGCCAACTTCAGTGATTTATGCACACATACTCTCTTTGTTCCTGCAACCCTTTAGAATTGTATCCTTTATTTTATATCGCCTCTCCTCATTCTTCCTACCAAAACATGTCACTTCACACCTCTCTGCATTAAATTTCACTTGCCCCATGTCCAGCTGTTCCACAGGCTGTCTTTGCCCTCTTGAAGCCTTTCATTAAACTTCTCACATTCCACATGACTTCCAGGTTTTGTGTCATCTGCAGATTTTGAAATTTCACCTCGTACACCCAAGTCTAGGTCATTAATATAGATCAAGAAAACCAGCAGACCTAATAGCATCCCTTGGGGAACTCCACTTTATGGCTGCACATGCTGCCAATGCTGTGCATGCGCAGTTGTCCTGTTTTATTCTGTGACGTCATTGTGATAGATGGGACAGGCAGCAGCCAGGAGCTAAGATGCTTCTAAAACAGTGATTAAAGACAGTGATTTAAAAAAGCCTCACCTCTCTAAGTCGGTAGGGCGGAGGGGAGGAATGGAGCTAGGGATTGGGATGGGGAGGGAGGGGAGGCTTCTGATCCACCCGGTGATGACCACAGTTCCAGGTTACAACCTCCATATCCTGCATTTGCAGCTCCAGGGATCCTTCCAGTTGGATCCTTTTTGAATCCTGAAACCATTCACTCAGTTTCTGAGCCCCGCAGCGGGTGGGCAGTCAGGGCGTGGTCTCCCCGCAATTTCTGAATTTCTTCCCCTTAACGCAGCCTGTCACTGGGAAGAAGCTCCCAAGCTTCAAACGTGGTATATGGAGATTGTAATCTGGAATTGAAGCCATCACCAGGTGGATCAGAAGCCTCCCCTCCCTCCCCATCCCGATCCCCGATTGCCCACCACCTCGGGACTCAGAAACTAGATCTGAATAATATCCAACAGACACTGTGTCTCCAGCAAATTATGTCATTGGTTTTCTGCACGTGTGCAGACGGTATCGGCGGCCATATTGCGTTGGCAGGAGACACAGTGCCACTTTATAGCTTCCTCTAGTCTGAAAAACAACAATTAACCACTGTGCTCTGACTGGAATTTTAAGCACCACCCATTCCTAGAAGCAGGCTGGCGGGTGGGAGGGGTGCGATATGCTCATCACTTACCAGCCTCTGCAGGAATTTTACCAGTAGCTGGGTAGGTATCAGGTGGCCCACACACCATTGGGCCAATTGAGGCCCCTAAGTAGCCAATTAAAAGCCAATTAATGTTACATTATTTTATTTGCCATAAACATACCAATCATATAACAAGGGTTGGTAAAACAGTAACCTGGGCTCTTTATTTGAATATAAGACTAAGTGGATATCATGTTAACTGGGAGACTGTGTGTGCACATCTGACTTCTACAAGCTTCTGAGCATCGACTTCAGAGTCATGGGACTACTACATCACATCCTGCCTCAGTGGTGGTGATTGACAGCAATTTAAGGTAATTTCCCTCAAAGGTACACGTGCATCACATCACCACATCCTCTTTTCTCTAAGCTAGAAGTTTATTCTTAAAGAATCAAACTATTTACAAGGCAGCAAATAAAATGACCTTGAAGCTGAATATGCAGCCCTGCCATGTCCAGTCGTGAATGTTGGTGGACAAGTAAACAACTCATTGCAGGAGAAGGCTCCACAAATAGCCCCAACCTCAATGATGGGGGAGCTCAGCACATCAGTGCAAAACATAAGGCTGAAACATTCGCAACAATCTTCAGCCAGAAATGCTGAGTGCATGGTCCATCTCGGCCTCCTCTGGAGGCTCCCAGCGTCATAGATGCCAGTCTTTAGTCAATTCAATTCACTCCTCGTGATATCAAGAAATGGCTAAAGGCACTGGATACTACAAAGGCTACGGGCCCTGACAACATTCCAGCAATAGTACTGAAGAGTTGTGCTCCAGAACTTGCCATATTCCTGGCCAGGCTGTTCCAGTACAGCTACAACACTAGCATTTATACAGCTAAGTGGAAAATTGCCCAGGTATGTCCTGTACACAAAAAGCAGGACAAATCCAACCTGGCCAATTACTGCTTCATCATCTACTCTCCATCATTAGTAAAGTGATGGAAGGGGACATCTTGTCAATAAATTATTCACTGACGCTCAGTTTGAGTTCTGCCAGGGCCACTCAGCTCCTGACCTCTTTACAGCCTTGGATCAAACAAGGACAAAAGAGCTGAACTCCAGAGGTGAGGTGAGGGTGACTGCCCTTGACATCAAGTTAGCATTTTACCGAGTGTGGCGTCAAGGAACCCTAGCAAAACTGGAGTCAATGCGAATCAGGGGACAACTCTCCAATGGTTGAAGTCATACCTAGCATAAAGGAAGATGGTTGTGGTTGTTGGAGGTCAATCACATCAGCTCCAGGACATCACTGCAGGTGTTCCTCAGGATAGTGTCCTTGGCCCAACTGTCTTCAGCTGCTTTATAATGACCTTCCTTCCATCATAAGGCCAGAAGTGGGGATGTTTGTTGATGATTGAACAATGTTCAGCACCATTCACGACCCCTCAGATACTGAAGCAGCTTATGGCCAACTGCAAGAAAGACCTGGACAATATCCAGGATTGGGCTAACAGGTGATAAGTAACATTCGCGTCACACAAGTGCCAGGGAATAACCATCTCAAACAAGAGGGAATCTAACCATTTTCCCATGACATTCAATGGCATTCCCATCACATAATCCTCCACTATCAACATCCTGAGGGTTACTATTGACCAGGAACTGAACTGGACTAGCCATGTAAATACTGTGGCAGGTCAGATGCTCAGAATCCTGCGTTGAGTAATCCACCTCCTGACACCCCAAAGCCAGTCCACCATCTACAAGTACAAGTCAAGAGTGTGATGGAATACTCCTCACTTGCCTGGGTGAGTGCAGCTCCCACAACACTGAAGAAACTTGACACCGTCCAGGATAAACCAACCCATTTGATTGGCACCCCATCCACAAACATTCACGCCCTCCCCCACCTACGCACAGCAGTAGCAGTGTGTACCATCTACAAGATGCACTGCAGAAACTCACCAAGGCTCCTTAGCACCTTCCAAACCCACAACCACTACCATCTAGAAGGACAAGGACAGCAGGCACATGGGATCATCACCACTTGGAAGTTCCTCTCCAAGCCATTCAGTATCCTGACTTGGAAAACAATTGCTGTTCCTTCACTGTCGTTGGGTCAAAATCCTGAACTCCCTCCCTAACAGCACTGTGGGTGTACCTACACCACATGGACTGCAGCAGTTCAAGATGGCAGCTCACCATCATCTTCTCAAGGGCAATTAGGGATGGGCAATAAATGCTGGCCTAGCCAGCGACGCCCACTTCCCATGAATGAATAAAAAAAATACGCTCTCATACAAAACAATAGATTTACCAGCCTCTGAAATGTACCAGCAGTTTGCTTATCTGTCCAGATTTAAGCTATGGTGATCTTAGCTGGAGACTGCTCCATGTTTTCAAAATGCTGGTTAGGAGTGTTACATGGAGCATAGATCATGTTCTGTTCGCAATTAAGTTACTCGGTATTTCTGGCTATTGTATGGTTCTGTATGGCATCGGTTTTGTCGTACTGTCATGCCACTGGTGTTCGTGCTGGATTCAATCTTGGTTCTGGGCATATGCTGATGATTTCTGCTGGATTCCAGGTATCAGTTTGGTGTTGGACTCAAACTTTCCATCCAATGCTCTGGTTGGGAAATTCATTACCTGCCTGCTAGTCATGGGCATCTTTCAACTTCCCCTGTTTTTCGATTTATGCATCTTACACTCTGGGAGTATTGATGGTGATTGGGAAGATTTGTCTTCACTTGTCTGCAGAATATTAATTCCGCATTGGTTCCGCAGCATGAAATTTACAAATTCAGAATGGGTATACGTGTTTAGTTCAGACTGTGTCAATGATCTCTGTTGTTTTTTCCCTGATAGACATGAATCCCAGATGGACTATTTTGAGTTGAGTTTGATTTGTAATTGATTTTCAAATCCTGACCATATTTTTTCAGGATTTTTAAGGTCATTTCCTGTTGGTTGATGATCCACTTTGCAGAGTTAGTGACCTTTGGTTCTCATTGGTGCTCCTTGTGATCTGTGGTACTCGTCATTGTCTTGATGATACCATGGATGATGAGTAAGGTCAGGTTCCTGCATGCCAGTAGACCTGCGATCACTGGATCTGTTGTGTCCACAAAATACAATATCTGGGTTGACCAGGGTGAGTTGTTGTAGCAACACTTGAGTGTAATGGGTCCCAGGGATGGAATCTCTGAGCCATTGTACTTGGTGAGTTTGGCTGTGGCTTTTTGAACCATCAATTTCCACTTCCCTGGGTACATACATTTCAGTATGTGAAGATATCTGCACCGGTATCCAGGTTTGCATACAATTTGTGCTGAGCCTGTATCAGTGGACATTCAATCTGGATGATGGCAAAGACTTTGGTCTGGGCCAATACATTCTTTGATGTTCACTGTGTCGAATGTCTGTTCACTTTTTGTATTGATATTCAGATCAACCTAATCACCTGACTGTGTAGCCTGGCTAGACATTTTGTGCTTTGTCTTGACAATGTTTGGATCGCGCTCTTGGTTGTTTAGAATGCTGTGCCTCTCTGGCCTCTGATTCAGGCTTCTTGTGATGTTGAGCTGCTTCTTTTGGCCTTTCCTTTCTCCACTGGCACTTCCAATGTCCTCTAGTGCCACATGCCTTGCATACAGGGTGAAAAGCTGGGTATTTTCTGGGTGCATGCATGAGACCTCACCATCGTCATTGCTCATTAGACTTACCTATATTGGCTGTTGTGCCGATGGTGGACAACTTATGCCTATCTGTCAACACATTAGTATGGCTTTGTACTTGCCTCCACTTTGCAGTAGTGCTTCCATGTTCTAACCTTTGGGTTGGTTCAAGAGGTCTTTTTTGGAATGCTTCTATCAGAGGTGCTATTATGAATTTGATAGTTCTATCAGCTAACTGCACTGCCATGAAGTCATAATCATGCTCTTTGTCTGAATTGCTCAATGGTCTCTGTTGATTTTTGCTTTTGACCCTTAGTGCTCTTTTTAATTACCCATCGTCATTTTGTAAACAGAACAAATACAAGCTTTGAATTCTGACTGGAAACCATCTGTCCTTCTAAGTTTAAGGTTAACATTGTGAACATCCAGGCACATTTGCTATTGGTGGTAGACGAGGCAGTTCTATATATATGCCATAAACAGAGAACCTTGCATCAATATGCATGTTGTGCGAAGTTACATAACTGCTCGCTATCCTCAGTGTCAATAGAGTCAGTTGAGCAGATGGGGTACGTGTGTGTCTTCCGAAGATGTAAGTCACTAAGCTGTTTCCGTGGCTGATGCATATCTTCAGCTTCTTGTTCCAATTAGGACACATCCGTGTGGGATAGCAGTGTGAGTTCGACATGCTGGTGCACAAGGGACGTATGTGCTTAGACGCACTTAATTACAGACCCATTTCATTCACACCCATTCCCTCAAACAGAATGAAGAAATGGGAATACTGAATAGTTACGAGATAAGCTTCTAACTGTATTTTAAGTAGGTAGTTTTTCTCATTTATTTGTCAGTAATGGTAGGCTTTCTGTGGTATGAAACATTTTATTTTGGATTACAAACTGAAACTCATATCTATTGCATGCTTAATTTAATTTTAATTTACATAACTTATCTATGTATTTAGTTATATCCCTATACTTAACAGTAGTTCATTAAATATATGTGTCTCTGGGTATACGTATATCTTACATATTCCTGATTTCCTTCACTCTACCGTTAGTGGCCATGTCCTCAGCTGTCTAGGCCGTAAACTAAGATATTTCCTCCCTAAGCCTCTCCTCCTCTCCATTTCTCTATCCTTTATGTCGCTCCCTAAAGCCAACTCTTTGACCAAGCTTCTGGTCCCCTGACCTGATTAGTCTTTTTGTGGCTTATATCAGTTCAAATTTTGTCTGATACTTCTGTGAAGTATAGCATCCCTGGGATAAGGAAGGGGAAAATCAGCCAGGCTTCCTGTTTCAATATTACAATTTCACAAAACTTTTTTAGATTCTGTACCATAATAAAGCATCTGCTTTACATGGGGCTGGATTTTACCAGTGCCTTGGAGACAGGCTAGGAACCAGGAGGCCTTGTAAAATGGCGGTGGAAGGTGTCACGAGTGCCACTGGAGATGGGCAGAAATCTAAGTCAATTATTTAGCATATTAACGGCCATTTGCCATCCCTGCTGGCATTTTACTAGTGTGGGGGAGGCTGCCAGGTAAACTATGGCTGCCTGCCAGCAGATTCCCAGAGGAGGCCTTCCTAGGCTGATCCATGGCCAACAGAGAGGAAGAAGGACACCCCGTGGCTTCAACACTGCCGCTGGAGTGTTCACCTCTCCGATTACCAGGGCCCTTCCTGTCTGGCCCTAGCACAGTAAAAACAAAATTACTGGCATTTGAGGGCACCTCAAAATGGAGACGCCCTCTTCCTCTCTCTGCAACCCTCAGCTGTGACCTCTACTGGTGGCACTAATGAGGCTCTCAAGCTGCCAGCCCTCTGGTTGGACCAGCAGCTATGGTAGGCAGGCCATTGTCCTCAACTAAAATCCTGTGCAGGGCTCTGCCATCCGTCCATGCTTTCAGTCCCAGCAGTGGGGCTTCCTAGTTGTGGTAAGATTCCAGCCATAGCCTAAGCCCAGAAAACATTGCTGGTGGTATTGGTGGGTGTATGTTTAAAATGTGCTTATAATACATTCTTTTGTGCACTTATTGATGAAGTGTCTTTATCTATTTAAATCAAATAGTGTGATGGCTGTCCTAAAATAATGGATGAATTAATGTTTTTACCAACTGATTGCTAATATCACCAAGAGTCCACTACTCCTACATTTTTTTAATGCCCCTTCCTGTCCGCATTAGATGAAGTAGGGTGAGAGGAGGCTCACATGGAACATAAACACCAGTTGGGCTGAATGACCCGTTTCTGTGTTGTAAATCTTATGTTAATCTAGCTCTCTCCTTAAGAGTTCTAAAATGAAACTAGAAGAAAACAAAGAATGCAACAAATGCTTTCCTTCCATTGTTAATTTTCTTGCCTTGTTTTCCAACTCTTCATTTTCCAAACTATTACTCTGGTGTTCAGAGTGATTAACTCTGATTGTCCTGGTGTGAGGTCAAATATGAAGCATTTCTCAGGTGATCACTGGCACAGACCCCATGACAATCTGGCACTACGTGAGTGTTAGATCCTGGTAATTAGCTGTGTCAGCTGATGATGCCCTTTGGGAATTGGAGAGTTAAGTCACACGTTCACCAACTAGATTGTTGGATTCAGTTGCATTTCATCTGGCGAGAGTCTCATTGACATTAAAAAAAACAGGATTTAATTTACCTGAAGCTTCAATAGAATAAATTTGCTGAGGAATGACCTTGGCATGATTTTAAAAAGTAATGGATACAATTTTTAACAGTGCAATTAAAATGGCATAGATTATTTTGTGTGGTGTGCTGTTAACATCATGTAACAAAAGGCAAGCTGTGTACACTGTTAGCACCAGTATTTATTATCTAACAGGAATGTTTAAAGGTTAAGAGCTGTTTCTGAAACGGCTTGAATGATGAGTACTGAGATCCCAGATCGCACAGAAAATCAGATCCACATTGGATAGCACTATCAACTTCAGCACAATTTTACGCAGACCAACTTAAAAGGCAAACGTTTAATCACTAAATCATAGGTTTATATTTAACAGGGGGCTATTCAGCCATTGTGCCTGTGCTTACTCTTCAAAAGAGCTAGATAATTTATTCCCCTGTCCCATTCTTCCCCATAGCCCTACAACATTTTGCTTTTTGAATATAAATCCTTTGAAAGTTATTATTTAATCTGCTTCCCCCGTGCCCTCACCATTTTAGACAGTGCAATCCACATCCTAAACTCTCACTGCATGAAAACAGTACTGCTCAAAACAAATTCTCACGTCGCCCCCGTCTTTTTGGCCAATTTTCTTGAATCTCTGTATTTTGGGGCAGAATTTTGCCCTCATTGGGTGGGCTTGGTGGGGGTGGGCGGGAGCAGTTGGGAATCTGACTGCAATTGTGGCCGGACCACGATTTCACGCTGGCGGGCCAATTAAGGCTCAACCGACATGAAACTTGGTTCGTCATTGTCTGGGAAGGGCCGAGCGGGGGCAGGGGTCTGTCGGCTGCCAGGTCCAATGGCGACCTGGCAGCCAGTTTAAAAACAGCCCAGGCAGCCCCAGAAAGGCTGCCAGAGAAGAACGTTTGTCTGTCGTTGCAAGGATGGACTGGAGTGCAGCAGCAAATGCCAGGCAGGAGGGCAGGTTCGGTGGGCACTCGGCCCTCTCATTTTTCCGATGAGTGCCTCGCTGCCCTCCTGGAGGAGGTGGCTGCCAAAAGGGACACCCTTGTCCCCAGAGATGGGAATAGGAGGCAATTGTACCTCACAAAGAAGGTGACAGCCCAGGTGAGCAGCCACGACATGGTGCAGCACACCTGGTTGCAGTGCCGGAAGTGCTTCAATGTCCTGTTGTGCTCAGGACGAGTGAGTACCATGTTGGCATGGGTCAGTGTGTTGAATTGTTTTGGGCTGGCTGTCCACCCTTGGAGCTCAGGGATGTTAGAGTCTGAGTGCCAGCTGTCAATCACACCGGCGCTGGCCAAGGGTCTGAGCCCTGGCTGCTTTAACTGAGTGCCTTGCCACTCAAGGGCCACGGCTCGGTCATGCCCTGGGAGCTGTTCCTCAGCTGAGGTTAGTCAGGCTGCAATGGCACTGCAGGTAGAGAATGGACTAATCAATGCCCCTCTGTCCTTTTAGGAGAAGACATCCCATAACAATATTGAGAGGTCGTGGACTGGCGGAGGACCCCACCACACCTCCTCATCCTCTCCTGGTACGAGCAGGAGGCCTTGGAATTTGAGAGGCGATATGCACCTTGGTCAACTGGCTGCGATAAGGCTGGAATGTCAGGCAAAGCTATGAGTGCAGTGCATTGAGGTGAGGTTTTGGCTTGTGCAACCATTCTTGTGTACTCTCTTCGTTGATGTGAACCTCGAACATGGAGTCCCAATGATTATTGAAAGATGAGGGCACCATGATGCAGGTCTCCGTTGTCTCAACAGGGTGTCTGGCATGCACAGTGACAGTGTGATGACTTTAATTAATGACATGTCCTTGTTCTTCCTTTTAGGTTCTCCAGCAGGCATTTGCTCTTCCCACCCTGAAAGGCCACCCTTGACCCCGGAGGACCACCAGGCTCCACAAGCACCTGGGTCGCACCCACTCTCTGAAACAGGCATCAGTGCAGAGACCAGCACCTCACTGGGCATTAGTTTGGTGGCTGGTATCCCAGTACACATTGGTGAGGGCATTTCACACTCGCTTGAGCTGCAGGCGGAGGCAGAGAGTGCCCAGGGCGTTGGCAGTCAGAGGGCTGTTGGGGACCAGGACAATGTTCAGCAGAAGGCTGATGATGGGCCTCTGGAGTCATCCATTAGGCAGCGGATACTGACCATCCAGTGGGGTGTGCAGGAGGATCTGGCAGAGATCTAAGAGGGAATGCGTGCCTTGGTCTCCATTGTGGAGGAGTCCCTGCAGAGTGTGAGCACTGCATTGACCCTCATGGCCAAGCACAATGTCTCCTCCATGGAGACAGTGGTGACTCTCATGGAGAGGCTGCTCCAGGAACAGAATGAGGGATTCCTGGGGTTGCGCTTGGACCTAAAAGCCCTCACCTCAGCTGGTCAGTATCCATGTGTGAGATGGATGGGGCACCTATCAATAGCGAGCAAGGAGTCCACAGCAGCCTCATGTTGGCAAACGCTGCTTGTCATCTCTATCGGCTCCTCTCAGGCTGCACTGGATATTGGCAACAGCTCCTCGGCCCCTCTGCCAATGACTGTCGCATCTGATGAGGCTGCGACAACTGGAGAGATGCCAGCCATGGCACTGGCTGGTCTCTCCCAGATGGGGCCAGCACAGGCTTCACTGGCCACAGAACAACCGCCAAGGTTATCAAGGCCAACAGGACAGCAGAGTCAGCAGTCTGTCTCCAATGCCGGTGCCAGTAAGAGGGCAGAACCTAGACGTAGCACCCATAAACGCAAGTTTAAAGCACCTTAAGCATAAGAGGGATTGGTCACAGGTGATCTTCTGTTCCCCCATTTTGTTTTTTTTAACAGTGTGACTACCAACACCAGATATTGTTCCGTTCAAGACTATGTGAATTCCAACATTAAGTTACATTTGCTTTTGTGTTTTTGGCCTGAGTATGCTTCATTTGTTTTGTAGGTGCAGGGTAGGTCCGTATGTAATGCTGGATGTGGGAAGCTCAAAACTTTATTGCACAGGCACTGAGCGTATCTTGGGGGCCAAGGAAACGGTCATTTGTGTGATCCAGGATGGTGGCGGCAGCCCTGGCATGAGGTGGTAATTCTTACTTGGCAGCCTAGCTGAAGGACTGTTGGATCAAGGCATCCCTGGTGTCCCTGCCTCCCTGGAGGTTACCGAAGTCTGGCTCCACACCCTCAGCATTCTCCTCACTGTGCTCCTCTTCTGACTCACTGCTGGATTCACCCTCTGTGGCCTGTGCAGCTGCCTCAAGATCATCTTTCTCCAGCGGCAGATTGTGGAGAGCACAGCATGTAACCACTATCAGTGACACCTGCTGTGTGGGATACTGGAGTGCGCCCCCTCAATGGTCCAGGCTTCGGAAGTGCATCTTGAGAAGACCTATGGTTCTCTCTACCATCGCCCTTGTGGAGGCGTGGCTCCTATTGTACCACTGCATTGCCTCTGTTCTTAGGTGTCGGAGAGGAGTCATGAGTCACCTTTTCAAGGGATAGCCCTTGTCACCCAGCAGCCATCCATCCACTCTGGCTGGAGCACTGAAGAGCCTCGGCACCTGGGAGTGTCTCAGGATCTCAGGATGTAAGCATCATGGGAGCTGCCAGGGTATCTTGCACAGATTTGCAGAAGCAGCATCCTGTGATCACACACTATCTGCATGTTCATGGAATGGAAGCCCTTCCTGTTGACAAAGGCACCTGGCTGACCCGCTGACACCTTGATGGCCACGTGTGCAGTCTATTGGAAACTGGATGTGGGGGAGCCCAGGAATTGCTGCAAACCCTCTGGCTCGCTCAGCCTGGCTGGCCTTGTCCAGATGGAAATGAATGAAAGTCAATACCCGCCTGAACAGAGTTTCTGTCACCAGCTTGATGCAACTGTGGACAGCTGATTGGGAGACTCCACACAGATCTCCCACTGGAAAGAGCCAGAGGCATAGAAGTTGAGGGCCACTGTGACCTTCAGAGCCACTGGCATGAGGTGTCCAACCATGCAATCGGATATGATCTCAGGCTCGATTATCTGACAAATGGAAGAAATGGTCTCCCTTGAGAGGCAGAGCCTCCTTTGGTATTGCACGTTGGACATATTGAGGTAGCTGCATCGCCGCTTGTAAACCCTGGCAGCAGGATAGTGACATCTTCAGTGGCCCTTTCTGCCTTGGGCTACCTGCTGGCCCCTTGTGCCACTTGTGCCTGTGCCTCTCCTCCCACAGGTCCCTCCCCTGGAAGCTGCTCTGGGACACCTGGCCTCCTCCCTCTTCTACCCCTCTGTTCCTCCTCAAAGGAGGTGCCTCTAGCAGAGACCACAATCCCCACTACCAGGGTAAGGGAAGGCTGCCTGATACTTGGATGGGTCCACACGGTCTGAATCTGCAGGGGGCCTGGAAGACACCAATGAGTCCAGAAATGAACCCTGGAAATGCTAAGAATGAAGCCCCAATCAGAGATTAAGCTGCCAATTCTCAGTAATCCACCAGCAGCAAGCTATTTCCAAAACTCCTAAATAATTACATTGACAAGGCTGCTGATCCTTCTTATCCCACCCATGGATGAGGTTTTGTAAATTGTGGGCTGCCTGCCTGCTCGTTTTGCCCGTACGGCGAGTGAAAAATCACTCGGGCAATGTTAAATCACCATCAGTTGGGTTGTCAAGGGCCTTAACTGGCCTGTTAATTACTGGCGGGCGTGTCTCCTACTTCCGTGTGCACCCGCCAAGCAAAACATCATGCGAGTGTGCAATGATGCTGGGATGCTCACCTGACATCATCACGTGTCATTTTATGCTCGAGTGGGTCAGGTGTGCGCCTGCCCGCTCAACGAAAATTTCTGCCCTTGGTTACTAATCTACCTGCCATTGGAAACAGTTTCTCACTATTTGTTTATTAAAACTGCTCTTAATCTTGAAAATATAATGGCAGTAACAAGGAGGAACCATCACCTTGCAGTTCATGATGAAAGCTTGGTAAAAGTATTTTCAAAGGCTTCCTCGGTGGCTTACCTGGTAAATTTGCTGTGCATTACCTAACTATACGGATCAGAAAGGACCTACATTCAATATGTGATCTCCGCTATAAAAGCAGAAACTGCTGGAGAAACTCAGCAGGTCTGGTTGCGTCTGTGGAGAGAGAAACAATTAATGACCAAGATTTTCCGGCCCTACCGCGGCAGATGTGATGAGCCAACCAAAAGTCCATTGAGTTTGGCGTCACCGATAAATGGCTGGACTGGAAGATCCCGCTGAATGTCCGAACCCCAAATGACTCTTCTTTGGAACTGAACTGAGGCTGAAATGTCAGGTTAATTGACCACAGGAGTGACAGGTTACACCTGGATTGAGTGACGCTGGTCCAAGAAGCAGGAAGACAAAGAGTCCAGTTATCCAGTGGCTGCTGCACTTGTGTAAACATCAGTTGAGGGCAGGATTCAGTCCTCATGAAGTTTCCTATAGTAAACAGCCAGCTGACGCTTCACTGCCTACAACTACGCCTGAAGAGTGGCCGCACAAGCAAATAATCGGAGGATACCACCATACCTCAGTGTGGAGAATCAGGACAAAACTGAAAAGACAAAATTGAAGAGGATTCACCAACTTGGCATGGGAGATAGTTGGAGGTCAGACAGCCCAGAGTAGGGATAAAAAGGAATATGAAGGTGCAGTAAGTGCTGTTCCACACCTGACTATATCTGGTCTGTTTGTTTTTACTGTTTATATAATTAAGCTGTACTTGGGATTTGAGGAAACTATCAAAATGCTGCTGACATAATATTCAGGGGTGGCTTGGGGTGTCAGATTGTGAAAGGCTGCTGGAAGGAATAGACCAGCAGAAAGGTGGAAGGTGCAGTTAAAAGTGGAAAAATAGGAAATAATAAGTCTTAGATGCGGGATAGGGATGGAAGCTATGCCTTAAATGGTAGCATTTTAAGTAGAACAGAGGAACCCTGGTGTGTATATTCACTGGCCATTAAAGGTGGTAGTGCAAGGGATCAAGCCAGAATATCCAGCTATTTCCATCAGATTTGCTGACCTCTTAATATTCTAGTTTCAGTTCATTTTTACTCCACCATTTTAAAATATGGTGTGAGGAAACTGGCCTTCTACTTTCCTCCCCTTCCTGTGTGCGGCCTCCACTCCTGTGTTAATTACATTGGAACTTGGGGAATATAGAAGGCCATTTAGATCCTTAAGCCTGTTCCAATGTTCAGTGAGATAATGGCTGATCTGTGGCCTAATCCATATACCAGTCATTGCCCCATATCCCTTAATATCTTTGCTTAACAATAACCTATCAGTCTAGGATTTAAAATTTACAAATGATCTCAATTGCTGTTTGTGAGAGGGAGTTCCAAACATCTACCACCCTTTTTATCTAGAAGTGTTTCCTGACTTCACTCCTGCAAGGTCTGACTTTAATTTTTTACACGATGGGAGGATATGTAGTTGTTAACAGGCACAGGTCAATCAGTGACACAATTTAACTGTTGAATTGCCGAAATAATCCTGTTTTGCTGAACATGAATGTTTTGAAATGTTATCATCTGAAGTTCCCCTTTCGAATGTTATATATAGAAATTACACCACAAAAGCAGGCCATTCATCCCAACAAGCTCATGTTGGCAAACCCTCCAGCTGACCAATCATATTTACCCACCCTGTTCACATATCCATTCAACTCCTTTTTCCTTCAATCAGCTATCCAATGCAGTCTTGAATGCTGATATAGTTTTTGCCTCAACCACTAAATCTAGAAGCAAATTGTATAATCTCACATCCCTTTGTAAAGATGTTGCTCCTGCACATTTTTCTACACCTCTTATAATTTGGTCATCTATGTCTCCTTGTTCTGAACCCTCACCTTCTGGGAACAGTCTGCTTCTATCTACCCTCACCCACCCTTTCATAATTTTGAACACTTCAATCCTATAATCTGCTTTATTGTGGGTGATTTGGTGCAGTTGATGCACTAACACTGCACAAGAAGCAAAATGAATAGAAGATTAACTCTATTTTTGTAGGCCTATGAGTTTTTGAGTACTGACACCACAGGCTTTTCTTCAGTCCATGTTAAATACCCGAGCTTGTGGAGTACAGCTCTGATCCCTTTGAGAATCTTCAGAGGAATGCCACAAGGACCAGCAGCCTGACAAATTTGAGACCTCTTACCCAGCTTGAACTATTTTCACATCCATTTTCAGCTTTAGAGTCAACCATGCAATGGACATTACTGACTCAGCATTAGCAGTACTGAAGAATACTACACAACAGCCACTTAAAACCTCTGCCATAACCTGTAGTGATGTGCTAGTATTCCACTGGTAGCCCACTCCTACCTTACTCAAGGAGCAATGTTGATACGCGTGTTCAGAGTCTGCAGTGTGGGAGTTTATTGTATTCTTACACGCAAGTGTACACACACTCACAAAATTGTTAAATATTGAAACTTCAGCATGCATGCCCTGATGACCATTCAAATTGTTGATGCAGTGCTAGTGATTTATGAAGGAACTCTGCAACTCACAGACCCTGAGTGATTTTGTTTGGCAAGACCATTTCAAAACATCATTATTAAAACTACACTCGCATTGTAGTTAATTTAATAGCTATGTTGACATGTTCTGAAGAGGCTTTTTGGAATTTTGATGATGTCAGACAAATTGACACAAACATTTGCTGGTAATGAATCATTTACCTACCTGCCTTGATGGTAGGAAACCTGATTTTCCATCATCAGTTACTCTGAAACCATTGGAAAACATAAACTGAGGTAGGCATCAAGCTAAAATAATTAAGAAAATTTGCTAAGCAAACCATGGTTATAATGATCTCTTTATGCTTTTGATAACTGTAAATACTCATGAAGGAAGGCTGCTTGTGGCAACAGAAAATACTCATAATTCTACAATAGCCCATCAAATTGTGGATCTGTTATGTAGTTTGCAGTGACTTTTCATTTGGTCTTTAATGTTATTGGGACAACAGTTAGCCATATGTAAACCCATTTGGCTGTTTATATATTAATCGATCTGTCAAAGTTTAGAAAAGCTCCTTCCTTGAAATTCAGCACAGGTTTGATTGCTGATGAGATGTTCATAGAATAAGAATCTCCATTAGCTTCTCTGCCAGACTCTCACCAGTTTAAAGCCTGCATGCAATTTTGTGATACTGTCCCTTTGCATTTCACTGCTTTGAAAGCTTCTTATGTGCCAGGTCATTGTTGTAAGGTTGTTCATTTAGGATACTTAAATTGTGATGGTAACTACTGCTGATTATGGTTAAATGGCAGGACCACGGGCTCCTTCATAGCTCATTGGTCAAGAAACTCTTCCTAGCAGCACCTGCTTCACCGCCGTTACGTTGTCGAAAGCCGGGTATTGATTGGGTTTCTGCCACGCTTTTGGTGAAGTAATGTCAGCAAGGAGGGAGCCAGCTTTGAGGAATTTCTTGGTCATTGTCACTTAAGTAGTGCAGGAAAAAGGTGCCAAGGCAATTCAGGGGGTTTGAATAGAGGAGAAGCCATAATTATACCCAGGTTTGTTCAACAGAGTGGGCGCTGTTGCCAGAATTAGAAACAGCTATTGTAATTAAATAAGAGAATAATTTTGCAGTGGCTTGACCAGTCAAAATCAACATCTTTTTAGAACAGTTAAAATCCAGGAATGGTTGAATCAGTTATAAATTGGAGAGTCAGATCAGTCTGAATTAAGCCGATCTAAAGTTGTTCACAACACACTGGGGCATCTAACGACTCTCCGGACCCTAATGTTAACCCACTGCAGCCCACAGGCCTATGGGCAGCCGTACAGATGATCCAACCAAAGATTTGGGCTGGTATTATTTTACCTTAAATAACCCACGCCCGGTGGGTGACTTCTCAAGTTTACTTATTTAATACAGAAAGATTCAGAGACACTTTGTCCCATTGATTTACTAAAACAACTGGTGTTCTTCAGGATGTAAGAGGATTTACCAATGATACTTTCCTTTAGGCAGCAATCCTTCCCATACTCGTTCCCCTTGACATCAATTGGAATAAATATAATGGACACTTATTGACCTCCTGTGGCATTGCTCATGGAATGTCAGGAGAAAGAGTGGAGCTACAACACCACCTAGAGATCCTATCCAGCAATTGCTACATCACAGGGCTCTTTGGACCCAACTTCAACAATAACTTATATTTATATAACATCTTTAATATAGTAAAACCTCTGAAGGTACTGCTCAGGAGTTTTAGCTAACAAAATTTGACATCCATCCACATAAGAATATATAAGGGCAAATGACCAAAAACTTGGTGAAAGAAATAAGATTTACGAAGCACCTTAAGAGAGGAAAAGAGGTAGGGAGGTGGAAAGGTTTAGGGAGGGAATTCCAAAGCTTACGGCCTAGGCATCTGAAAGCATCTGCCAATGGCTGAGTGATTAACATTGGGGTTGCTCAAGAGGACAGGATTGGAGGAGCACAGATGTCCAGGAGGATTTTAGTGCTGGAAGGGATTACAGAGATAGGGTGTGGAATTTAGTGAAGCTTCCAGGCACATGAAACAAGGCGAGGGGTGTACAATTAATTATGTGGGAAGTGAAACGTCAGCTTCCCGATGTTGGGATGGAAGTTGGGATTTAAATTGACGGTGGGTGAAAGGCGGATCGTGAATTAAATTGACAGCGGAAGAAAGGTGGATTGTGGTTCCCAATGGTAAGGGGCAGGAACCTGTCTTTAATGCATTAGCATGTTATGCATACTCATTAAAACACTTGGTCACCAGGTCAAATCATACTTTTGCGATTAAGTCAGCAGCAAATGAGAAACACATGCCTTCAGATTCACGACTGGTTAAAGGTGCCACACAGCAGGCAAGATCATCTTTCTAGATTTGGAGTGTGTAGGATCTGCTTTTCTTGTGTGGGAAACTTTGTGGAACCAGGGGAGTGGAGGCTGAGTTGTTGCTTTGAGCTTGAATAGAGTTGTCTTGGGAGGTGGGGCATGGCTGTCCAATGGAGGGAGATCAGGTTGTGCTGGCCCTAAGTAGGGCCACTGGGAACTGAGGGAAGGAGGGCACAGGGAAGGTCAAGTTCAACTGGTGGCAGCTCAAGCATGATAGAGGGGAGATCAAGGGTGATTGAGGGGAGGTCAGTGGTGAGGTTGGGAGGGTTGAGGGTAGCTGAGGGCAGGTCAAAGTTGAAAGAGAGAGGGTTGAGGAGGACGGTTGGTAGGTCCAAGGTGCTGGGTTGGGTGTGGTGGTGGCAGCTCAATGGTGACGGAGGCAGCTCTAGGCTGACAAATTGTTCACCAAGGGTAATGGTGCGTAGCTCGAGGGTCACAGAAGGGCTAGGGCAATGGAGGGACAGTCGAGGGCAAAGGAGGGAAAGTCAAAGGTGACTGAGGGGCAGTGCAGGGTGATGACACAGTTCCAGTGTAAGAGTGGGAGTTTCCAGGGACATAGCTGCAACAGCTGGAGAAGGTAGCCAGAGACCAGATCCAGAAGGGAGGTGGCCACAGTGGGGTGAGTGGAGTCAGGGCATGATTGATGCAGGGCAGTGGGCTCCCCTTTGGTCCCCAGTCCTTAATTCGGGAAGAAGGGCCATACAGACTTTGCTGACCAAATCTTTGCCGTCCTTCCGTCCGCAGTTCACTTCAGGCAGACAGGATGGGTCTTGTTCACCCAGCCCTTTTTGATGCTGGGGCAGAGGAGGGGATGACCCGACAGAGAATGGTTCAGGGCCAGGCACAGCAATATCCAGGGGAACAACAAGAGGTGGCAGCAGAGGGTTGGGTAGCTCAGGATGCAGGAAATCGGGGGCCACTGCGACCCCGAGCAAAGGTGCATAACCAAATATACTGCACGCAGAGTAACTACCTGCAAGTATCAGAGACAGCTGAGGATGTCATGGCAGTCAGTCTCTGACCTATATCAGCTCCTGCTGGATAGAGTCACAGAGTCACAGAGGTCTACAGCACAGGAAAAGGTCCTTCAGCCCATCGAGTTTGCGCTGGTCAAACAAGTACCTAACTATTCCAATCCCATTTTCCAGCGCTAGGCCCATAGCCTTGTATGCCATGGCATCGAAAGTGCACATCCAAATACTTCTTAAATGTTATGAGGGTTTCGGCCTCTACCGCCCTTTCAGGCAGTGAGTTACAGATTCCCACCACCCTCTGGGTGAAAAAATTCTTCCTCACATCCCCTCTAAACATCCTGTCCCTTACCTTAAATTTATGAGCCCTGGTTATTGATCCCTCCACCAAGGGGAAAAGTTACTTCCTGTCGACTCTATCTATGCCCCTCATAATTTTATACACCTCAATCATGTTCCCCCTCAATCTCCTCTGCTCCAGGGAAAATAGCCCCAGCCTATCCAATCTCTCCTCATAATTAAAACTCTCCAGACTAGGCAACGTCCTGGTAAATCTTCTCTGCATTCTCTCGAGTACAATCACATCCTCCCTACAATGTGGATTCCAGAACTGCACACAATACTCTAGCTGAGGCCTAACCAGCATATTATACAGCTCCAGCATTGCCTCCCTGTTCTTATATTCAATGCCTTGGCTAATAAAGGCAAGTATCCCATATGCCTTCTTAAGCACCTTATCTATCTGACCCACTACCTTAAGGGACCGGTGGACATGCACACCAAGGTCCCTCTGATCTTCGGTACTTCCCAGGGTCCTACCATTCATCATGTATTCCTGTGCCTTGTTTGTCCTGCCCAAGTGCATCATTCCACACTTATCTGGATTAAATTTCATTTGCCACTGATCAGCCCATCTGACCAGCCCGTCTATATCCTCTTGTAATTTAAGGCTGTCCTCCTCACTATTTACCACCCCACCAATTTTTGTGTCATCCGAGAACTTATTGATCAACCCCCCTACATTCAAGTCTGAATCATTTATATATATCACAAACAGCAAGGGACCCAACACCGATCCCTATGGAACCACTGGACACAGGCATCCAGTCACAAAAATGCCCCTCGACCATAGCCCTCTGCTTCCTGCCACTCAGCCAATTCTGGATCCAATTTGCCAAATTGCCTTGGGTCCCATGGGCTCTTCCCTTCATTATCAGTCTCCCATGGGGAACCTTATCAAAAGCCTTGCTGAAGTACAGGTAGACTACGTCAAATGCATGGATGACCTATGTTCCTGTGGGATGGGAGGCAATCCAATACTAGTAATTTAAAAAGTCATGACCACCTGGAATTTCTACACTACTGAGTCATTCCAGGGCTTCACGGGGAGATGTGTGGCACCTCCCAGTCAGCCACATACAGATGCATTCGGGGGTTTACCAATGTTATGTTCAAAAGGACTCATGATTTTGTGTGATTCACCACAGACCCTGAGAGACAGGCAGCTAGAGCTGTTGGATTTGGCTCCAGGCTGAACATTGCCAAGTGCGAGCAGCAATTGATTGCACACATTTGGCACAAAGATCTCCCTGGGAACAGCCAGTAGCATTCATAAACCAAAAGGGGTTTCATTCCATCAATGTGCAGCTTCTTTGTGATCATCGAAAGCAAATCCTGCATGTGTGCTTGCTTCGCAGGGAGTTCTCATGACTCGCACATCATCAGTCACTCTCAGGTGCCACAGCTCCTCCCCCTGTGCAGCTGCAGGGATGGCTCCATGGTGACAGGTGCTATCCACATAGGACCTGGCTCATGTGCAGAACCCAGAAAGCCCAGCAGGGGGGAGATACAAAGCTTCCTATGCTGACAAACATAGAAACCATCATATGCCCAGAAGCTTAGTTCTGCCACTATCTCTGAGATGCAAAAAATGGTGTGTTCATAACTCCCACAATCAGACATCATTGAGTTTAAATGAAGCGCCAAACCCTTAAAGGCCCCCATCTGGTTTCAAAAGTCCCCACAACATGACCATTCAACACACATGAATAAAGTGCTCAAAACTATATATTTACACATGAACTTATAACATCGTAGAAGGATTGGGCACCATGCCACCTTTGTGCCTTTAGAAGGTTTTGCGCTACCACTGTACCACTACTATGTCTGCAGCTGAGGCAGAGGCAGCCTGCTGAGTGCTATGTCCTGTTGCCTGAGATGACCTTGGCTTCCGTCCTCTAGTGGACTCATGCCTAGAGGGCTCCGGCCTGCTGAGGATCTCCTGCACAGATGCAGGTGCACCCTCTTTTGGGTAACCTGCAGGAGGTGATGCAGGCAATAGAGAGGAGAAGTGGCAACTCACCCTTTGAGTGCCCTGAGATGATGTCCCTGAGGCGGATTGCTGATGCTCCTCCTCCCTGTCAGTGTGCGATAGCCTCCCTGACTTCAGGAGAAGAAAGGGCACCAGGAGAGAGGTTGATGTGTCTTACCGTCTCTTGTCTAGTCAATGTGGTATAACGCACATGCCAGTGCGATGGAATATAGGTCCAAGCGCATATCTGGCAGCCACTGAGAGTTCTACTGGGCTTGGCTCTCAGTGTTGGTCTCCAACCTCTCCTTGGAGGAAGCCATGCAACTCACATGCTGGAGCCATGACAGAGCTCATGGCTTGACATGGACTCCACCACCGTTCACTCAAAGCCACACATAGCCTCTGGAATCTCTGCCAAATGTTTGCCTGCCTGTCTCTGCGTCTCCAACAGGCTTCACATGGTCATTTCCAGTGGTCCATCATCAGCCTGAGGCTCAGCATGGCCCAGTCTCCTGCAGTCCTGACTGTCAAGGGCCTCAGCTGTCACATCCTCCAACAGCTATGGTGCTGTGTTTGTGATGTGTTCACCAGATTGTGACCCCGAGCCTAATCGGGAAAGCATTCCCACTGAGGTGACTGTCTCTGCGCTGCCAGAGGGTGCTAGGGAATGATGTGATGCTGCATTCTGTGAGTGTTCTGTGCCATCATCCTCAGAGCTGGAGTTCTGGTTTGCTGCCGACTGTGGGCGAAGCATCTCCTGACTGCGAAGACCTGTAGTGAAGAACACAAAGAATTAGCTTGAGGTAATGCACAATCCCATTTCCAAGTGCGGTGTCAGGCCTGTCTCCTGTCTGCCCAGTTCTCAATACCAGGTTGGAGACATCCTTACTTTGTTGTGTTGGCACTCCAGTCTCACCATCCATAAGTGAGCATCCTCCCTGCTCCCCGGCCAATTTGACCACCTCGTCCTCTGCAAGGGTCAATATGCAGCGAGCATGGAGACCACCATCAGTCTTCTAGCCCTCTCTGCATTATGCACTTTTTTGCCCTACAAGCAAACTGAATGTCATCTTAGTGGACAGTGAATCACCTTAAGTGCATGCAGGCCTATGGCAACTAATGTTACCTCCCCAGTATGTGTTCCACACACATACTCTCTGCAACTGTGCAACTTTCACGGCATGAATTAGCATCCATATAATCAGTTCACATGTTCCATCTGGTACTGAGACCTAGAGCCCAAACTCTTGACTGGCACAACCCATCCTCGAGCATTTACATTGATGCCATCATGAATGCTACTTTGCAGTGAGTACATTGTGCCACTTACCCTTGTGGAGTGCAGGATGTTGCTGACGCTTTTGCAGCACCGGACACAGTTTCACTTGTGCATCCCACAGCTGCTAACCTCCTCTGCAATCTCCATCCAGAACACCTCGGTCAGGTGGGAAACAGGACCTCTCACCGTTCCTGGACGGCCTGGATGAGTACCTGCAGCGAGGCATTGGTAAACTGTGCAGCCCCTCATTCTCTGCGCTGAAACATTCCTCACAAACAGCAGGTGCTTGCAGCTTTCCAGTGGGGTGGGGAGGTTGGGGGGGGCAGGGTGTCAGATCAGCAGCTGATTGATGCAGCAGCAATTGTAGGGGGGGTCAGATCAGCAGCTTGTAGCAGCTGTTGAACTTTCAAAATGTCCGCTGACACAGCCAGACTGATGCCTCTGGATTGTAGGGGGTGTGTACCTTTTTAAATCTGACATCCAGACCTCCAACCCTGTGAGGTAACAGCTGGATGGCCAACCTCCTGCCCACCTCCTCCACACGGTTGGCCGGGCCTCTCAACTCTGAATATATAATTGGCTGGCTGCCATGTGATTGCACATCCTGCCTCGAAGTGGAAGTTCCGTACAATTCCAGTCCCACCGTCAGGACATCCAATGCAACCAAAAGATTCCTGGGAGAGCCAGAGACACGGAGGAATGTGAAAACAAAGATGAGAGTTTTAAAGTCAAGGCGGTGTTTAACTGGAAGCCAGTGTAGATCAATGGCACAGGAGTGATAGTTGAATGGGCCTTAGTGCGTGTTCGGACACGGACAGCAGACTTTTGGATGACCTCAAGTTCACAGAGGGTGGAACGTGGGAAGATGGCCAACGGTGCATCAAGTCTAGAGGTAACAATGGTATGGGTGAGGGTTGCAGCAGCTGATAAGCTGAGACAGGGCAGAGTTGCACAATGTTATCGAGTGGAAATAAGTAGTCTTAACGATGGCGTGGATATGTGGCTGGAAGCTCATCATGGAGTCAAATATGACATCAAGGTTGCAAGTAGCCTGGTTTGCCCTCAGACAGTTGCCAGAGAGTGGGATGGAATCTAAACTAAAAGCTGAAAATGCCGGAAATTCTGATCAGCAGGTCTGGCAGCATCTGTGGGACTAGGCATAGAATCCACTTTATATACAATAGAATCAGTTAGGCGTAATAGAAAAAAAAGTGACTCAAGCAGACTGATTGTAACATTGCAGTTTGATACTGAGACTAAACTTATTCTCATCTGATCGCTAAGAATTTGCTTATATTGCACTGTAACTGTGTGACTTGAATGATGTTAGAATTTGGTAATATCTTGTTATGCTTACTTGATTCAAGTTAATGAGGGAGGGAATATCCTCCAGTTGAGACCTAAGATTGATAGTGGGGCTGCTGCTGGGATAGCATAATAGATTTTTCTTCTGAAATGTAATCTGAAGCATAATTGAAAAAATAATTACCTCCTTCAGCCATTCGGGAGAAGCAGCAAAGTAATCTGGGGAAACCAAAAAGTTTGATGTTATTTAAGTTCTTTGTTTCATAGAATCTTACAGAACAGAAGGAGGCCATTCAGCCCATCATGCTGAAGCAGCTCCAGTAAAGAGCTATCCAACGAATCCCATTCCCATGTTCTTCCCCATAGTCATTTTCAAGTCTATATCCAATATATCATTGATATGAACTCAACCAGCTAGTTTGCAGTATCATCACCTTGGTTCACAAAATAATGAGGTCACCATGCTGCCCCATCTCAAAGCCAACACCTAAGGTTTGATTTGCTTCATTTTTTTACATACTTATGAAGCCAAAGAGTTTTGGTGGTGGAGAGTGAAATAGTCTTATGTCAGCATCATAAGCTATGGCCTTGAAATTCTTGGGACTGGAAAGGGTGGTAAGTATGAGTTCTACCAAATACGCTAAGAATTTGGAGGAAAATCTGGTCAAGCTGATATCCTAACTGTTTGTAGTGGCCCTTTAAATTCTGGTGGTGGCTTGGCATGGGTAGATCTTCTGTTGCCTTCCACTCATGCCAGGGCTGTGGAACGATTAATACCTGGGCTATTCTAGAAAACTTTGTCCAGCCCCTGCCCCTCCTCCCTTCTGACAGATCCAACATAATCCATTCCTGCTTTGTAGAGCAAGGAACAAAGGAAATAGGACTTGCATTTATATTGTGCTTATATCGTGGAAAGTCCCAAAGTGCTTTATAGCTAATTAATTACTTTTATGACATTCAGTCACTGCTGTAATGTAGGAAATACAGGGACCACTGTGTGCACAGCAAGATCCCACAAAGAACAATGTGATAATGACCAGATAATATGGCCAGAGTTTTCTGACCCTTTTGAGCACTGCCTTGGTGGTAGGGGGGGACTGAAAGATTGTGTGGGTTGGCACTGCATGGATCTCTGATGTCATCACACCAGATCCCATTTTTCCCAGCGGTGGAGGGAAAATCAAGTGTGAATGATGTTGCTTTTGTGAAAACAACAACTCAGAGTTAGCTAAGGTTATTCAAGTTATAATTGAGCAGCATTTCATGGGCCCCTTTGAATTTTGCAGCAAGTGCACGGGGTCCACAGGCTGTCAAAACCCCAGCAGGTATATCAGGGCGGCAATGAGGTGGCAGCTCAGTCCAGTGCTGCATTCAACAGCAATTGGATGAGGCTGTATGCCTTCAGAGGAATATAGACTTTGGAATGGATGTAGGCCATTCTGGGCTTTGAGCCTGCTCTGCCATTCAATAAGGTCATGGCTGATATAGTTGTGATCTCAACTCCACTTTCCTGTCTGCTCCCCAATAATCCTTCACTCCCTTGTCTATCAATGACCCCCACCTCTACTGCTCTCTGGACAAGATTGGATGTCTCTGAGGCAGAACATTATTTTTTTCCAACATCTTTCACCTTGCTATGAAATTCCACTGTGCCATTTGTAGCATGTCCTAGAACAAGGGCATGATCTCTTCAGGTGATAGTAAACATATTTTCATTTCTCCTGAATTCCTCAGCCTCTTTTAACAGTGCTGGTGTCTTAATTTGGGAATTAGTCAAACCAATTTCTGATGGTGTGACTTTGGAGACAGACAGCTGTTAACAATGTAGATTAATGCTTGTATCTCCTGATGTTAATTCAGCCAATTCACATGTTGGGTTTGCTACCTGCTCCAAAATAATTTCACTGATGATCTCATCCCCACTTGCTCAGTCTGTGCCAAGGTCTCCGTTGACTGGAGTTACCTGGCTGCTGTGAATTGTTCATCATTCTTTTCCACTTAAATGTCTCACCCAATTTATTGCTGTCTTGTCAAATCAATTCCAAAATACTGTTTCATTCTGACATTTGATCATACCTACTACACATGGGAAGCCAGAAATCCTTAATTAAGCCAGAAACCAGAGAGCAATTAAATGAACATTCATTCCAAAGACTGCAAATGTGATTATTGGATGATTTGAAGTATTACAAATATTTCTCCCACTGGGTGTTTTCCTTTATCAATTTCTTTGGCACTGATGCAGAACAGAACAAGTGTTTAGCAGTTGTTCTTTCAGGATTTTAAGACTCATCAAAGAACCTGGTGTTTGCTGCCCGGCTGCTCAGTGCATATGTGTGCCTCTTGATGTGGAACTGATCTATACAGGCAAGGCTTCATTCCCTGGGCGCAGTGAGAGCTGATCTCAGCAAGGGTAAAGATTTGGGTCTCTGATGGGATATAATCTGAAGCTAGAGAAGGGAAAAATCAGCCAGTGTCATTGATTTCTCTCCACGATACTGAGTGCAGATGGTTGATTGGTGGGGAGAGGTGGATTGGGAGCAGGTGAGGGACGATGCTCCAGCTATCATGAGGGGCAGGCCCAATGGACCAAGTGGACTTTTCCTGCCTGTTATTTTTAGATGTTAAGTGAAGACGGATGAGGCTCAACTGGGTACCTGCCATGGTCAGGTAACCTGCCATGCTCACGGTCTAAGCTCACCCATCACTTAAGTGACATAGCATTGAACCATAGCCCATCAATGGATAACGCCCATACAGGCGGAGGAGTGGGGTGGTGGGGTGGAAACAGGTATTCACTGTCTGAAAGGGTGGTGAAAACAGATTCAATGCTGACTTTCAACAGTAAAATTGATAAATTTGTCAAAAGAAAACATTTGCAAGACTATCGGAAAAGAGCAGGAGAGTGGGGTGAATTGGATTGCTCTTCCAAAAAGTCAGGACAGGAATAATGGGTGGAATGCACACACCACACCTGTGCTGCTCCACCCCCAAAACCCCCCCCCCCACCGCACCCCCCCCACCCCCCACCCCCACCACCCACCTTCCACACTGAATCAATCTATAGTTCTAAGGAAGATGAAAAGAATGACCCACAGGGGAATGTGGTGGCCGTGACAATGTAGTAGCGTAGTCACTGGACTAGTAATCCAGAGACCCTGGAATCTGGAATTAACAGCCTAATGATGATCATGAAATCATTGTTGATTGTCATAAAAATGCATCTGGTTCACTAATGCCCTTTAGGGAAGGAAAGCTGCCTTCCTTACCTGGTCTGGCCTACATGTGATTCCACCCACAGCAATGTGTTTGACTCTTAAATGCCGCTCAGTTGTATTAAACTGCTACAAAGTCTATAAGAAATGAAACTGGTTGGAAACTCCCTCCCTGTGGGTGTACCTAGAAGGCAGCTCATAACTAACTTCTCAAGGGCAATTAGGATTGGGCAATAAATGCTGGCCTAGCCAGCGACAGCCATGTCCCATGAATGACTTAAAAAATGAAGAAAAGTTCGGGTTTCTCATATTATTCAGCTCCCCATTTTAATACTTCAGGTAAATGTGCTGCATCTTTAGTTCCTTCAGCTGGCATTGTTCACATCTCTGTGCTGAACGCACTCTCTACTATGCTGTGAGCACTGTTACTGTGCAGATATTCAGAGAGCACATAGTAATACAGCATGAGTATGTTGGACATTCAGATGCAAACCTTTGCTGATTGGATGTTCTCTTCAGGGGCATCTATTTTCAAGTGGTTAATCTTGTCACAAGATTCAGTGGGCAGAATCTTGTGGAGAGCCAGCGGGACCTCTGCATCACCTCTTTTTGAGAAGGTCTGCCGCGTCATGTGCTGATCAGACATTTAAAAGGGCAGCAGTGAGCCTGCCCTCAGGAAGAAGGTCTGCCTTTCCTCAGATCTTCTGTGCACAGCCGTGGTGCTGGGAGCGTGGGTGCAAGAGGTGGCTATTGCCATCCCTACACTCACCCTCAGATCGAGGAGGGGCTCAATGTCTTGCTAAAACTATACAAGGCACTAGTTAGACCACACCTAGAATATTGTGAACAATTTTGGTCCCTTTATCTAAGGAAAGATATACTGGCATTGGAGGCTGTCAGGAGAAGCTTCACTAGGTTGATTCTGGGTATGGAAGGATTTTTTTATAAGGAGAGGTTGAGTAGATTGGGCCTGTACTCATTGGAATTTAGAAGATTGACAGGCAATATATAAGATTCTTAGGGGGCTTGACATGGTAGATGCCGAGAGGTTGTTTCCCTTGTGGGAGAGTCTAGGACCAGAGGGCATGATCTCAGAGTAAGGGGTCACCCATTTAAAACAGAGATGAGGAGGAATTTCTTCTCTCAGAGGGTAGTCAATCTGTGGAATTCTTTACTGCAGAGGGCTGTAGAGGCTGGGTGATTAGGTATATTCAAGGCTGAGATAGACAGATTTTTAATCACTAAGGGAATCAAGGGTTATGGGGAGAAGGCAGGAAAGTGGATTTGAAGATTATCAGATCAGCCATGATCTCATTGAATGGCGAAGCAGACTTGATGGGCTGAATGGCCTACTTCTGCTCTTACGTCTTATGGTCTTATAAGGGAGCTGGGGGAAAGCCGGTCAGGTAAACGTGATCAAGTCTCAGAGAGGAAAGGGATGGGGGCGTCTCCTTCATAGTCCCATTTCCCAATCACGGGCATCACCAAGATGTTGCCCTCCCAGGTGTCCCCTCCCCGGTCTTTCCAATACAACCCAATCCCTTCTCATGTTCCCATCACAAGATCCCCACGCTTACCTTTGTCCTTGGCTCCCAGGGCTGAGGATCTGGGGACTGCCTGTTGCCTCAGCTGTGGCCATCGGTCCTGGTGGCTCTGCTTGGACTACAGCAGCTCGGAGGTGGGAGTTCCTCCTGAGTAAGGAGCAGAAGTCTTGTCTCCAGCCAATTAACCCAACAAGGAGCATTAAATTGGTGTGGCGTTGTAGATTTTGGCAGGGTACTTTCTCTGATGACATTATCTGCGATGGGGCAGGAAACTCCAGCAGACATATAAACCCTGCTCCAGGTGTAGTTGAGGCACGATCTTCAGCATGCACTGAAACAGCACACCAAGGCTTCAAAGAACCTCCAAAGCTCACAATTAGAAGGTCAAAGGCAGCAGGCACACGCGAACACAACAACCTGCAAGTTCCCCTCCAAGTCAAAGCCACGCATTATCCTGACTTGGAACTATATCGCTGTTCCTTTCTCACCACTGGGTCAAAATCCTGGAACTGCCTCCCTAACAGGACTGTGGGTGAACTGCGGCAGTTCAAGATGGTGGCTTGCCACTAGCTTCTCGAAGGCAATTTGGGATGGACAATAAATGCTGGCCTTGCCAGTGATGCCTACATCGCCCATTTAAGGGCAAGCTAAAGAGAAATTTGAGGGGAGAAGAATGGGATATGTTGAAAGGGTTAGATGAATCAAGGAGAGAGAAGCCTTGTATGCAACACAAACAACAGAATGGACCAGTTGGAATGAATGTCCTGTTTCTGCCCAGAATATTCTGCATAATTATGTAATACAACCTCAAGAGATGTGCCATTATCTGTGCTCTTGTTAGTTTGTTTATGTCCAGATGCTAGATAAATGGTGTTTTAAGAAGGGGTTCTGCTACTGACGATATGTTTTTGATGTTTGCAATGATTGGGAATGATACTTATAAATTTTAATGAAGAAATCTTCCTCTTCTCTCTTGGCGCTGGAGTTGAAACTGATGACAGGAACTGACTGAAACACATAACCTGCTGCACCTGGATGCCCCAATGATCTTGGACGGAGTTTTGATCTGCAGTTAATTTATGTTAAACCCAATTAACACTTCTGTAGAATTGAACGCTGAATAAGCCATGAAAGAAAAGTCTTAAAATGGGAGCACTTTCAGTTATGTAACTTATTGCCTATACACCTTGGAGTGTCTCTCACAAATGGTTCCACAGGCCTATAACAGATCGTGAATATTTTATAGGATTTTTGGGTCAGAGGAGAAATAATAAATTTGCAACAAAGAGAATAAAAGATGAAGAAGAGTTTAAGGAATAAGAAAACAACTGCCATTGTCATAAATTTTGGATGAACTTGCCAGCAGCAAGTTACAAGAAAAAAATGTTTGGAGATCAGAACTTGCAGATCAGTTCACAGGAGTTTGACTAAGAGTTTTGCAAACTTAGGAAGATTTAGCTTAAGAAAAATACATCAAATTAAAACACAGTGAAAAGAAACATACCTGGATAAATCAAATGAATTCTCACCTTTCCCCTCAATACATATACAGTTGCCACAGTGTGATCTGCTCTCATGTTTTCCTTTGTGCACTGTTTGACTCTGTTTGGCATCGCTAATATTATGGACCCGAGGGCGAGGTGAATTGCATTTGAGTATCACTAAAAAAAGAGACAGGTCTAAGCTTGTTGCCTTGCATTCATCAGGACACTCGCAAAAATACCAATATAAGGAGAAAACAACAATTTATACCGTATGTGAAGAGAGTGCTGATCGGCTAGCAAGTGGTGTTGCCATGTAGAATGCGCCACTGATGGTGACTGACAGTTAACTGCCAAGCATTGTTTGAAATTTAAACTAGGTAGCTTGACCCTGATTGGTCAAGGCATTGTCCTGAGGAATGAATCTGCGAATGGCTGTCAATTATTTTGTTTAGCTGAAGCAGGCGCAATGTATGTACATGTTCTTTCTGTCTGCAACGAACAGAGCCCTGTGTATTAATATATGTATCTTCCAGTACATGCAAATGAGCCACACTGCAAACCCGACTCACAATCCTAAACTGGTTGTCAGCATAATTTTCAGCACAGTGAGGATTATTTAGCAAATGTTGTCTAATCGCAGAATCACATCTGATGTTGGACACTATGTCTTGAGTTTTGCAAGCACAGGCTGGTTGGGTACGGTCTGTACCCTGCCCATTGTGAACAGCGGCTGGGACATGCTGTTTGATACAATCCGCCAGTCTTTGGGATGTACAGCCTACATACCAAGCCTCACACTGGCACTGAAATTCATGTACCACATTACTCATTTGTGTGGTAGACAGAACATCTTTTTGGCTTGACGGCATCATCCTGTTAATGGTGAATACCACTTTTATTGCTACTGCATAGTAGCAGCATGAAACAACTGGCTTCACTTGGTGTTCAAATTTTTTAGATATCTTGCCCTTCCAGGGCAATTTGGGGTAAACTGGGTACTTTTCAGGGCTGAAAGTGATGGCCTTAGGCCCGTTCATGAGTTTGCGTGATATACAGCAGGAAATGATCTGATCAGGACTTTCATGGCATCACCACTTGCCAACCAATCAGCACTCTCTTCACATACAGTATAAATTGTTGTTTTCTCCTTATATTCTTGTGAGTGTCCTGATGAGTGCAAGACGTAAAGCTTAGACATGTCTCTTTTATCACCAATACTAAAGTTCTGTGCTACCAAATTCCTATTTGAATTAAATTATTATTACTGTTCCCCTCTTCTGCCCATGACAGCGGTAGTTTAATTTCTAATTTAATTTGTTTCCCTTAGGTTTCTTTCCCTTGTTGAAATGGGCTGTGGTGTGTTTCCCAGATCTGGCTTATGAGGTCCAATGTTAGCAATAAGCCCACAGCAAATTCTTTAGAGTGAAACCAAACTAGGATTTATTAACGCATTCAAAACCCGAGGAATGGATTGTGACACACATTCACACCCACGGGCATGCAAGTTAGAAAGGCAAAGACAGGGAAAGAATTTACAAACTATGAATTACTTTAAAAAAATCAAAAGCTATTGGCATTAATTCATGTGAGTAGAGTCCAGTAAATCAGTGTCCAATGAAGGTTCTTTCAGGTGGCTTTGTCTGGCGGAATTCCTGGTCTTTGTCTTAGGAACTCACTTGAGGCAATTGAAGATGCATCAAAGTATTCTTGTGTCTGGGAATTATTTCACTCTGTAGGCAAAATGCAGGACTCTTACTCAAGATCCGACTTTGAGAATGATGGAGGTCAGAGGCAGGCTGCTAGCCTGGAGTCTAGTTTTCTCTCCTGAGGTTAAACTGCAACCGAAGATAGAGTCTAAAAACTATATAATTAGAGCACTCTAAATTGCTCAAGTCCCAGTGATGTGGCTGGGTTGTTTTAGGTTGAGCCATTTAGCTAACAATGTATTTTAAGGACCTTTGTTAAAACTCATCGCATTTTGAAAAGATAGTGGTGGAACTATTAGCACAACGTTAGAGATGAGGAGTCCCAATAGCTCTACCTTTCTCCAGAGCTGGCTGGTACAGACATCTCATCTACAAGTCCTTTGTGTTGGCTTGGCTGGAATGTTCATACACTGCAAGAGGTGTCACATTCCAGAAGGATGATGAGTTAGCCTTTGTCCATTGGAACTGCTTAGAAACATTTAGAACTACCATCATTTGGTCAGTTGTGGCCATTAAATACATCCAGCAATTTTATCCTTTAAAAACTGAACTTAAACAAGAGAATATGGAAGACGAACAAATTTTTAAGTTTTATTTGGCTTCACACCGTCTTGGGATGACACCCACCTCAACATTACCTCTGCTGGAGATTGTAAACCTTTTACAAAATAATCACTTAGGGCTGGAATATACAAGGCTGACAATAAGATTATTATTGATGAGGAATGCCACTCAGCCCATCTTAACAAGACTTGCATTTTATAGCACCTTTAACATAAAATGCCCCACAGCACTTAATGAGAGCAGTCCCGATAAAAATGTTGACACCGAGCTACAGAAGGAAACTTCAGAAGAGATGACCAAAAGCTTAGTCAATGAGGTAGCTTTTAAGGGTTGTCTTAAAGGAGGAGAGAGTGGCAGAGTGGAGGAGTTTAAGGAGGATGTTCCAGAACTTAGAGCCAAGGCAGCTGGAGGCACAGGCGACAATGTTAAGTGAAAAAATCATAGGTGCACAAGATGCCAGAATTGGAGGAGCACAGAGACCTCAAAGGCTTGTAGGGCTGCAGGAGAGTGCAGAAATGGGGAGGAGATGGCCATGGATGGATTTGAAAACAAGGGCCAGGATTTTCCCGTTGGCGATTTGAGGGCGGGGCCCACTCACCGGCAGGAAAATGACACGGGATGATGTCGGGAGGAACCCCCGACATCATCCCGGTCCCTTTAAATTTTCAGGTATGTGGGTGGAAAGCGAAATCAGCTGTTTGCCCGCCGACCTGTCAATGGCCAATTAAGGCTATTGACAGGCTAATTAAGATTGTTAAAGACCCTGCCCATCCAAGCTTAAGGCTGGTGGGCAGGCCAGGAGCCCCAGCGGGCTCCTGATTATACATGAAACTTCAACCACTGGCGGGATGAGGTTTCATGTCCGTTTTTAAAAAGTTTCATAAAGTTTGTGTGTTTCTTACTAACATGTCCCATCTCGTGTGACATTGTCACATGAGGGGACATGTTAATAATTTTAATATTTTTCTGTTTTTGGAGTTTTTTTACCTGTCAGTAAACTCCCTGAGACAGCACTTTGCCTCAGGGAGCAGTGTGCTCTTTCGTGCGCATGCGCAAAAGAGTACACTTTGACAGATGGGGAATCCCTTCCCTCCGCATAGCGCTTCCTGTCGGGCAGGCCGCTGGGCGGGCCTTAATTGGCTCACCCACTCAGAATGGCGGCAGGCCCCGTTTCGGCGGCGGAGTTCGGCTGCCCACCCGCCGCCGAGCCGGTGGGACACATCTGCCGACCAAGGGAAAAATCCTGCCCAAGAATGAGAATTTTAAAATGGAGGTTTTGCTGGGCCGGGAGGCAGTGCGGGTCAGCGAGCGCAGAGGGAATAGGTGAATGGGACATGGTGAGAATTAAGACATGGGCACCAGAGTTTTGGACAAGCACAAATTTATGTAGGGTGGAAGATAGGTGGCCAGACAGGAGAGCATTGAAATAGACAAGTCTGAAGATAACAAAGGCACAGATGAGGGTTTTAGCAGCAGAGGATCAAAGGCCAGGTCAAAGCTGGGCAATGCTACAGAGTTAGAAATAGGCAGACTTGTTGATGGAATGGATATGTGGACAGAAGCTCATCATGGAGTCAAACACTGCCCCAATATTGTGAACAGTCTGTCTCAGCTTCAGCCAGGGAAAAGACTGGGAATTTTGGTCAGGAAACAGAATTTGCAGAATGGACCAAAGACAATCACTTCAGTCTTCCCAATATTTAGCTGAAGGAAATTTCAGCTCGCCTGTAAGATTTTTAGATTCGGCCTCCAAATACCTAAAGGGCAGAACTTTCCCCCCTTTGGGGGGGTGAAGTTCAGGAGCAGGCACGCCCACCATTTTATGTGGGCGGGCCAATTAAGGCCTGCCCAGTGTGACATTCACAAAGAAGAGCTATGCACACCCTGTGCCGGTGGTGGAGGGGAATGCCTCAGGGAGCTGAAGGATTTAAAAATGAAATATAATGATTTGGAAAATAAGGGAAAAAAGTCCCCACATGTGACTCTGTGACATGAACAGGGACATATTGAAAATGAGAGAATTTTTTTTTATTATTTTATTTTTCACTGTTCGAAACCTTATGCTGCCCGTGGATTAAGTTTGGCAAAAAGTGCAAAGGCCACCTGGCATATTTGCCTGCCCGCCAACCATAAGGTTGGACAGGCAGTGAAAAATTCAGCATAATTACCAGCTTAAGGGCCTTAACAAGCCTCTTAATTGTCAGCAGGCACACTACCGACTGAAATATCGTGTGCTATTTGACGCTCAAGCGTGTCAAGCATGTAACCCACACGCCGAACTGAAAATCCTGCCCCAACTGTCTAAAAAGCAGAGTTGTACAAAATCCAAACATTTTTAGAATGTGCAATGCATCTTTTAAAAAATATTTTACTCAACTAAAATTAACTTACTTGGACAATTCAGCTAGGCGCTTTGTTGCGCTGGATTTGTTACCCCCCTCGCTGCTTGCACACTGGTCTATTCCCACGCTCCAAGTGACCCTTGGCCCCACTCAAGCTGATTGGCACGAACCACTTTCTGCCCAAAATCTGGCACAGTCTTAGTCCCGATGCTGCTGGATTTGAGAGACTCTGCCTTTTACAAGACAGACAAATCACATTAATATTGTGAGTTTTTTTTTGCCAGTTATCCTGTTGTCCTTGTAAAAATTTAAATATCTCTCTATGGAGGTTTATCTTTATTACCCACATTATCCTGTTTTTGCCTCTGTGAATTGTGTTCAAGACCAGGCTGGACTGAGTGTACGAAAGTGCCCCCTCTGTGTGAAGTGAAATGAACACGGTGGTGATCCTTAACCCAATTCTCAGAAATCAGTCTGCGTAGTTCTCATCAGAACAGAGAAAGCTAAGGGGAGATTTGATAGAGTAAATAAAGAATAAATGTCTCCGGTGGCTGAAGGAGCCTGCCCATCATCTACAAGGCACAAGTCAGTGATGGAATACTCCCCACTTACCTGGATGAATGCAGCTCCCACAACACTCAGGAAGCTGACACCATCCAGGACAAAGCAGCCCACTAGATTGGCAGCCCATGCACCACCTTAAACATTCACTCCCTCCACCACCAATGCACATTGGCAGCAGTGTGTGCCATCTACAAGATGCACTGCAGCAACTCACCAAGGCTCCTTAGACAGCACCTTTCAAACCCATAACCTCTACCACCTAGAAGGACAAGGGCAGCAGATACATGGGAACACCACTACCTAGAAGTTCCCCTCCAAGCCACACACCATCCTGACTTAGAAATATATCGCCATTCCTTCACTGTCACTGAGTCAAACTCCTGAACTCTGTCTCTAAAAGCACTGTGATGTACCTACACCACATAGACTGCAGCAGTTCAAGAAGGCAGCTCACCACCACCTTTGCAAGGGCAATTAGGGATGGGCAATAAATGCTGGTCTATCCAGCAATGCCCACGTCCTGTGAAAGAATAAAAATTGGTGGGAAACCAAAGGAGACAGATTTATAATAATTGGCAAAAAGAATCAGAGGCAACATGAAGAAGTGTTTGGGATTTGGAATTGGGGGTGTTGGATGTGGTAATCAGGAGGTTTCCTTGCCCATGATTGACCTGATACCATAAGACTTCATTGGGTCCAGAGTCAATGTTGAGGACTCCCAGGGCAACTCCTTCCCAATTGTATACCACTGTGCTGCCATCAGGACAGGGACAGTGATGGTGGTGTCTGGTTCATTATCAGTAAGGTAAGATTCTACGAGTATGCTCTTGGGAGACATCTCTCCCAATTTTGCAGAGTCAACAGGGCTGAGCTTGCCCCTGTTGTTTCTGATGCCTAGGTTGATTTGTCCGGTTTCATTCCTTATTGGCTTTCTACACCTGAATGACTTGCTAAGCCATTTTAGAGTCAGCTATATTGGAAACCTCATCCCGCCCTTGGATGAAGTTTCCTCAAAAATCCAAAGGCCGCCTGGCTGATTCGGCCACCCGCCAACCGTAAAGATAACCATAACGGGCAGCGATAAATAACATTTAATTAATTGATTAATGGCCTTAATAGACCTCTTAATTATCAATGGGCGCGCTGCTGACTCTTGCACACGCCCGCCAACAGAAATATCACGCGAGTGCATGATGACATCGGGACGCTTGCCCAACATCATCGCGCATTATTGCACACTCAGGCGAATCGGGCACGCACCCGCATATTGAGCGGAAAATCCTGCCCTATCACACATTCACAGCTGCTAATCTGGTGATTTTAACATCTCTGTCAGTAACCTAGGATATAAGTTAATGGCAGGCCTCTCAAAGTTTTATTTTGGATAGGACAGAAGTCAGTGATTATAAATCAAAATTTGTTTTCTTACAGATCTAATGCTTGATTGAATTTCATCTGCACTCTGGAGGTGAGATATTGCAGCTTTTATCAGTCTAAGCTCTGGTCTGTTGGAAACTGAGTTAAAGCATCCAAAAATCATTTCACTTGCCCTCAATCACTATGCAAGGAGACAAGATTTGTATTTCCATTAGTCTGGGCTGTTTACAAACTACCATAGTGAAGGGAACAGTGCCAGCCACACCCTGTTTAGCCAACTAATTATTTCCAATTGGTTTTTGACAAATTTTGGAACATTAGATAACTTTGGATTTTATTGGCATCCAATTCCAGTTCTGTTTGCAACTCCTCAGATAATGAAGCCATCCATGCCAGGATGCATCAAGACCCGGACAACATTCAAACTTGGGCTTGCTTGAACAAGTAACATTCATACCACACAAATGCCAGACAACGACCAACAAGAGAAAACTTAACCATCTTCCTTTGACATTTAACAGCAGTACCATTGCTGAGTCTCCCACTATCAACATGCTACCATTGACCAGAAACCTAACTGGGCCAACCATATGAATACTGTGGCTACAAAATCAAGCAAGAGGTTGAGAATGCTGTGGTGGGTAACTCACCTCCTGACTCCCCAAAGCTGGCCCATCATATCAAAGCGCAAGTTGGGAGTGCAATGGAATGCCTCCCACTTGTCCAGATTAGTGCAGCTCCAACAACACTCAAGAAGCTTGATACAATCTTGGACAAAGCAGCCTGCTTGCTTGGCACCCCATCCACCACCTTCAACATTCACTCCTTCTACCATCAGCACACATTGGCAGCATCTATAAGATAAAC
This sequence comes from Carcharodon carcharias, assembly GCF_017639515.1. Taxonomy (NCBI): domain Eukaryota; kingdom Metazoa; phylum Chordata; class Chondrichthyes; order Lamniformes; family Lamnidae; genus Carcharodon; species Carcharodon carcharias. Next base: position 48,846,014 of record NC_054485.1, on the reverse strand, counting down.
TGCAGCCAGGCTCTTTCGACAGTACCTCCCAAACCTGCAACCTCCACCCCTCGAAGGATAAGGGAGGCCGACACCAACTGCAAGTTCCCTTCCAAGCCACACACCTTGGAACTAAATCGTTATTCCTTCACTGTCATTGGGTCAAAATCCTGCAGCTCCCTTCCTGTTAGCGCTGTGGGTGTATGCACACTACATAGACTGGTTTTGCTCGCCGCCATCTGCAATTAGGGACTGGCAATAAATGCTGGCCTTGCCAGCAATACCCACATCCCAATGAAAAAGCTAATCAGAATGGGAATGAAACAAATGCTACAGGCATCCTGCTTGTGCCCCAAAACAGACAAGAAGAAAAAAATAAATTGCCGTAGATCCACCTCCGTTATTTACCTCACTGAGAAGTCCTCACTTCCTGGGATGAAAGCAGTCAGCATTTTTTTCTCACTTAACCCACTATAGAATTCAGTATAGAAGAATAGGCAGCAGCTTCTCACTCTTCACTGGACACATTCAGTTATGTATGCAGTTTGGTGAACTTCATAGATATTTTGGCACCCTTAGCGAAAAGGTGTGCTTTGTTTCTGTCTGATTTTACACCCTACACCAAGGCCAGGATTTTCTGTTCGGCATGCGGGGGCACGCCCCGCTCGCTGACGTGTAAAATGATGGCATGTGTCCCAACATCACCGCACGTCAGTCTGGTTTTCAGTTCAGCGGGCACGCACCAGAGTTGGCTGTGTGCCCACCGAACCGTCAAAGGCCTATTCAGGACATTTAAAAACTAATTAAAACACTTAATGGACTGCTCGTCCAACCTTAAGGTTGGCAGGCAGGTGAAGAGCCCAGGCGGCCTTTGCATTTATCATGAAACCTCATCCACGGGCAGGATGAGGTTTCATGAAGGATTTATAAATCCAATAAATTTTTTAATTAAATTTCATTGACATGTCCCAGCTCATGTGACACTGTCATATGAGGGGACATTTTTGAATTTTTTTTTCTTTGTTTATTTAAATTTTGAAAAATGAAGTTAAACTCCCTGAGGCAGCTCTGTGCCTAGGGAGATTTCTGTGCTCTTCTGCACGCATGCGTGAAAGAGTGCAGTCCCAGACTCAGCCTACTCCCCCCGCCCGCACAGGAGCGCTCAGTGCTTCTGGGAGTGTGACATGCTGGGTGGGCCTTAATGTTCCTTTCTCCAGATTTGGCATTTTCACAATGATGAGTACTAGGAGCACAGCTAGTTAGCACAATTCAATGCATATTTTGCCATTCTTATTTGTTTAACAGATATGAGGTGGGGGTTGTGGCTGCTGATGAGGGGTAGTGCAAGGGAGGGGAAGTGCTTGAAATAGTTTTTCATTATTCCTCCAGTTTTCTCCCCTTTTAACCCCAGGTTAGAATATATGATCAGATCAGCTGCTCCTCCAGCATTTGACCATGGTATCCATTGTGAGCCTTGGTTTGAGGGCTGGCAGGCTACTTGATGTGAGGGTGTGACAGACAATTCTAATCCTGTCCTCGTTTCAGTGCCTCAAGTTTGTCCTTTTAGCAAGCAGTTGGTGGCTAGCATTTTTTAGAACTTTCCCAAATTCTACTTTAAAAGAGATTCCTTTCCAGCTCTAGTGGCGAGTGCGGGTCATAAATTTAGATCTCAGCTCGTGTGCCAATTTGGGCACCACCCAATTTACAAGGTGTTAAAGGGTGTTGGCAGGGGTGGCTGGGAGGAAAGAGAAACAACACAGCACTACAGGGAAGCTAAACTGTTATTCATATCTTTCAGTCAGTGAAATGAGATGCCACGTCAAAATTCCCAACTTCAGCCCAAGCTCTGCCCCAGGCTGCATTTCACCTACACCTTTGATCCTCTCAATAGGACTGGCCTGCCTTGAACTAATCTTTAAAGCAGTATTACTGGTTGTTATTGAATGTATTATCTTTGCAATGAGCATGTGTGCCTTTTGGCTAAAACCTTTAGTTTGTTGAACAATACTTCTCTGAAGTCTAATTGTTACAATGGTCTCATGGCGCAGTGGTAGCATTCCTACTTCTGGGCTTGAAGCTTTGAGTTCAAGTCCCACTTCAGGACTTGATGGCCATGGGAGGTGTGTCATTACACAGCCAAATGGTTGATTGTTGATCCCTGAATTGTTCTGATCCACCTGTGATGAGTGGGACAGTTTCCTGGTCAGCCATACTGCAGATGGCAATGGCAAACCACTGTAGTACCTTGCCAAGCATAAGCATGGACTAGCACAGAAGTCCATGGTCACCAGTGTCCTTTCAGGGCGTTGGACCTGAAGACAGGGGGAGAATTACCAACATTAAGAATAACTTCTAACCAAATTAGAATGATGAGAATTGCTATGATTCATTCCATTGTGCTTCATGATTTGGATACAAGAGGCAACATCTACAGGTCTAACAACATCTCAAGTATTATGTTTGTTCCTGGGAAAACTCAAGGATTCATCTCTATTGACCATGACTCCCTGGATAAGTCAGAGAGAAGCCACCTTTCTTTCACTTCAAGGAAGTGACAGAGCTATGCCATCTGTTTCAGGCTGACTTAGAGAAGTCAAGGGCTGCTGGAATGATGGTCACTCTGAAATACCGAGTGCAGATTCATGAGGCACCACTGCAGCAAATGGAGCCACATTTGGTATCACAATAGCTGTCAGAACTGCCCAATCTCTGAGCTCAATTGTCTTGGAATTTCGGATGTCACTGAACTTCTTACGCATTTGCTCATTATATTTGCTAATGCAGTTTGTGTTTTGTTATTGGGTCTTAACATTGTGACAGTGATTGGGAAACTAAACAAAAGGTTCTTTATTGAAGAATAATGGGCTGTGTAATGACACACCTCCCATGGCCATCAAGTCCTGAAGTGGGACTTGAACTCAAAGCTTCAAGCCCAGAAGTAGGAATGCTACCACTGCGCCACAAGGGGGTGAGCAATAAGAGGAAAGTCACCCGGTACATAGAAATGACAGAGCTGTTCCTCCAATCACAGGCTGCTTCTCTCCCACGCTTGCTGCTGATAAGCTCAATTGCATCTCACTAGTGACCCTATCAGCAGCAGACATTGAAGAGAAATAACCTGTGATTGGAGGAGCAATGAGCAATGGGAAGGTGAGTGGCAGTGTATCAGCCTGAGCACCAGAACGGCAGTGATGAGAGAAGTCTGGGGGGAAGAGAGGCTGGGAGACATGGAGAACACGTGGGGACCAGAGGCTGTGGGGGAGAGGAGAGGTTGCAGGGTGGAGCAACTGTGATAAGAGAGGCTGTGAGGAGAAGAGGGGCAATGAGGAGGAGAGGATTATATACAAACATACAGATTAGGAGCAGGAGTAGCCCATGTGGCTCCTTGAGCCTGCTCAGCTATTCAGTAAGATTATGGCTGATCTGAATGTAACCTCAACCCCACGTTCCTGCCTAACTCCGATAACCTTTCACCCCTTTGTTAATCAAGAATCTATCTAGCTCTGCCTTAAAAATATTCAAAGACTCAGCTTCCACTGCCTTTTGAGGAAGAGACTCGCAACCCCCAAGAGAAAAAATTTCTCCTCATCTTTCTTAAATGAGTGACCCCTTATTTTTGAACAGCGACCCCTAACTTTAGATTCTCCCACAAGAGGAAACATCCTCACCACATCCATCCTGTCAAGACTCCTCAGGATCTTAAAGGTTTCAATTAAGTTACCTCTCACTCTTCTAAGTCCCAGTGGATAGAAGCCTAACCTGTCCATCCTTTCCTCATCAGATGACCCGCCCATTCCTGGTAATAGTCTAGTAAACGTTCTTTGAGCTGCTTCTAACACATTTATATCTTTCTTTAAATAAGGGGACCAGTACTGTGCACAATGCTCCAGATGTGGTCTCACCAATGCCCTGTACAACTGAAGCATAACTTGCTTACTTTTGTGATAACATTCTATGAGCTTCCCTAATTACCTGCTGTGCCTGTATACTAAGCTTTTGTGATTCATGCACTGGGACATCCAGATCCTTCTGAATCTCAGATGTACTGCAATTAGATTTCCAGGAGACATTTGATAAAGTGCCACATCAAAGGTTATTGCAGAAAATAAAAGCTCATGGTGTAGGGGGTAACATATTGACATGGATAGAAGACTAGCTCTGAATCTCAGAGCTCTGCAATCTCTCACCATTTAGATACTGAGCTTCTTTTTTATTCTTCCTGCCAAAATGAACGATTTCATGTTTGTCCACATTAAACTCCATTTGCCAGAGCTTTGCCCACTCACTTAACCTATCTGTGTCACTTTGTAGCCTCCTTACATCCGCTTCACAATTTACTTTCCTACCTATGTTTATGTCGTCAGCAAATTTAACAACCATTCCTTCTGTCCCTTCATTGAAATCATTTATACAAATTGTAAAAGGTTGAGGCCCCAGTACCGATCCCTGTGGCACATCATTTGTCACATTCTGCCAATGAGAAAAAGACCCATTTATGTCAACTCTCTGCTTCCTGATAGCTAGCTAGTCTTCTATCCATGTCAATATGTTACCCCTTACACCATGAGCTTTTATTTTCTGCAATAACCTTTGATGTGGCACTTTATCAAATGTCTCCTGGAAATCTAAGTGCAGTACATCCACTGGTTCCCCTTATCCACAGCACATGTGACGCCTTCTAAGGACTCGAACAAAACCATGTTGACTCTGCCTGATTGTCTTGAATTCTTCTAAGCGCCCTGCTATAACATCTTTAGTAATAGCTTCTAACATTTTCCCTTTGACAGATGCTAACTGGTCTGTATTTTCCTGCTTATGTCTCCCTCCCTTTTGAGTAAAGGAGTTACATTTTCCAATCTAGTGGAACCTTCCCTGAATCTAGGGAATTTTGGAAAATTAAAATCAATGCATCAATTATCTCACAAGCCACGTATTTCAAGACCATAGGGTGAGGTCCATGCGGACTTGGGGATTTGTCAGCCACAGCCTCAACTATTTGCTTCATACCACTTCCCTGGTGATTGTAATTCTCCAAGTTCCTCCCTCCCTTCCATTTCCGGATTTACAGCTATTTCTGGGATGTTACTTATGTCCTTTACAGTCAAGACCGAAGCAAAATACTTGTTTAATTCATCCGCCATCTCCCCACTTTCCATTATCAATTTCCCAGATGCACTTTCTATAGGACCAATGCTCACTTTGTTAACTCTTTTCTTATTTAAATATCTATAGAATTTCTTACTATCCATCTTTATATTATTAGTTAGCTTTCTCTTATGCTCTAATTTTTCCCTCCTTATTAATCATTTTGTCCTTTGCTGCTCTTTATATTCTTTCCAAACTTCTGACCTGCCACCTGTCATGATTATATGCTTCTTCTTAAGTTGGAAACTGTCTTTAACTTTTTTAGTAAACTGCAGGTGGTGGGCCTTCCCCTTGGAATTTTTCTTTCTCATTGGAATGTATATATTCTGTGTTTTCTGAAATATCCCTTTAAATGTCTGCAAGTGAACTTCTATTGACCTATCCCTTAACCTCATTTGCCAGTTCACTGTAGCTCGCTCTGATTTCGTGCCCCCATAATTACCCTTATTTAAGTTTAAAATTCTAGTTTTGGACACATTCGTTTCTTTCTCAAAACCAATGTAAAATTCAATCATATTATGATCGCTGCTACCTAGGGGTGCCTTCACTATGATGTAATCAATTAATCCTATCTCATTGCTCAGTACAAGGTCTAGAATAGCCTGCTTCCTGGTTGGCTCCAGAATGTGCTGTTCCAAGAAACTATCTTGAAAACATTCTATGAACCCCTCATCTACACTACCTTTGCCCATCTGATTTTTCCAGTCTATTTGTCGATTAAAATCCCCCATGATTATTGTTGTACCTTTCTGGTAAACTCCCATTATCTCTTCTTTTACACTCTGTCCTAGCATGTAGTTACAATTAGGGGGCCGTACACCACTTCATGCCTTTATCATTCCTCATCTCCACTCAAACCACTTCTACTTCATGGTTTCCTGAGCTTTGGCCATCCCTCTCTAATGTACTAATACCATCATTAATTAATAGAGCCACCCCTCCACCTTTTCCTAACTTTCTGGCCAGAATTCTTCTGTCGGTGATTTGGTGGCGGGGCTTGCTCGCCGACGCGAAAATGATGCGGGAAGACCCCCAACGTCATCCCTCCCCATTTTATATTCAGGAAGGCGGGCAGGCAGTGAAATCAGCTGTCCACCCGCCGACCTGTCAATGGCCAATTGAGGCCATTGACAGGATAATTAATCCAATTAAAGGCCCTGCCCGTCCAACCTTAAGGCTGGCAGGCAGGCCAGGAGTCTCAGCGGGCTTCTGAAAAAACATGAAACTTCACCCACTGGCAGGATGAGGTTTCATGTCTATTTTTTAAAAGTTTAATAAAGTTTTAGTCATATTTATTAACATGTCCCATCTTGTGTGACATTGTCACATGAGGGGTACATTTTAATAATTTTTAAATTTTTCTATTTTTGATGTTTATAAAGCTTTCATCGATCTCCCTGAGACAGCACTTAGTCTCAGGGAGATGTGCGCTCTTTCCCGTTGGGCAGCCCGCTGGGCAGGCCTTAATTGGCCCGCCCACTCAAAATGGCGGCGGGCCCGCTTTGGTGGCGGCGATCGGTTGCCCACCTGCCGCTGAGCCAGTGAGGCTCGCCCGCCCATCAAGGGCAAAATTCTGCCCGTCTTTCCTAAATATCACATACTCTTCAATATTCAGGTCCCAATCCATTTCATCCTATAGCTACGTCTTGGTAATGGCTACCCGATCATGCTTATTTATTTCTATTTGCACTATCAGTTCATCTGCTTTGTTTTGAATGCTATGTGCATTTGGGTACAGAGCTTTTAGTTTTGTCCCTTTATTATGTTTGTAGCATCGAGCCTTATTTGCTGATTTACTCTTAGATTTGTACTCTCTGTCCTTTCCTGTAACAGTCTGTTTATCATTTCCCATATAAATATCTGTCTCTCTTGTCTTGTCTCTACTCTTTGGTTTACCATATCTTCCCAAATTTGACCCCTTGCCCCCGCTATTCAGTTTTAAACCCTCTCTGCTTCCCTAGTTATGCAGCTTGCGAGGACACCAGCCCCAGCACAGTTCAGGTATAGACCATCCCAATGGCACAAATCCCACTTTCCTCAATACTGGTGCCACAGCCCCACGAACCAGGACCCATTCCTCCCACACCACTGTTTGAGCCACGCATTCATTTCTCGCACCTTATTTGCTCTATGCCAATTTGCACGTGGCTCAGGTAATTATCCAGAAATTATTACGTTTGAAGTTCTGTTTCTTAATTTGGTGCCTAGCCCGTTATACTGACTATGCAGAGCCTCCTTCCTCATCTTGCCTATGTCGTTGGTACCTACATGGACCATGACCATTGGGTCCTTCCCCTCCAGCTGCAAGTTCCTCTCCAATCCTGAGCAGATGCCTTGAACCCTGGCACCGGGCAGGCAACAAAGCCATCTGGAATCTCACTCTCTGCTGCACAGAACAGTGTCAATCCTCCTCACTGTACTACCTTTTTGTTCCTCCCACTTGAATAGCTTCCTGTACCACGGTGCCATGGTTTGTTTACTCATCCACCCAGCAGCTCCAACTCTCATCCAAACAAGCTGAAAGAACCTCAAACCTATTGGACAATTGCAGAGGCTCACACTCCTGCATTCCTACCCTCTGGGTCCACTTACCTGCCTCACTCACAGTCACACCCTTTTGTCCCTGACCACTGACCAAATCAGAAGACCCTATCCTAAGTAGTATGACTGACTCCTGGTATAAAGCATCCCAGTAGATTTTCCCTTCCCTGATGTGTCACAGATTCTGCAGCTCAGCCTCCAGCTCAATGACTCTGAGCTGAAGTACCTCAAGCCGCAAACACTTACTGCAGGCATGTTTGCCCTGGATCACAATGTTATACAGGAGCTACCACATGCTGCAGCCTTGACACATCACCTGTCCTGCCATCCTTAATGTGTTTTAAATAATTACTTAGTAATATTAATCACTTATTTATGTTGCTTTTTTATATATTTTATTAACTTTACAGCCAGTTTGTGTACATTTTTAAACCTTAGGGATAGAATAGAACTTACCCACTTACCAGATACTCACCAAACAGCTAGCTCCTTTCCCTGTAGAAGAGCAAGAACCAATTGCTATGGGAAGAGAAAGATAGAAAGAGGAAATGATCATGTCCTCCTGCCCTTTTCTGAACTCCCCTCTCACCAAACTCCAAGTTTTCAATCAGCTAGCTCAGCTACACTCCATTTGCCATTACAAGGAGGAGGGGCTGTGAGGAAGAAGAGGGGCAGCAAGTGGGGAGAGGGGCTATGACGGGGAGAGGGGCTGCGAGGAAGAGAGAAGCTGTGAGGGGGAGAGGGACTGTGAGAGGGAGAGGAGTGGCAAGGGGTGAGAGGGGCTGTGAGGAGGAGAGGGCCTGTGGGGGAGAGAGAAGTGGAAGGGGAGAGAGGGGCTGTGAGTGGGGAGAGGGGCTGTGAGTGCGGAGTGGAGCTGCGAGGGAAGAGAGGGACTGTGAGAAGGAGGGGGGCTGTGAAGGGGAGAGAGTGGCGAGGGGAGAGAAGGGCTGCAAGGCTGAGAGAACAGCTTCAAACCTGTCAACAAAGCTAACTGGGAACTAGAAAAGCTTGAATTCACTGAGGTAATGAATTCCTTGCAAATGGTAAGTTCAAGAGCTACTGAATGGGAAAAAAAATGTAACGGATGCTAGTGTAATGAACACTGTGTTAATTGAATAATTTAATACTGAACAGTTTTATTTCATAAGAAAGATTTGCATTTTTGTGTTATCACATCTCAAAGTGTTTCACATACTGTGAATTATTAAAGGTGCAGCAACTGTGTTAGGACAAGCAGGCAAGCATCTCTCATACACTAAGATCCCAAAGAGTAGTGAACAGCTTGTATTTTTATACAGTTTTTATGACCTTAGGACATCCCAAAGTGTTTTACAGTCAGTGAAATGTTTTGGAAATGTAGTCACTTTTGTAATGAAGGAAATGTAATGAGGTAAATGATCAATTAATTTAGGGGAGTCCAGGACGAGGGAGCATAATCTAAAAATTAGAACCAGATCTTTCTGGAGTGGAATTAGGAAACACTTCTACACACAAAGTAGGGTAGATGTTTGGAACTCTCTTCTGCAAGGGGCAATTGATGTTAGATTGATTGTTAGATTAAACCTGAGATTGAAATCTGAGGTGCAGTGATCAGGGTTGTAACTACATAGTTAAAATCTTCCAGCTTTGTGCATATGCAGGGTAAACACATTAACTTTGACCTCACCAGTCTGAGGAAGACATGTTTAGGGTGAAGGCTATTTGTGTGCAGAAGTGTGTTATATGGAAAAAATCTTTTGTTGCTAACTTCTGCCTGTTGTTTTCTTGTGCCAATTTAAATGCAGTGTTGTCTAGGAAATTATATATTACTCACATAGATTGTAGAAATTTCTCTGTGTGATTTGGCTTTAAGTTTAATGGAGGGATGATGATTATTGAGGATATTGATGAATTTTTCTAATTCTGCTTTTGTGTGAGTCCAAATACCTGATATGTCAACACAAATACAGAAGGTAATGTTACTGCATGACTGTATCATATTATAAATGAGTTAGTGAGAATGAAAAATGGTCCCCAAAAACCAAAGAGTAGCCCCCAAAAATCAGAAAGTCATCCTCAAGAAAAACTCAAGAGCCCTCAAATAAAATTATTTGGACCCCTGTGATGTACACCAAACAATTTACATATTCAGTAGTATGTTAATCACTATGTTAGATTACATTCACTATAAAGCAATATCACAACAGTTTGTATTTGACAGGCAAGCAATTTACAGGATTACAGCACCTGCTGTAATGAGAGCTCAAGCAGTCACTATTAAATCATTAGATCATGCCCCCTCCCTGTGTGCACTTCTGAACTCAAGGCATTCAAATTTTCTCTTTAAGGACTGTGGCAAGCAGCAGGGTCATCCAACTCTGCAAATGGCTTGCAATCCTGCCTTGATGCCTATGTTTTCCACATAAAAATGAAGGCCTGGGGCTTACTTCACTGTTTTAACAAATCCGCTGCCAACAAGGCTGCACCTTCGGTACATGCAGTTCTGATTTTGCTCTTCCTTAAAAATTGAAAAATCCAACTGAATGTGTGCTTGTGAAGGTGTTTTGAATATGCTAATGGACACTGAAGGTCCAAAGTCCAGTAGTTTACATTATTCATTGATGCCTTGTGCGCTGGCAATGTTTATAATTTTCTACAATCTATGTGAGTAATATATGGACCTGTTCTGTTGTGGCATAAAGATGAGACCACTCAAGTCTGTGAGTTTCTAGTAAGCAAAGAGGGGCTGCGAGGGGGAGAAGGGTGGTGAGGGGAGAGAGGGACTTTGAGGAGGAGAGGGACTTTGAGGAGGAGAGGGACTTTGAGGAGGAGAGGGACACTTTGAGGAGGAGAGGGGCTGCGAGAGGGGAAAGGGGCTGCAAGAGGGGAAAGGGGCTGCGAGAGGGGAAAGGGGCTGCGAGAGGGCAGAGGGGCTGCGAGAGGGCAGAGGGGCTGCGAGAGGGCAGAGGGGCTGCGAGAGGGCAGAGGGGCTGCGAGAGGGCAGAGGAGCTGCGAGAGGGCAGAGGAGCTGTGAGGAGGAGAGAGGCTGTGAGGGGGAGAGGTGTAGAAAGGGAGAGCGGGGCTGCGAGTGGGGAGGGGGTGGATTCAAGCATATGCTGGAGAGATCACCCTGGTTGCTTTTCTGGGGATCTCTGACAATACAAAGTCTGTGGTGCAATTTTACAGCCTTTGGTTCTCACATTGCGAAACGCTGTTTGTTCCAACCCCCATTATCCATAACTGGCAAGGCTTTAACACATACATCACTTAATCAAGAGTGGGGGATCTTTCTTCGGCAGATATGCCCCGTTATCCCAACAGTTTTGGCATTTGGCCTCAGCAGGGTGCGATCGTACCTGTGGCTTAATGACTCCATGTCTGTTTCCTTATCTCCTTAACACCTTGTTAACCCAGACTGTGAATGCTATTTGGTTCACAGCTTGTGATTCTTAACTAGTTCTCACAGTATTGACTATATTTCCCATCATGCCTAGAAAGAGCTCCCATGGCTGCACTGGTCTACTTTAAAGCTGTTAATGCTCATAACTACACTTGTCTATTTTTAAAGCTGTTAATACGCATCTTAATATCAGTTTTAATATCAAATTATTTCATTACCCCAATTCAGTTCCAACAAGGGTGACTGATGGATGGATTGGCTATAAAGATAGTATAAAGATGAGACCACTCAAGTCTGTGAATTCAAGTAAGCAAGGTCTTTATTCATGCATATGTTGGAGAGATCACCCTGGTTGCTTTTCCAATGATCTCTGACAATACAAAGTCTGTGACACAATTCTATACCCTTAGTTCTCAAATAGCTAAACACTGTTTGTTACACCCTCCATCACTGGGGCCAATGCTCTTGGTCAGCTGCTACGAGCAGGGCCAAAATGACTAGCTTGATAAATTAACATTTATCAGGAATACAATGCAATTGGCTACGGTTTAACAAAACTATGCTTTGACTTGGCCCAAGAAGTATTTTGAAAGCCAATTGTTTGTCGGCCTTTCTAAATAACTGAGCACCCATTCATAGTACTGTTGCTCGAGGTTAAATTTACTATCCTCTTGATAGCATGATTGCTCCAGTGGTAATGGAACTGATCTCTAGCAAGGTGTGTTTGTAAAAAAACAGTTCTTTAAAGGAGAAGCTAATAACATCAGCTGTCATATTCCTAATGAGAGGGGAAGACATTTAGTCTCAGACGCACAGTGAATGTTATCTTGATTCCTGGTCTCCCATTGTCAGGTTCAAACTCAACATTCTGCTCTCTCATGGTAACCATGTCTGGAAATATTAAGCCCTAAAAACTTGCAAGTGGTATTTTTCACAGGCTACTGATGTTGTTCCATGAAATGACTGCCTCCATATTTCAGAATATCATCATGAGTGAACAATAAACCCTATTCTTGAGATATGTGAATATGGAGTCTTTTAAATATTCAGGATTCAGTCTATGAACTATGAAGAAAAGAGGCATGAACTAGGTAGACATCCTGGGTTTTTTCTTTAGTTCTGAAGAAGAGTCATACAAACTCAAAACGTTAACTCTGTATTGCTCTCCACAGATACTGTCAGACCTGCTGAGTTTTTCCAACTATTTTTGTTTTTGTTTCAGATTTCCAGCATCTGCAGTATTTTGCTTTTATCCTGGGTTTTTTGTCTGGTTGACTAACAGGTACATCTCCTGATCACATCCTGTTCTCCTGTTTTAAGAGATTTTCTCTTCTGCACTCACAATATCAGTGGAGGAGCGATTACCCCAAGCTCCATATTTATCCAAATTAAATCATGCCAAAATATTTGGATAGAAAATAATAATGCAATTACATTTCCTGGAAAGAAAGACAATAAAAGGAATAAATGCATAATTTTCAGTGCAATGCATAGTGCAGATATAAAGTTTCAATTACATGTACATTCCTTCATAAAAACAGAAAATTCTGGGAAAAGTCAGCAGATCTGGCAGCAACTGTGGAGAGAAAAAGAGAGTTAACGTTTTGAGTCCGTATGACTTCTTCAGACCTAAAGAGAAGTAGAAATGTGATGGATTTAATATTGTTTAAGAGGGGGTGGAGCAAAATAGAAGGAGAAATTTGACATAGGCATCATGAACAGAGGACAAAGGGAGTGGTAATGGTAGTGTTAAAGACTAAAGAAGGTGCTGATAGTGGCATAAAGGTAAGATAGCAGAATGTGTTAATAGCAGAACAAGGGTCAGCAGTCTGTGAAAGCAAAACATAAAAACAAGTGACAGATGTCCCTGTGGAGCTGGTGGGGGTGGGGGGGGGGAGGGGGTGGTGGTGGGAGGAGGATATTAAAAAAACAATGAATAAATAAATAATTAAAACATTATTGGATTAAAAATGAGGTAAAGATGGAGGATATAATTCATGATCTGAAGTTGTTGAACTCAATGTTAAGTCCGGAAGGCTGTAAAGTGTCTAATCGGAAGATGAGGTCACCCAGTTTGCATTTAGCCTCCCTGATATAGAGGTGACTGCATTGGGAGCAGCGAATACAGTACGCTTACATTTCTTTGTTGTGTTAATTATTTGGCAAAGCAACAAGCTTTGTTGCTGAACACTTTTTATCAGGTGAAATCAAAGGCTGGAAGAGGAGAGAGAGAGAACTTTTTGTTACCATGGAGAAAATCACTTTGCCTCTCCATTGCACTCGCCTCATTTAAAATCCTACCTCTTTAATCAATGTTCTAAGGCTGTCCCTAATTTCATTAATTGCTATGTTTTTCAAGAATCCAGCCCCATGGCACATACCCAAGCCTTGGTGCCATGAACAATTCACAAATGTGAATCATCCTGTGTGCTAGGCAATTCACAAGTCTTTAGGCTCCACAATGTGCGCCGGCTGACACATCATGCATGGCAGGAGGATGAAGATTACATCAGCAGCCACATAGTACACTGTCACAGCCCAAATTATAATACATTAACTGTATTGGAAATGAAATATAATAGTAGATTGATTTTTAGCACCAATGCAAGGTCGGATGTCAAGGTTTAATTAATATTAGAGACCGTTAGACTCATTAAAGTTGCCACTGGTGCGGCCGAGGTATTTGTGATTATAGCGAACTTTGCATTTGTACAATCTGTGAAACTGCCCCATCCCTCTTTTGCTGGAATTGAGGCCTGGTTGGTTTTCAATAAGTGGACAGGACAGTGGCTCGATAAGTTCACAGCCGGGCATATGAGGAAGAGGTAACTGTACATGTGCTGCAGGCATAATGCCATTTACAACAGCTGGTCTGTCTCTGTCATTCAGACGAGCAGCTACTGATGTACACTAGCTCGACAAAAACTAAAACCTGCAGAGGCACTTTGCAGTTTGGTCAAGGAAAAGGACAGAAGCAATGGGGAGGCATGTAATGCAGGCGATGGGGTCTCGCCCGCTGGATAGAGTGGCCATCAGAGACCTAGTATTGCTGAGGACCAAGCCACAGGTAAGTGAGGGCAGGTCCCTCAATCAGGCTTTGAGTGTCCTAGAATGAGGGAGCCCCTCTCCTTGCCCCCACACCCCTCCCACAGAAACCCACAAGCTATACCCTCAGGTCATGTCATATAATACAAAAATACATTAGAAGAAGTTACACATGCAATCACCCGTAAAAAGTCACCTCCTGTTGGCCGCACTCTCTTCACCAACCAAGTTGCTGACTTCCGAATACAGTGCCAAATCACCTTGGTGACCAGGAAGAGTATTTGTCTTTCCAAAGTGAGCATGGATATTCTGTTGACAGGGCACTGTCAAAATCCAACCTAGGCTACAATGTCCATTGACCATGATATGTTGAGCTGTTTGTTTAAACCATAGGATTATCAGTATTCACTTTCCTTAGATCTGCATTTCCATCAACCTGATGCTGGAGATGTCTTTAGATTGTTATCATTCACACATAGCAGCAGCAGAACACCCTCCCTTTCTTCTGTTCTTGATCACACATTCCAGGACTACCATGGACTATCAAAGTCCCTCAAATCACTCACTCCTTGCAAGCTGTTGCTTGCTGAATAAAAAACAGAATTAGTCTAACACTGAAAGGGACAGAAAAACACAGTTAAGTTCTCTGTATTTCGAAAGAACACAAGTCTTGACATCATCGATACAATGTCAGCTTGCGTTGACTTCTTTCAACTTTCAAGACACTGTGCAGAATTTAATTCTACCTTCAGGAGTGGGCTAGGAGGCAGGGGAGCCATAGAATCTGAAGGGAATGTGGAGGGTGAGGTGGAGGGAAGTCAGTTAAGGGCCAGTTTAACGCCTCATTTCGCCACTGCTGGTATTCTAGCAGTGGCAGGTTGGTCACAGGAGAGAGGGCTGCACCATCTGTGAAGGGTGCATAGTAAAAACTGAAGACCCCATTGTGGGCTAGGAGGTGAGTGGGTGGGGGTAGCCTCCTGATCAGGTCTATGACCCATGGAGGGCTGCCCTGGTGGCAAGGGCTGTCCCCATTTAAAGAGCCCCCTCTCTTCCCTCTACAACCTGATTAGCCCCAGAAAGTCCAATAAACTTACCTTCATTCTGGGTCCTCCTGCATCCTTGCTGTTTAGAACTAGCTGCATTTCCAGCAGTGGCTGGTAGCACTGCTGGGACTGAAGAGCTGCCAGTCCTACTGATTTTTGCCTTGAAGATATTGAATAGGCTTTGGGGTGTCAGGAGGTGAGGATCACCACAGAATTCCCAGCATCTGACACGCTCTTGCAGCCACAGTAGTTATATGGCTGCTCCAATTAATTTCCTGGTCACTGGTGATCCCCAGGATATTGATAGTTGGGGATTTTACCATGGTAATGTCATTGAACATCAGGGGGAGGTGGTTTGAACTTAGTTTACATGCAATTTTGGGAGTTGTCTGGTCAACTCTGGGATTACTATACCCTCTGGGTCACTGGGATTATGCAGTCTATTTAAAGCCTAGGCCAAAGGTACTAAACTCCAGGGAATATCTAGAGTTAAAATCCAAAATATAACCCCTCTGTAGGCATTAAAAAGAGAAAATGTTGGAAAAACTCAGCAATCCAGGCAGCATCTGTGGAGAGAGACACAGAGTTAATGTTTCAGGTTGTGGCCTTTCATCAATCACCTCTGTAGGTGTTCCTTTCTTAGTGCCAAGTTTGATGAGAGTTCTGTGCATAAAATAGTAACCTTTCTATTCTCTTTTCATTTTCTGACATATCTGCTATTTTTATTTCAGATATCAAACATTTGCACTGTACATAATGAGTGCTTCAATTAATGTTATGCAGACAGCAAGCAGACAGTCTGTCTGCCTGGCATTTCAGCTCAGGAGGCCTAGGCAATTTGTTTTATTGCTGCTGAAATGTTTAACCTACAAGTTTGTCCCATCTGCATTTTATGGACTTGTTGCTTCCTTCATGGCAAAAATTCTATACTCAAACTTTAAGAGTTGTCAATGCCTACAGCTGACTCCATGGTATGTATCATGTTTTTACTATTTACTCGCTTTGCTCAGTGAACACGGCTGCACGCGTATCTACTGAGGTGTTGATTGGTAAACTAAACACTGTGGATGAAGAGACCATTGTGAGGTGAAACACATGCTGTTCATTCATAAGGGGACATGGCACAGGTCAAAATTAATTCTTACTTGGGGTCAAAATGTACCGACAGGGCTGAAGAGTGTAGTAAGTGCTTTGCTGTTGTAAAAGCCTCTGGTTGTGGAGTTTGCCAAAACCACCTGTGGTTTTTCTTGAGCAAGCCATATAATGGAGCCAGTACTGTTGACAAATTTGGGAGAAAACAGCCATAGTAGTTCATGATTCCCAAGAAGGACTTGAGTTCTGTGGCGTTTTTTGGTGCTGGCGCCGCACGAATAGCTCTCATCTTTTCTTCTACTGGGTGAAGGCCCTGCAAGTCGACCCTATGGCCCAGGTAAACCACTTCTTTTGCTTGGAAGATCCATTTTTCTCATTTCAAACGTACTCCTGCTTGTGAGAAATGCTTCAACACCTCTTCCAGAATGGCTAGGTGTCCTTCATTAGTTAGTCCTGTTACTAAGATATCATTGAGATAAACCACAACATAGTTTTGGAGCAAATTTTCCATGGCACATGCTGATGGGACTCCGAAGGGCAACCAGGTATAAACCCCTATGTGCGTTGACAGTCACCGAGTCTCGAGAGACCTCTTTCAGTTCGACTTGCTGGTAAGCGTGGATCATGTTGAGTTTCGTAAATGTGATCCCACCTGCCAGCTTGGAGTACAATTCAACAATTTTCGGTATAGGATGCCTGTCTAGACTAACAACATTGTTAACAGTCAACTTGTAATCCCCGCATATTCGCACACTCTGGTCAGGCTTTAGTACTGGAACTATGGGCGCTGCCCATTCAGAAAATTGTATGGGTTGTAAGACTCCCAGCCTTTCCAGCCTGTCCAATTCGACATTAACTTTTCTCGCAATGCAAAGGGTACGGGCCTCACCTTCATGAATTTGTGGGTTGCCTGAGGATCCACATGGATTTTAGCTTGTAGCCCTTCCATTATTAGGAGTAGATCAATAGACTGATTTCTATACTGTACTGGGAACTTGCATATACCTCTTGCTCATATGCCTTCTCTAGTATACGTTTTTAATTTTGCGTCAGAATTTTCCAGATTTAATGGGTGGTCTCCTCTATCTAGATAGTTGAATGTATGTTTCCCTATAACTGTCGAGGATGCCCCTGTATTTACCTCGATTCGAATGGGTTTCCCTTTGAGTTCCGCTGTCACATAGATTGGCTCTGCTTTACCCATTTTTAAGTTGTATGTTGAATAAATATCTTATTCTGTTTCTTCTGGTTCCTCAATTGTGTGAATGTTACGATTTCTACTTCTTTGTTTCAAGGTTTGTCTTAATCTGTCTTTACAATGTCGCATAATGTTTCCTTTATGATGGCAGAAGAGACGTTCACTTGTTTTGAATTGTTGTTCATTTGTAGACTGCCTGGTTCCACTTCTGTTCTTACTGTTATAGGCTTAACTGTTAAAACAATGCTGTTCGATGGTCTGATGATGGCATCTGTTCCCCGCCTTTCCGTCGAGCGCTGCGCTTTTGCACCATTTCTAACTGGTTCTTCCGGCCTGACATGATTCATGGTGCCATTTTGTGCCCCCTGATTGCTTCTGAAGCCCTGACTGCGCTCTCCATTGCGAGTGCCAACTCCAGCACCTTGCTGAAGTCTAAATTCATTTCTGACGACAACCTTTTTTGAACAGGGTCTTCATTAATCCCACATACTAATCGGTCTCTTAATATGTCGTAATCGATGTCCCGACCTCACAGTGCTCTGTCACTTATTTTAGGCTGCTACATAGCAAGCGACTGTCTCTCCAGGAGCGCGACACCTTGGATTGAATTTAAAATGCTGCGTTGTTACTGAGGGTTTTGGCTGAAAATGGCTTTTCACTAGCTTTACCAATTTGTCATTGGTCTTGGAATCTGGGGCACTGGGTGCCGTTAGAATACAAATTAGACAGTGTGTTTTATTGCCCATGTCTTCTGCTCTCCCGATATGTCATTGGCCACAAGGTATTCAATATAATGTGACCAGTCATCGGTGATCTGATCAAACGGCTCGACATGGCCAAACTGTGACATATAGAAGGGAGATACTCTGATTACGACGAAGGCAGTGCTTGCATAGCACCTGCAAGGTACAGTTGATTTGCTTCAGTTTGCCATAGTGTCATTGACTGGTTGCGTTTTGCCTTGTCACCAGTTGTTATATTCTTACTATATGTCCGCTTTGCTCAGCGAACATGGCTGCACGCATCTCTACTGACAGGTTGGTTGGTAAACTAAACGATATGGATGAAGAGACCATTGTGAGGTGAAACACATGGGGCAGAATTTTGACCTTGGATGGCGGGCGGGCCCCACCGGCTCGGCGGTGGGCATGCAGCCGACCCCAGCCACTGAAGCGGGCCCTGCCGCCATTTTGAGTGGGCGGGCCACCTGACGGGAAGCGCTATGCGCTTCCTGTGCAGGGGGGGAGGGATTCCCCAACTGTCAAAGTGCACTCTTTCGTGCATGCGTGCGAGAAAGCTCACTGCTCCCTGAGACTAAGTGCTGTCTCAGGGAGATCACTGAAAGTTTTTGAGACATCAAGAATAGACAAATAAAAAATTTATTAACATGTCCCCCTCATGTGATGATGTCACACGAAATGGGACATGTTAATGAAAAGAACGTAAAGTTTATTAAACATTTTTAAAACAGACATGAAACCTCATCCCGTCAGTGGATGAGGTTTCATGTTTTTCCTATTCCCCGCTGGGGCTCCTGGCCGACCCACCAGCCTTAAGGTTGGACGGGCAGGGCATTTAATGAGCTTAATTATCCTGCCAATGGCCTCAGTTGGCCTTGACAGATCGGCGGGCGGACAGCTGATTTCACTGTCCGCCCGCCTTCCTCAATATTTAAATGGACCGGGATGGCGTCGGGGGTTCCTCCCGACATCATCCCGTGTCATTTTTGCGTCAGCGAGTGGGGCCCGCCCCCAACTCACCAACGGAGAAATTCTAGCCATGCTGTCTATTCTTATAAATAATAGAGCAGAAACACATGGCGTGCTTCTTGAACCAGAGCCTGTTCTATTTCTATACTACTCATTAGCATTGCAGCCCGTTCAACACAGCAATTGGGTAATACAGTCACGTGGCCAATCTGCTCACATTCTCTTAAGGATGTATTGCACCTCAGATTACCACAGTATGCATTCCAGGGATGAAGGATTACAGCTTCGTGGATAGACTAAGAAGCTGGGGTTGTTCTCCATAGTGCAGAGAAAGTTAAGAGGACTAAAAACAAAAAATTCTTGAAATATTCACCAGACAAGCAGCATCAGTGGAGAGGGTAACAGAGTTAGCATTTCAGGTCAATGATCTTTCATTAGTCAGCTCATCAACATGAAACATTACCCCTGTTTCCTTCTCCACTGATGCTTCCTGATCTACTAAGTATTCCTATCTTATTCTGTTTTTATTTCTGCTTTTCAGCGTCTATAATATTTTGGTTTTGTATTAAAGCTCAGGTAGGTTTATAGAGGTGAGTAAAATCCTGAAGGGTTCAGATAGTTCCTTTTTATTTACATTGCTTCCAAGGGTCAATAACCAGAGGACACAAATTTAAAGTGATTGCTAAAAGAAGGCACAATAAGGAAAAATGTTATGCAATGAGTGGTTAGGATATAGAATGCATGGCCCAAGAGGGTGCACTGCATGCAGATTCAGTAGTAATATTTGAAAGGGAATTGGATAAATACTTGAAGGGTAAAATATTGCAAGGAAGTGGGGAAAAAGCCAAAAAATGGGACCAACTGGATTCCTCTTCGAATGAGCCAGTGCAAAATCAATTGGTCAAATGACTTCTTTTTGTGCCATTCTGTATTCTTAATTTCCCATGGATCATGTAATCAGATCTGCACAATAAACTCCAAAATCAATCTGGCTGGAAACAAAATATTCCCAGTAAGTCATTAAATACCATTACTAATGACTAATAACATAGTGTTGATAAAAGAAAGTGTGACATTTAATCCCATTTTATTACTTAGTGTCACCCCATTTTTTGGTCATTTGTAAACCTATAGTGAAGTCTGGAAAACCATATTGAGTTTGCAAATCCTCCTTTCAATTACTTTAATATATTTCCTGATAATTGAGGACTCTTCAAAGCTAGCAGTAGTTCAGGCTGCTGCCCATCTGCATACGTGGGTGTGTAAAGAACGTGTGTAATACCATAGTTATGTAATCAGTCATCATTGTAAGTCTGTTGGTTATATTAAATGGTGTCAGAGTAATAACAGCAAGAGTCAAATGCACATTTTGGTGAATTTTAATTAGTGGTTGTACCATTTTATGTGACAGCCAAATGTTTACTGTTTACTTGTATCAGTCAGTCTACCAGCTAGTCCACAAACTCATGTAGAGTCTGAAAGGTTCCATTATGATATTGTTAGTTCAAAAACAAAGAATATAACATGATGAGAGAGAAAGAGAGAGAAAGACAAAAACTGCCCATTGTAACATTGCAGGCCCTTCAATGGCAACTGGTTGCAGCATCAGAGACTTACTTCACGATTGGCTAGGACATCACAGCCTTTTCCCATGATTGGTTTACCATGGCGATTGGCCATGACTAACAAAAAATGAAGCAGTTTTGCTTAGTTTTAGTTTGTATTTCAGTGATGGTACATAAGGGGTTATCAATCATCTGTATTAATACAAATTGTGTCTGATTCAGGGCTACTTTGTCAGTTTGTTCCTTTCAAAGTCTTTGAGTTGACCTGGGACTCTTTTACAGGCAATAGGCTTAGCGATATGCATTACATTGAAGGTCAACAGAGGTAATGTTTTTGCCCCTGCTAGTCTGTCTGTAAATAATATATCTCAGAAACTAATGGACAGATTTTATTAAAACTTGACTTACAGATAGGGTATGGCCGGAGGAAGAACTGAATCATTTTTGACGAAGATGCAGATCAGGATCCAGGTCCTGGAATTTTTTTAAAGTATCCATTAACATTGGGAAACAGGGAAGAATGACTTTTTTTGGAATGTTCTGGTTTGTTTTACTTAGAATGCTGTGCTTTACCTCAGCTGCTGTGGTGCAATTTGTCATGATGTGAGCAAAATTTTCAGCATATCTTGTTGAATATGGATTGACCTGAAGTCTCTTCAATGAGATGGAAGCTCTTAATAAAAAATATTTATTTTCTTCAACTTTGTAGTTACAAAGCATTAACTGGGCAGGGAAAAGCCTCAAGGAAGAGCTGAGTTGAGTTAACACAGCATGGTAGAGGTAGAGGTGAGTGGCCTCTTCACTTGTTCAGAATGTTTCTGACTGAGACTCTCAAGATATTCACGAGCCAAGTACTCCTGTCAGTGATAAAAATATAAATGACCAGCTATCCACATGGTCATTGATTATAATATATTGTTTTGTATAAAGTTTAGGAACAATTTTATTATTTTTCTGATGTGAGGATATAATATTACTGTTATTTATGCACTTGTTCATTTGCTATTTTATTAAGTTTGGCCAACAAAAATTAAAACAAGGATCAATACTATATCATTCAACTGTTTCTCAAAGACTATGAGGATTCATTGGAGCTGCAGGATAGAGCCAGTAGTAATCTATAGAAAGTTTTACTGTTACTGTTTATTATTTTGGGAGTGCTATCAAATTTACCAAGATATCTGGGCAAATGTCAATACTGGGACATTGAGAACAGGGGCCCTGTAATGGGATTACCTTAATTCACATTGAGGCCCCAACAACATATTTCATTGAAAAAGGTGAAAGGTGTCAAAAATCTAGCAAGGACCGTGGCTTCTTGACACGCTACTAATTTGAAATCAGGAGCGTCCAAATTATTGTCCATGGACCGTATGCAATCACAGGCAATCTGCAGACCAACTCAATTCTATTACTGCTTACCAGTGGGTTTCATGCACATGTGCCACATTCTGCAATGAGAGGGCAAACGTGTGCCAATTTGTAAATAGCAGCTGGCAGATTGTATGGGTGGTACAGAATGACCTCCCCATCTCCCTGTTGCTGTGAGGAAGTGCCTAGCCTCCATTATCGAAAGACTTGCATTTATATAGCACCTTTAAGAGCCTCAGGCTATCCCAAAACACGTTACAACCAGTAAAGTGCTTCTTGAAGTGGAGTCTTTGTTGTAACGTACTTTCCCTGAAATTCTGACCCCAAGTGGAGGACTGGTATATTCAACCTTGAGCCCAAACATGCACACTACCAATCTGTGGCACAAAGGGTTGGACTTTCCAAGCAGGTTATCTCTTTGGAAGGAATTAATACAGAAAATTATACTTCAATTCAAAGATTTAATAATTAATAGAAGCTGAACATTTAACATCTGAATTTAAATTACATCAAGTTTGTCCTTTTCGAAAGTAATTCCTTGTATGTGTAACAACCTTGCATTCAACACATATTGGAACAATTCTGTCTTTGTAATTTTAAACAAATTACAGGGAAAACATATATATTACAAAGCTGCGTTACCATCATACACCTAATATAATCCAGTTGTATTCGCAGCCTACCTCCTATTTACCCAAAGCTCTTGGTAAATGTATTTCTCTCATCCTCCATTTATTCCAGGCCTCAATTCACAGCTTAATTGATTGTAAAATTTTAAGGCGCTTATTTTGGTGCAATAAGTAGGTGTTCTGCTCATAGGATGCGTCTGCTTGAAAGTCTGGTTTTAGCTTACCTAATTTGAACTTGCGTGAAGGTACTAAAACAGAGACAGAGATTTGACATTCAAGTGTTGATTAGACACAAATTTTGTCGAACAGTATTTCTGAGTCCACTCACTCAATTCCACTGAAGGCGTGGAGTGACACATGGCATTGAGGATGGTTCAGGGACTGAGTGAGAGGATACACTGGTTCTCAGAGGGAGCACTGGAAGTCCTGGTGGAGGAGGCCTAGAAGAGAAGGCATGTCCTGTAACTGTTGGGGTTGGGGGGGGTTGCGGTGGTCTGTGGGTTCCTCTCCCCTGCAGCCATGTCAGGTGCTACTCTGTCTGGCAGTCTCTTCTCCTTCCATTCCTCCAAGGGGGACATGATGTCAATGACCAAACGCTCCCTTTCTCCTGGTAACTCCTATGAGATGTCCAGTAAGGTGGAGGATCACATGACTCTCTCTTCTTAGGTGAAGTCTTGAGAAATTTACAGAATACATGTTGATTGAGTTTTGCTGAAGTTTTGACAAAGTATTCCAAAAAGTTTTCTGATGAGTTTCAAAAGTCCACCAGCAGCTAGTGAATATTGCAAGGTGATATATATTTCAGTAGAACTCAACATTCTCTGCAATCACTAGTTTACTCAACTAATCACTATTAGGGGAGGGTGTTAGTTCAAATGCTAGATGCCAAAGTCTCATACAAACTCCTTAGTGAGTGGAAGCTGGCAGCTTAAAGTGACAGCCACCTGTATTACAATTCTCGCAGCAATCATTCCTCACACAAGCTTCAACTCTTTTACAAAGATGGCACCTTACATTGAACATGGGATAAACCATTGTTTCAGCTTAAGTCTCTATCTTAGCCACCTCAGAGGCTCTTCAGTACCTTAAGTTTTCTTGGAAAATCATGCCTTTACTATGTCATATTTCAGATCTGTTTCCTTTACTTTTTACCATCTCTAGCCACAGAACAGAACTTAGGAGCTTAGGGACATAGGAGCAGGAGTAGGCCATTTGGCCGCTTGAGTATGCTCCGCCATTTAATTAGGCCATGGCTGATCTTCCATCTCAATGACATCTTCCTGCATTATTACCCTATGCCTTAATGTCGTTGGTATCTAGAAATCTATCAACATCTATTTTGAACATACTCAAAGACTGAGCCTCCACAGCCCTCTGGGGTAGAGAATGCTGAAGATTCACCACTCTCGGAGTGAAGAAATTCCTCCTCATTTCAGTTCTGAATTGCCTACTTCTTATCCTGAGATTGTGTTCTCTGTTTCTAGACCCCACCCCCAACTAGGGAAAACATGCTTCCTTCATCTACCCTTTGAGCCTTCTAGGATTTTTGTGCACCTTAATGAGATCACCTCACATTCTTATAGACTCTAGAGAATACGGGTCCAGTCTCCTTAATTTTTCTGTTGGATTTGTTACTGGTAGCAAAGTTATTGCACCCTCAATGAACCACTGAAAGAGCTAATTAATATACAAGCACTCACTGGAACCTCTGGCCTGACAGGTTTTGTTTTGCTCCCCTCTATGCAAATGTCTAGTCTTCACTTAATACATTTGAAATTGGGATCTAACTGTGCAGGGAAACACTGGCACATGTATAGTCCAACATCCTGATGAAAGCCTTCAACCAAGATGTTGGATGAAATTGTGATGTACAATAGGAACATAGAAAATAGGAACAGGAGTAGGTCATTTGGCCCGTCGAGCCTGCTCCCCCATTCAATAAGAAACTGTCCCATTTATACTCTATGAACTCGTCTTCCAGGCAGCTTTTGCAATTTGATTTGTACAACCTATATGAAGATTAAAATTGCTCATGATTATTGCAGTACTTTCCTTAAAAGTCTCATTATTTCCAATTTCTACTTTGTCTTACTTTGTAGCTACTGTTAGGGGGCCTGTAGACTACTGCCACCAGTGACTTTTTCCATGGCTGATCCTTTATCTCAACACCATATTCCCATAATCTCCCCATACCCCTTGATGCCTTTGGAGTCCAGAAATCTGTCTATTTCCTTCTTAACTATATTCAGTGACTTGGCCTCCACAGCCTTCTGTGGTAGAGAGTTCCAGAGTTTCACCACCCTCTGAATGAAGAGTTTTCTTCTCACCTCAGTCCTAAATAATGAAAAGATGGTGAATAATGTTGCTTTTTCAGTTGATATAGTTTGGGTCCTGATGTGTTGATGTCTTTGAAATGAATCACAAAGCCATCAAAATGTCTACTGTTCAGGAAACAATTAAGGAATCCAATTCACAAGTGTGTTCTACACGAAGAGCTGCATTTTTAATCGTTGCTTGTTGCCAATGGATTTCCATGCCAACCCCTACCACCAACACAGAAAGGGGTCTTTTATTCTATTAGTTTGGGTTGAGTTCAAGTCTGGTCCAAGGGTAATAGGTGAGATGGCTTACAGCACCATTTAGCGCCCTCTTTGATCCCAACTTGCCCGTTTCAGAAAACTGCTATGATATTGAAGTTAATGAGTGGTGGTGGGAGAGGGGGGGAGTTCAGGTGAGGGGAAATTTAGAAGGTTAAAGAGAAAGATAAGGCAAGGTAGAGATAATCATCATGTCAGAGGAAGGAACAGAGCATAAAACTTAAGAGATCACCAGAAAATATGGCCATAGTAGAAAAAATGGCAAAAATACAATATTAAGAACTCTTTATCTCAGTGTACATAATATTCATAACAATATGGATGAATTGATGGTGCAAATAGAAATGAACAAGCATGTTCTGACAGCAATTACAGAGGCCTGATTGCAGGGTGAATAAGGGTGGGAGCTGAATGTTCAGGGGAACTTGACATTTTGGAAGGATAGGAAGAAAGGAAAAGGAAGCAAAGCAGCTCTGTTTATCAAGTATGAGATCAGTACAGTAGTGAGAAATGATCTTGGTTCAGGGGATCAAGATATAGAATAGATTTGAGGGGAGATAAGAAATAACTACAGAAATAAATCACTGGTGGCAGTAGTCTACAGGCCCCCAACAGTAGCTACAGAGTGGGACAGAGTATAAATTGGAAATAATGAGGCCTTGAAGGAAGGTACTGCAATAATCATGGGCAATTTTAATCTTCATATAAATTGTACAAATCAAATTGCAAAGGCAGCCTGGAAGACAAATTCATCAAGTGTAATTAGGACAGTTTCTTAGAATAAAACATTGTGGAACAAACCAGGAAACAGGCTATATTAGACTTGAGACAGGATTAATTGATGACTCAAAGTAAAGGATCCTTTAGGCAAGAGTAATCATAACATGATTAAATCTCGCATTCAATTTGAGAGTGAGAAATATGGGTCTAAAACTAGTGGTTTAAATTTAAATTAAGGCAATTACAAAGATATGAAGAGTTGGCTAAAGTGGAATGGGAAAATAGATTATTAGGTAAGACTGTAGAGAAGCAATGGCAGACATTTAATTATATATTTCATAATTCTTAACAAAGAAATATTCTACTGAGAAAGAAAGATCCACGAAAAGGATGAACCACCTGTTGTTAATGAAGCAAGTTAAAATGGTCTCAAATTCAAAGAAACGGCATACAATGTAGCGAAGATTAGTGGTAGGCCGGAAGATTGGGAAAATTTTAGAGACCAGCAAAGTATGACTAAAAAAGAGAAAATAGATTATGAGATTCAAGTAGCAAGAAATATAAAACAGACAGCAAGATTGCCTACAAGTATATAAAAAGGAAGAGAATTGCTAAAATAAACACTAGCTCTTTAGAAGATACTAGAACCTTAAAAGAAGTGACTGAGAGATAATGGATGCATTTGTTTTATTCTTCCAAAATTTCCTAGATTCTGGAAAACTGCAAATGTAATGCTGCTATTCAAGGGGGGAGGGAATCGGGAATCTGGAAATTAAAAGCCAATTATCCTAACATTTAACATTGGGAAAATTCTGGGATCCATTATTAAGGAAGCCCAGACTTAAGGAAGTAGCAGAATATTTAGAAAACCACTATAATTAATTGGAGTCAACATGGTTTTATGAAAAGGAAATCATGTTTGACAAACTTATTAGAGTTTTTTGAATCAATACATTCAAGCAGAATTCTTTGGGCATATAACATGCAGTGTGGATAAAGGGTAACCAATAGATGTAGTCTATTTGAATTTCCCAAAGTCATTCAATAAGGTACCACATTAAAAGGTTACAACAAAAGATTAGAGCTCATGGTGTTAGGGTAATATATAGCTTTGATGTTCTTATTTAAGGATGGATATACTTGCATTGGGAGCAGTTCAGAGACGGTTCACTAAATTGAACCTGGGATGAAGGAGTTGTCTTATGAAGAAAGGTTGAGCAGGTTTTCTCTATATTCATTGGGGTTTAGAAGAGTGAGAGGTTATCTCATTGTATACATATATAAGATTCTGAGGGAGGTTGATGCTGCTGGAATGTATCCCCTTGTGGAGGAATCCAGAACTAGAGGGCACAGTTTCAGAGCAAGGGATATATCAGCAATGGAAATAGGGCATCTGGAAACTGAATGAACAGGGCAATCAGTGATATAACTCATCAAACACTGAGATTTAAGTCCTGGAAATAACCAGTGAATGGGTTTAGCAGCCAGGTGCATTAGAATGTGAAATCAATGTCCGACCAGGTACAGAAAGGGAAAGAAAGGCCAGAATTTTCTGCTCCCGTTGGCAGTGGGCATCATGGCGGGCAGGGGAGTGGAGAATTTGACAGGAGGGGCAGAGGTTGGTTTCACGCTAACATGAAATCACAGCAGGATGATCCAATGGTGTCCGCCATGGCAGATCACGAATCCCACTAGTGGCTGGCTTCAACCCGATTTGTGTCCCGCTAAAGGGATGCAAAGTAAGGCCCGACCGGAATTGTGCTCCCATGCTCGATTTACCATTACGCTAGCCCAGAACACATCTGGACAAACCTGACATGCAGAAGTCAATACTCACCTTTAGGGCCTTTCTTAGATTACACACCTCTGAGGAGAAAAAGAAGCTGGAGCCCTACGGCTACCGGACCCTGGAGAAACATATGCATTACATGCTGGGTGGATCTTCATGCACGTGGCTCTGCCACGAAGCAGCTCTTGGAAGGTGGGAAGTCTCTATGCAGCAACTTCGACTTCGCTGAGACTCTGGAGCTTCACGGGCTTTGCCATGGTCTGGTTGGATGATTGGCAAAGGGGAACAGGGTGCCGAGGTAAAGAAAGTCTAGGTGTGATTGGGAGAGGAAGGTGCACCAGGAGGTGGGGTGGGTGAGGTTGGAAGCAGGTGGGGGGGTGAAGGTTCGGGGGGATGTGAGGCTGGGAGGGGGTGGCGATGGTGTCGGGTGGGTGAAGTTGGAAGGGTGGGTAAAGATATTGAGGGGTGAGGGTGGGAGGTGAATGTGTCAGCGGGGTGAGTTTGGGAGGGGGGGTCAAAGGTGTTGGGGGGTGAGGTTGGGAGGGCAAAGGAGTGGGGAATGAGGTTGGGAGGGAGAAGGAAGGTGCCCAGGGGGAGGAGGGAGTACAGAGTGAGGAGGGTGTAATGGGGGAGCATGGTGCAAGTGGGGAGGTAGGTGTAAGAGAGGAGGTAGGAGTAAGGAAGGGAGTTCAGAGGAGGAAAGGTGTCCTGGGGGAAGCAGGGAGTTCAGAAGGGGGTAGGATTCCAAGGTGGGGTGGAGGAGGGATTTCAGAGGGACAAAGGTGTCCAAGGGGAGGAGGGAGTTTGGAGTGAAGAAGGAGTATGGGGGGGGTTGGAGGAGGGAGTAATGGTGGAGGAAGGGGAAAGGGGGGAGTGGAATGACAAAGGCTTAGGTTTGTAAGGAGGTGGGGAGGTGGAAGGTGATGCCAGGTGGGTGAATTGTGATGGGAGGAAGGACATGGGTGACTGGGAGAGGGAAAATGGAATGGATGAGGGAGCTAATCAAAAACGCAATGACTACCATGCTGTGTAAATCAAAAGTGAGTGGATCTCGTCTTGGACGGGCACAGGTGCTGCATGGGAATGCAGTCAGTGGGTGGGCGGAGATGTAGGTCAGCTCAGATGGACAACTGAAAGAGAACCCCAGGAGGCAACACTGAAAATGCTGGGGGCAATGAGATGAGTGTGATGGCTGAAGGCTCCGTGTACATGGGGAAGTGTTTGCACGAGGCTCTGAAAGGCTCTGCTGCACACACACTTCTCCCTTCAGAATTACTTGTGGTCCAGCGGAAGCAGCTGAACTGCTAGTTGTGGAGAGATACGGGGGAGGAATCATGAAGACTGTCAATGAAGCTGAAAGACAACATTACACATTATTTAGTGAAAGTGACGAAATGTGTTCACCCGTGCAACCACATGTGATCAGAATTTCTTAACTTTTCTAGGCCTACCACTTCTTCTCTGTGCTGCGTTGACATCTGCAGCAGGGATGGAAACTGCCTGTCAATGGTTGGCCCTGTTGCCTCTGATGATTTCAGCATGTGTCCGCCGGAGAGCTGAGCCCTTGAGGGCCCCGGCTTGCTTTGGCTGTCCTCCTGTGGGCTGCTCCCTCTGGGGTGACAGAGGATAAGGTTGAGGGGGGTCACAAGGAAAGGGGACTCAGAGGGAGTGGGATTCCTGAGTGGATGATCCAGGGATGTCCAGCTGTGACTCCTCCAGGTGGCTGAGGGTCCCAGCCTGACCCCTGAGGGGAAGGGACACCTGGAGAGATGCTGAGGTGCCCCATTTCCCTCTCGCGTCGTCACTGCAGGAACTCACCCATGGCTCCCATGATGGAGCGCAGGTCTGTGCACATCTCCACATTCTGCTGGACCAGAGTCTCCACGGTGCCAGCCATCCTTCCCATGGAGACCTCCATATGTGCCACATGTGGGCACCACTTCATCAGAGAGCAGGCAGACACACTCCTCCAACTCATGTGCTGCTCTGTTGAGGGCTTCCAACAGCTCTGTTTGATGTTCCCCTGCCTTCTGCTGACTCTCCACAATGAGTTGCAAGGCTGAATCCAGAGGCTCATCATCTGACTCAGACCTCACAGATGCCTCTTCCCCACAGTCCTCCAACTGCCAGGAGCTCGGCTGAACCTGCCTCTTCCTGCTGCGGACACGTGTCTGTGCAGTGGCCACCAGATTGTGAAGCCAAGCCTGCTCTAGATCTAGATCCCACTGAGGCATGTGTCTCTGCGCTAGTGGAGGGTGTGGGTAAGCGCTGTGTCGGGTCTTCCAGGCTGTTCATTTCCAGCTCTTCAATGGAGGAGGTGTCCTTTTGGCTGGAGGTCAGGAGCTGGGTGGAGCTGAGAGACTGGCTGGCTGAGGATGTCGGTCCCATGGCAGAGCTCCCTGTGAACCAGAGTAGAGATGACTGATGCATGGCAGGAGAGTTAAAAGCAGGAGGGGGAGCATTCACAGTTGCGCTGAGGGAGGGATGATGTGGTGCAGGATTCTAGCGAGAGTGTTCACCATTGACCTCACCATTGTCACAGGCACGGTCCACATCCTCACCAGTTAGTGCGATGGCACACTCCTCAAGGTGAGTGAGGGGCCTAATGTCGGCCACTCCATCTCTCATCTAGGACCTCTCCCTCCTGTTGTGAGCCAGCCTATCCTGCATGAAAACAGATGGAAAGAATGTGAGCTGGACTCATGGCACTGTTTGGAATGTTTGTGTGGTGAACAGAGCTATGGATGGGGTGAGGATATGAGCCTGATGGAAATGTAAGGGTGTGTGTGAAAGTTAGTGGGGTCTTACCTTGAGGCGTGGGATCCCTTTGAATGTGTGATGGGTTTGGGAGTGTATGTTGAGAGTGATGAGGTGGTTGACTTGCCCTGGTGGAATGGATGAGAGCATCCTGCACTGGATGGCTGATCTCCTCTGTGATCCGGTGGCACTGGCCACCACTGCCACTGCCTCCAGACCGGATTGGTGACTCTGGTGGACCTCCTGTGGCCAGAACAGGGATAGAGGACTTTGCGGCGGCCTCCCGCTGCATCCAGCAGGCGGCCCAGAGAGGCATCATTAAATTTGAAGGCTGCCATTTCCTTTGCTTTCGGGGCCATCTGACACCTCAAGCAGTCCTGGTCTGTAGATATGAAGTAGGCTGTGCTCCGGTGCACTTTAAATATGGCGCTCGCGCCGAGGAAGCTTTGAGGTCACGGTGTGGTGGGTAAATCTGAGCCCGCCTGTTAGCGATCCGGTGTGTTTCTTGTGAATGCATTATTAATGAGGCAGGACATGCTGGGAAGGGGACGATATGGCACTAAAATCTGCCATGGCAGCCAATAGGTAAAACATTGTTTTTCATGCCCGCTACTGCACTCAGTGCAAACCTGGAATGATTCCACCTAAAGGGTGCAATTTTAAACTGAAGGTCCCTGCCAAAACAACAAAAAGTTAAACTGAGCCGCGGCATTAACATCCCACCTTTGCGTTCCCCAGACAGAGTGGATGGGTGGGGTGGTGCACCAGACATGTCAAAGGAAAGATTTCTAATTAAAGGAACCCCAACATGGCTCAACGGCACACTTCCTTGGGCAGAGAACTGGGGGTGTGGCCCTCCAGTGACATGCACCATGATGGAAACTAGCAATGAATGCCCTCCTGACCTAGTAGGAAGGAGGTCTTGTTACAAGAGATTGTAGATGTCAGCAGTGACCTGCCATGAATACTTGAGCCTCATGTGGCACTGGTGCTCACACAGAGTTTTTCCTCTGCCTTAGATCCTCTGTTGCAGGTATTCTTCCTATGAGCTGGGTCACAGTGTCGACCCCCTCAACCTTGTAGAGAAGGCAGTTGTTGTTGATATTGGTGTTGCTCCTATTGTTGGTGGTGTCTGTTGTGGTATGATATATATGCATCTCTGAGGGTATGCATTTAAACTGCTGTCAGTCACTACCACTGAAGCAGGATGTGATGTCATAGTCCAATGACTCTGTACTTAGTAAACAGCAGTAGATGTGGTAGTCGGACATGTATACATAGCCTCCTAGTTAACACTGTATGTATAATGTCTTATCTTCCAATAAAGAATGTCCATTATTGTTTTAAAAATCCTTGTCATAGGATTGGTATGTTTACATTGAATAGCAGAATATAACATGGTGGCAGTGTGGCCTTTAAAGATTTTACTGAGATGTATAGAAACCACAACTTTTTCACATGCAGCAGAAGAACTGGTGTGGAATTAAAACAATCATCAAGTACTAACTCACCATGTGGAAGTGATTCTGCAGCACTGTAGGAAACATACGCACACTACCTTCATTCTGGGACATCACACCTTGCTTCAGTTGGCGGGAATCGGGTCCCAGTAAGATTGTTCAAATTTGGGAGAGCTTAATTAGTACAAGTCTACCTGCTGCAAACTTTGTGCAGGAACAAAGATTAAATTACTGACTCTGGGACGCCTAGCTTTAAGCAGAACTCCACAGAGAGAGGAATCCATTTCTGTTATTTGCTATCCCTTCATGAGGCCGGAGAAGTGGGGGGCAATTAAACTTTAGACACTTGGCTCAGGAAGAAGAGTCTATCCACTAACTGTCATGTTATTGTAATGATATTATATCTTAGGCTTATTTACCGTACAACACACAGACACCAATCGCTCATTAGGGATTGGGTAAACCTGTTGTGGGTTCATTTATTAAGACTAGACACATGAGAACAGTTATGCATAGATATAAAGCTTGAAGACATCAGAGCTGTGTGTGTGTGTGCTCTGCTCAAAGCAAAAGTGAAACCATGACTGGATCACATGACACACGCCCCTTCTAGTGGTATCATGCTGATATCCCATAAAGGCATAAGTGGTAACAGCTCTAACAGCAACAAGTTATGACCAGCGAAGTCTGTGGTCACTTAATTTACTGCAACACAGAGAGCCAAACAATGTTCGGCAGAGCTGCCAAAAACCTGAATATGTGTTCTTGTAATTGCTATTACCAATAGCCCTGCAAAAAGCCACAGTAATGACCACAAAATTTCCAACACTCAGTTGGAAGGCAGCAGACCTCCTCTTCGAGTTTATTTTGTTCCAACAACATGTAGAGCTCTGTTTTCTGGGCCTCAATATTCCCAAACCAGACACACAAGCCTTAAAAATTAAAATTGCTTCAGGCAATGAAGGCCTCCACAGACAACACATCAGGTCTGTTGGACGATGATCTTAAAAATCTAGATAAAATATGGGAAACACTGAAAATCAAGTACGAGTGAAGCTCAACTTTTGATACACCACCTGGAATTCATGTCCTTGAGGCAACAACCGACAGACTCTGTGATCAATTCATAAGTAGATGCAAAGACAGGGGGCGTGATTATGACTTGAAGGTGCCAGAGCTAGCCAAACGAATAGTCGAGCTTGTAATAGCACATATCTCAATGGAAGCATTCCAAAAAGACCTCTTGAACCAACTCAAAGGTTACAGAATGGAAGTGCTACTACAAAGTGGAGGCAAGTACAAAGCCATACTACAAGATAGACAAAGTCTACAGGCTATGCATAATTCATCCACCATTGGCATGATAGCTAATGCAGGCAAGCCTAGTAAGCAATGTGGGCAAGGTGGCCTCATACATGCACCCAGAAGTTGCCCAGCTGTTAACAATGTATGCAGCACCAGACAAAACTGGAAGCGCCAATGCAGGAAGCAAAGGCCAACACAAGTGGTTAGCCATCACGAGAAGCCACAACCAGAGGTCAGACAGCCACACCAGTCCAAAAAAACAAAGAAAACGTAACAGATATCATCAAAGTAAGGTCACTGAAATGTCTAGCCAAGCTATACAGTCAGATGATGAAGATAACCAGACCACCAATATACAAAATGAGCAGATATTCCACAAGCTGAACATTAAAAAATGTATTGGCACAGTGCTACCAACAGAAGCCTTTGCCACCATCAAGATTATATGCCCACAGATGCAGGGGCAGAACAAATTGCATGCAAAACTGGATACCCGTGCAAATGCAAATATCTTTCCTTTTCACACATCAAAATGTATGTACCCACAGAAGTGGCAAGTGATGGTTCGACCAACCACTGCCAAACTTGCTAAGATAAAAGCAAAATATTGCGGATGCTGGAAATCTGAAATAAAAACAGAGAATGGTGGAAAAACTCAGCAGGTCTGGCAGCATCTTTGGAGAGAGAAGCAGAGTTAACGTTTTTAAGTTAACCCTTTCTTCAGAGTCATACGGACTTGAAACATTTGCTCTGTTTCTCCCTCCACAGATGTTGCCAGATCTGCTGAGTTTTTCCAGCATTCTCTGTTTTTATTTCACACTGCCAAACTCACCACGTACAATGGTTCGGAGATTCCATCCCTGAGATCCATTACACTCAAGTGTTGCTACAACAAATCACCCTGGTCAACCCAGAGGTTTTATATTGTGGACACCACAGATCCAATGATCACAGGCCTACTGGCATGCAGGAACCAGTCCTTGGTCACTATCCATGGTACCATCCTTGGTCACCGTTCATTGAAGACAGTGACGGAGACCAAAGACCAGTAGAAGCACCATTGGAAATCCCATGCTTACAGTGGGAGGAGACCACCTAACTCTGCAACACAGACCATCAGCTGACAGACTACACAGCAAAGTTGGAACTTAATACCAAATACACATTCCGAACTTGCAAATTTCATACTGCGGATCCAATGCAGAATTATTATTCAGCAGGCAAGTGGAGACAAACCTCCCTAGTCATCATCAATACTCCCAAGAGTACAAGATGCATTCATTGAAAAACAGGACAAGATGAAAGATACCCATGACTGGCATGCAGGTAACGAAGTCCCCAACCTGAACGTTAGACAGCAAGTCCGAGTCCAACACCCAACTGATGGCACCTGGAATCCACCATATGCCAAAAACCAAGATCATATCAAGTAAGAACACCTAATGGCATGACAATATGGCAAAACCCTCACCAAATCAAACCAATATCACAGCCCGAAACACCAAGTAATTCTATTGCGAATAGAACACGGTCTCAGACACAAAACAAACAAAGCAACCTTAACAAAAACAGAATTACCTGGAAAAACTCAGCAGGTCTGGCAGCATCAGCGGAGAAGAAAAGAGTTGACGTTTCGAGTCCTCATGACCCTTCGACAGAACTTGAGTTCGAGTCCAAGAAAGAGTTGAAATATAAACTGGTTTAAGGTGTGTGTGTGGGGGGCGGAGAGATAGAGAGACAGAGAGGTGGAGGGGGGTGGTGTGGTTGTAGGGACAAACAAGCAGTGATAGAAGCAGATCATCAAAAGATGTCAACGACAATAGTACAAAAGAACACATAGGTGTTAAAGTTAAAGTTGGTGATATTATCTAAACGAATGTGCTAATTAAGAATGGATGGTAGGGCACTCAAGGTATAGCTCTAGTTGGTTTTTTTTTTTATATTTTTTTTATAATGGAAATAGGTGGGAAAAGGAAAATCTTTATAATTTATTGGAAAAAAAAAAGGGAAGGGGGAAACAGAAAGGGGGTGGGGATGGGTGAGGGAGCTCACGACCTAAAGTTGTTGAATTCAATATTCAGTCCGGAAGGCTGTAAAGTCCCTAGTCGGAAGATGAGGTGTTGTTCCTCCAGTTTGCGTTGGGCTTCACTGGAACAATGCAGCAAGCCAAGGACAGACATGTGGGCAAGAGAGCAGGGTGGAGTGTTAAAATGGCAAGCGACAGGAAGGTTTGGGTCATTCTTGCGGACAGACCGTAGGTGTTCTGCAAAGCGGTCGCCCAGTTTACGTTTGGTCTCTCCAATGTAGAGGAGACCACATTGGGAGCAACGAATGCAGTAGACTAAGTTGGGGGAAATGCAAGTGAAATGCTGCTTCACTTGAAAGGAGTGTTTGGGTCCTTGGACAGTGAGGAGAGAGGAAGTGAAGGGGCAGGTGTTGCATCTTTTGCGTGGGCATGGGGTGGTGCCATAGAAGGGGGTTGAGGAGTAGGGGGTGATGGAGGAGTGGACCAGGGTGTCCCGGAGGGAGCGATCCCTACGGAATGCCGATGGGGGGGGGTGAAGGGAAGATGTGTTTGGTGGTGGCATCATGCTGGAGTTGGCGGAAATGGCGGAGGATGATCCTTTGAATGCGGAGGCTGGTGGGGTGATAAGTGAGGACAAGGGGGACCCTATCATGTTTCTGGGAGGGAGGGGAAGGCGTGAGGGTGGATGCGCGGGAGATGGGCCGGACACGGTTGAGGGCCCTGTCAACGACCGTGGGTGGAAAACCTCGGTTAAGGAAGAAGGAGGACATGTCAGAGGAATTGTTTTTGAATGTAGCATCATCGGAACAGATGCGACGGAGGCGAAGGAACTGAGAGAATAGGATGGAGTCCTTACAGGAAGCGGGGTGTGAGGAGCTGTAGTTGAGATAGCTGTGGGAGTCGGTGGGTTTGTAATGGATATTGGTGGACAGTCTATCACCAGAGATTGAGACAGAGAGGTCAAGGAAAGGACGGGAAGTGTCACAGATGGACCACGTGAAAATGATGGAGGGGTGGAGATTGGAAGCAAAATTAATAAATTTTTCCAAGTCCCAATGAGAGCATGAAGCGGCACCGAAGTAATCATCAATGTACCGGAGAAAGAGTTGTGGAAGGGGGCCGGAGTAGGACTGCAACAAGGAATGTTCCACATACCCCATAAAGAGACATGCATAGCTGGGGCCCATGCGGGTACCCATAGCCACACCTTTTATTTGGAGGAAGTGAGAGGAGTTGAAGGAGAAATTGTTCAGCGTGAGAACAAGTTCAGCCAGACGGAGGAGAGTACTGGTGGATGGGGATTGTTCGGGCCTCTGTTCGAGGAAGAAGCTAAGGGCCCTCAGACCATCCTGGTGGGAGATGGAGGTGTAGAGGGATTGGACGTCCATGGTAAAGAGGAAGCGGTTGGGGCCAGGGAACTGGAAATTGTTGGTGTGACGTAAGGTGTCAGAGGAATCACGGATGTAGGTGGGAAGGGACCGGACAAGGGGAGAGAGAAGGGATTCAAGATAACGAGAAATGAGTTCTGTGGAGCAGGAGCAAGCTGAGACGATCGGTCTACCGGGGCAGTTCTGTTTGTGGATTTTGGGTAGGAGATAGAAGCGGGCCGTCCGAGGTTGGGCGACTATCAGGTTGGAAGCTGTGGGAGGGACATCCCCAGAGGAGATGAGGTCAGTGATAGTCCTGGAAACAATGGCTTGATGTTCAGTGGTGGGGTCATGGTCCAGGGAGAGGTAGGAGGAAGTGTCTGCGAGTTGATGCTCAGCCTCCGCGAGGTAGAGGTCAGTGCGCCAGACAACAACAGCACCACCCTTGTCAGCGGGTTTGATGACAATGTCAGGGTTGGACCTGAGAGAATGGAGTGCAGTAAGTTGAGAGAGAGACAGGTTAGAATGGGTGAGAGGAGCAGAGAAATTGAGACGACTAATGTCGCGCCGACAGTTCTCAATGAAAAGATCGAGAGAAGGTAAGAATCCAGAGGGAGGGGTCCAGGTGGAGGGAGAATATTGGAGATGGGTAAAAGGATCCGTTGAACTGGGAGAGGACTCCTGCCCAAAGAAGTGAGCCCGGAGACGAAGACGGCAGAAGAAGAGTTCAGTATCATGCTGAGCCCGAAATTCATTGAGGTGAGGGCGTAAGGGTATGAAACTAAGTCCTTTGCTGAGCACTGAACGTTCAGCATCGGAGAGGGGAAGGTCAGGGGATATAGTGAATACACGGCTGGGGTTGGGATTGGAAGAAAGGGTGGGGATGGAGGGACAGGCAGGGGTGGAGGGTCCTAGATGGGTGTTGGTGTCGATGAGTTGTTGGAGCTTGCGTTCCTTAGCACTTGAGAGAAAGAGAAAAAGTTTCTTGTTGCGGCGTCGGATGAGCCGAAGGATAAAATGAAACTGGGAGCATGCGCAGCTTTGAAAAAGGGTACGGCGGTGCTGCTGGAGGGAGAGGTCGAGGGTGTTCATATGGCGGCGCATGGCACTGAGTGTGGATTTCAGAATGTGACGGGAACAGCAGTCCGAGAAACGTTTTATGTCCCAGAGATACCTGTAATCCTGGGTGGGTTCGGAACATGAGGGGTGGAATTTCAGTTGAAATCCACGTAGGGTAAGTCGGAGACGGAGACAGTCACTGAGAAAGGAGATATGGCAGTGAAAGCGGGTTTTAGTAAACACCTTGTCAAACACTAGGAGGGAAATGGAAAGCAAGGAAGGTGAGCAAGACAACAGAGAGATACGGAAATCTTGTCGCAGAGAGGAACAGAACTTCTTCAAGGAGGTAGGCATTTCTTGAAGAGCAGTGGCAGTCAATTAAACACAGAGATAAAAACAAAAAAACTGCGGATGCTGGAAATCCAAAACAAAAACAGAATTACCTGGAAAAACTCAGCAGGTCTGGCAGCATCGGCGGAGAAGAAAAGAGTTGACGTTTCGAGTCCTCATGACCCTTTGACAGAACTTGAGTTTGAGTCCAAGAAAGAGTTGAAATATAAGCTGGTTTAAGGTGTGTGTGTGGGGGGCGGAGAAATAGAGAGACAGAGAGGTGGAGGGGTGGGGGTGTGGTTGTAGGGACAAACAAGCAGTGATAGAAGCAGATCATCAAAAGATGTCAACGACAATAGAACACATAGGTGTTAAAGTTAAAGTTGGTGATATTATCGAAACGAATGTGCTAATTAAGAATGGATGGTAGGGCACTCAAGGTATAGCTCTAGTGGGGGTTTTTCTTTATATATTTTTTTTTATAATGGAAATAGGTGGGAAAAGGAAAAGGAAAAGCAACCTTAAGCAGCTTCCTGAAAACATACAGCAGCCTCCAATCAAGATCACCATAACTGAATCTGGAAGGATAAGCGTACTGCTGATATGTTCCAAAGGGATAGACACAATGGGCAGAGTTTACCACTCCCATCAGCAGTGGGAAACATGGAGGGGGCATGTAATTTGGCAGGAGTCAAAAAACCTGTTTCCAAATGGCGAGATAAACTGCAAATGATCTTCTCCCGACTTTCAAGGCAGTTTAGAGGTGGGTCGAGTTTCCTGGCAACAATTTCAGGAATTACATTTGCATTCATTGGCATCTCTTGCACACTAAATAAAAGGCTGGAAAGAGTTTGTCATCCAAATTAAGTTCCCTGCCTGTGAGAATTTAGAACGTTCAGTTTTATAACTATATAAGTGGTGTGTACCAGGTGAGCTTCACCTCTTCCACGACTTTGAGGTCAGTGGATGTTTCTTTCACCTCCTTTGGGACCTTACGTAACTTCACTAAAGTGCCGGTAGCAAATGGCACACCAAGGGTGGACACGGGAGGCAGGCAAAGGCTGGAAGATGGGCAGGGAATAGGGTGGAAGGGTGAAGTGAAAGCAGGAGAGGGGAGGCAGGCTTACTGGGGAAGGGGAGAGTGTCCGGAGAAGCGTGGAGTGTCTTAGAGGGCAGGGTCAGTGGTGTCAATGCTGGGGTCCTTTGGGGTGAACTTAGGGTGATGGGAAGCAACAGTCACAGTCAGAGGGGTAGGCTGGCAGGTCCAGGGCGAGACCCTCGCAGGTGAAGGTCTCATTGGGTGGGGGGAGGGGCCACAGAGGGGGACTAGACAGGTGGATCAGATAACGGGAGGGAGCAGGGTTAGGGTGGGCATGGGAATGATAATGGGTGTCAGGTCTGAAAAAAGGGAAGGCATGTGGAGGTGGATTGTGATAGTGTCCAAGGTAACAGGGGGGAGGTTCAAGGGTGACAGAGGGGAGAGGAATGGTGATATTGGGTGAGTCAAATGGAATGGTGGGGGGGAAGTTGGTGGGTGACATGGAGAGGGTAGAAGGGGTTGGAGTAAATTTTAAAGGTGATATGCACCATTTTTCCAAACTAACCTTGTGTACGCAGTTAGTCAGTCAGTGAGATCCATCCAAGTGGGAGGAGGGCCTTTTCAGGTGGCTGAAGTTCAGGGTCAGCACACATGGCTGACTAAAGAGATACATGAGTAATATGAGGCGACTGGATATCAAAGATGCTCACTTGTGTTCTCATCTCTATGGTGTAGCCCGCATTGCAGCAGGTTTGTTCCTGACTCATGGGTCTCATAACATCGAGATCCCAGCAATATCTGAAGCTGTTATTCATTCTGTGTCATTTGCCATCTGCTGCTGTCAGAGGCAGGGATGAAGGGAGGGAGGGAGGTGGATGACTTCAAGGGGCATGATTGGTGGATGGCACCCATCTCGCAACTCCAAACCTCCATAATCCTGGGTGAATGGTCATGGTTGACAAGTGCTTATGCAGTTTGTCTTTCTATGCTGCTAAGGCAATGGTCTCCCTATAGAGTCTCGAGAGTGATGGAGACAAGCGGAACAGTGTCAGAGGCTGGCTTCTTGCACATGGTTCTCATCACCTTGGTCATAGAAAAATGTCTCCATACGCAATCATGTATGAATGGAAGGAACACCCATCTCCGGTCCCTAGGATGTCCTTTACCTGGAAGGCTTGGGGGGGGGATGATGTGCCCGGGCGTATGCCAGGTAAAAGGCTTAGCACGGGCCCGTTGGCTTTGAAATGGAAGGAAAATTGTAAAGGACATACTCACTAAAGGCATTACTTCAATTTGTTCACACATCCATTGAGGCATCAGTAATGGAGGCAACCCTGTCTTGATAATGGCTCTCATCTGGATGAGGAGGAGGGCCAATCACAGGCTTGCACAGGGCCAGGAGGAGCAAGGACCTGTGCAGCAAGAGACAGCAGGGCCTCTAGAAGGTCAAGATGCTGGCGAACATACACCACTGCAACAGCAAGCATTGGCAAAACCATGGATGTATCACTGTCACTGCCGGAGTAAGGACTCTTAGGAACATGAGAGCAGGAGAAGGCCATTCAGCCCTGCTCTGCCATTCGGTACAATCATGGCTAAGCATCCACTTCAATGCGGACAGACCGCAGGTGTTCTGCAAAGCGGTAGCCCAGTTTACGTTTGGTCTCTCCAATGTAGAGGAGACCGCATTGGGAGCAACGAATGCAAACGTAAACTGGGCTACCACTTTGCAGAACACCTGCAGTCTGTCCGCAAGAATGACCCAGACCTCCCTGTCGCTTGCCATTTTAACACTCCACCCTGCTCTCTTGCCCACATGTCTGTCCTTGGCTTGCTGCATTGTTCCAGTGAAGCCCAACGCAAACTGGAGGAACAGCACCTCATCTTCCGACTAGACACTTTACAGCCTTCCGGACTGAATATTGAATTCAACAACTTTAGATCTTGAACTCCCTCCTCCATCCCCACCCCCCTTCTGTTTCTTCCCCCTTCCTTTTGTCTTTTCCAATAATTTATATAGATTTTTCTTTTCCCACCTTTTCCATTATTTTTAAATCTTTTATGCCCTGCTAGCCTTTCCACCCCACCCCCACTAGAGATGTACCTTGAGTGCCCTACCATCCATTCTTAATTAGCACATTCTTTTAGATAATATCACCATCTTCAACGCCTGTGTTCTTTTGTTCTTTTGTCTGTGACATCTTTTGATTATCTGCTCCTATCACTGCTTGCTTGTCCCTACAATCACACCACCACCACCCTCCCACTTCTCTCCCCCCGACCCACCTTAAATCAGCTTATATTTCACTCCTTTCTTAAGATTCACTCAGTTCTGTTGGAGGGTCATGGGGACTCAAAATGTCAACTCTTTTCTTCTCCACCAATGCTGCCAGACCTGCTGAGTTTTTCCAGGTAATTCTGTTTTTGTTTTGAATGTGCACAATCTCTGCCTTCCTGAGAATCCTACCCCCATCCACATTGACCTCCCTGACCTCCTTCTCACCCTCAGGGTCCGTGCCTGGCTCCAAGTCCCAACCAACCATCCCTCATTATCTTTTCTACCGCTACTGCCAGGCCCTCACACTCCCACCCTACCAGCTCTTTCTGCCCTCTCTCATTCTCACTTTTGCCTTCTACCATGCCCACCATACTTTTTCTCCCAGGAGGCAGTCATTGATGCTGCAGATCTTTCACTTGCATGTTCACCTGGACATCAGCCTCCCCTTACTCCTTCCTCCCCCTTACACCTACCTCCCCAGTTGCTGCATTTACCCCCGTGACACCTTCCTCCCCCATAGTCCCTCCCCCCCACTCCCAACCTCACTACCCCCGACACCATCGTTCCCCCTCCCAACCTCCCCCCCTCAATACCATCGTTCCCCCCCACCTCATAGCCCCCCAACATCATCATTCTCCCCTTCCAACCTTACCCCCCCCCCACCCCCAGTCACCTCCTTCTCCCACTCACAGAAGGACCTTCCTCTCCACCCCCTCAAATATTACCTGTAGCAGACCATGGCCATGACACTACCTTTCTACTTTCTATGAGCTGCTTCATGGCGGACCCATGTCCATATAAATCCACCCAGCATGTGATGCATGTGTTCCTCCAGGGTCCGGTGGCTGTAGGACTCCAGCATCTCCTGCTCCTTGGCTGTCCATGATGTCAGCAAGGCGGTATGTCCTGACTCCTGCCCATCACACTTTTGTCAAGACATGTTCTGCACTGGTGTGTTTTCCTCTCGATGTTGGTGGTAAATTTGATGTGGGGGTGGGGGGGATGATCTCGGCGAGTTGGGCATATAATGATATGCAGATGTATTGAAGTGAAGTTCCCGACGTCCGGCAGCTGGAAAGGTGGCCCACCATTGTTGGACGGAGCGGACGATTGCAAACTGGTTTTGTGACAGCTCGAAACCAATTTTTGGCCTTCCTGCCATATTGTCCACTCACACCCTCCATGACGCCTGACGCCAAAATCCAGGGAAAATTCTGCCCTTAATCTCCAGAAGGGAAAATTCGACCCAATGGTATTTTCTGCTCCTTTCATGTAAACAGTTAGATTCTCTAAGAGTGAACTTCTAGTTTAGAAAAGAAAGAGATGCTTTGATATGATGTACATTTACCTTTAAGGGGTGTATCTTAAGCTGCTGCCAATCACTACCACCAAGGCAGGATGTGATGTAGTGTGTCCCATGACCCTGTACTCAGAATACAGAAGCACATATAGAAGTGAGGCATGTACATATACCTAGTTGACACTTATATGTATGAAAGATAGACTTCTCTTCGAATGAAGGACCCACATTATTATTTTACCAACCTTTGTTGTATGGGTGGTATGTTAATGTCAAGTAGAAGAATATAACCGTGCTGTTGGTATTGGTTCTCCTCTAGTTCTTCACCAGAGGTGCAAGGTAGAGCTGCATAAACTGTTCCAATGCAATGTTGAAGGCTGACAGCAGGGAAGAGTAGCTGAAGGTCAGTAAAGTCTATTACACATGAAGTGACTTCAAAGAAATTGACAATCACTTGCTGAACAATGAAAGTATTCCTGAGGAGATGTGCTATAAGCAGCAGCCATTCGTCTGGCTATGGCTGCAGCTCTTCAGTGTAACTATCAAAGGCTTCCCAGCCTGTCACTTTTATTGAATAATCACTTCCCATTGTGCACTCACCTTGGTGACCCTGACAAGTTGCTGACAGCTCTGGAAATAAGTCCACTGGCCGTTAAAGCCAGAATGCAAGGTTAAAGGGACACTTAATTGTCTGTTTACATAATCTAATTACTTTCCCAACAGCTGAAAGGGGTTTCCCGGCTCACCTTAAAACCATCTAGGTGAAACGTGGAAGTGAGCTGACGTCAGGATCCTGACC
This sequence comes from Carcharodon carcharias, assembly GCF_017639515.1. Taxonomy (NCBI): domain Eukaryota; kingdom Metazoa; phylum Chordata; class Chondrichthyes; order Lamniformes; family Lamnidae; genus Carcharodon; species Carcharodon carcharias. The sequence continues at coordinate 48,802,492 of NC_054485.1, read as the reverse complement.
CAATATCACTTTTACGGAATTTACCTTCCCACGTGCACCAAAACCCCCATTTCTCCTTGCCTGGGAAAACTCCCCATAAAGTGAGGGAAAGAGAGATTAGATTATCAGATAAAAATAAAAGAGTCAGAAAGGAAAAGCGATATAAAAATGTAAAAAAATTACACTTATCATTTTTAAATTTCCTAAAACAATTCACAACCTAAAGCAGTGGGACTTCGCACTTGTAACAGTTAATTTTTGGTACAGGAGGCTGCTTGACATTAATTGACAATTATCAAATTGTTAAAAAGGTACTTATGCTTGGAAATACTAGCCCTAAAAAAAACTATGGTGGGTTTGGTTCATATCTACCATACAAATACAGCTACTTCATGATTTTTTTTTATTCATTCAAGGGATATCAGTGTTGCTGGCAAGGCCAGCATTTATTGTCTGTCCCTAATTGCCCTTGAGAATGTGGTGGTGAGCCAAGGTGAGGCAGGCACAATGCTTTTTTACAAAGCTCACAGCAGGGTGGTATAATTTGGACAGTAACTATTGGATATTTGCATATAGCCACACATTTATCCCTTGCAAATAACAGTGAGCCTTACCATGATTTTGACAGCAATATCTATTCCCAGGTATACGGGAGTGTGTTATTTCTGTAACAGGGTTATTGCAAAAAAACAGACTTGCATTTAAGTAGCTTCTCAGCATGTCTCTCAGAATAACCCAAAGCACTTTACATCCATAGACTTACATTGTGAAGATGAACTGCCAGTTATACATAGCATGATCCCACAATGCATGTCCAGTAAGTTTCCTTGTGGTAATATTGGCTAAAGGGGAGTGTTTGCCAGTTCACAAGGAATAAGTCCTGCTCTTCCATGAATATTGTTATGAGATCTGAACATCCAACTGAACCAACCAAAGCAGATAACACACTGAGTCTCAATGAGAGAATCCATGGGTTTGATTCAATGGCGAATATATTGCCAACTAAACAAAGTTCAGAGAAATACAAAGAAATGCTATCATATTATAACATACTGCATTATTATAAAATACCTGAATGAATTTAAAACTGTCAAATCCATTACTTTCTGATATGTCCACACATTATATTGTATATGTAACATAGACCACCTTATATAAGTCTGATGCATGAGGACTGTATTTCATTTCCATGTATCTCAAATATATTTAGGATAGCTTAAAATTAAGCAGAGGCAACTAAAGATGTCACCAAGCTGACACTGAATTCAGTGCTAGATGTTTCATAATGATCTCATATATCACAACAATTATACTTGTAACTGAAGGTTAGGCAGATTGTAGCTTTCAGATGTCTAAATTAAGCACCATCTGTAACTCATATCAAGATCTCTCTAAATGAATCAGAGACATCTGAAAATGGCAACTTGTCTGAGCTGGTAAGAAGAAATGACATTTAGAGATGTGTGTAATTTATTTCTAGATACCTATAAATTGTTTTAGTGTTGCTCGAAATGATTTTCAGATACAGTGATCTCCCAAATGCCACTTTTCTTCCCAGGTGGGACAGGTTGTCATTTAAACCTATTTCAAATTCACTTTGTGCTGTGAAATACAATGAGCAGCATTGAATTAGACAGAGATCATAACATTTTTATGTTACAAAACAACATTCAAGATATCGAATAATAACGTAATGGATTTCTGAAATCTCTCATGGAAATGACTTAAAATGATTTGGCAAGACAAGTTGTCTTGTCACTACTGGTGCAATTATAAGGCACAACTACCATTTGAGGTGGTGCAAACAGAAGCCTTGGAGTTATATGTCCACTTGCAGTGCTTTCAAATCATTATCATTAGAGCTCTTATTAGTTAATTAAAGTCTACTTATCGACTTCCAACAGCTAGAGCTATTGTTAAACTTTGTGTAACAGGAAATCGGTGTCAACACCATCACCCCCATTGCCCCCGCATCCTGCTAAATATGTTTACAACTTCCAAGGTTATTCAGGACTACTACTGGTGACTAAAGCCCCACATGAGTTGCAACTAGCACAAAGTATGAGAACTGTGAGACTATGCCAGTGAATTTGGTGAAGTTATGCTTCTCATCTTGCACCAGGCAAAGGGGAGCTTTGTGCATGTGTCCAGGCGTAAATGTACAGAGCCCCAGTGTCCAAACATCAGCTACAGTTTAATGAGAACAAAGAGCTGTTCGGTTATTTGGCTTTTGGCCGAAATGCTTTAGAACAAATCATTTCATCACAGTCAAACTAATTATCCCAGCCTTCACTGCTTTGCTGGTTGTTGAGTAATTTTTAAGTTCATTCTCTGACCTGTCACTTCATCCGTGGGGAAAATCTTGGTAAAGAGCATCTGAATTGCTGATGGAAACAGGAACTGGCCATTCAGCCCCTTGAGCCAGTTCTGAAGTTCAGTTATATCATGGCTTATCTGTTCTTAACTTCTTACCTAATAAAAATCTAACTGTTTTGAAGTTTTCAATTGACATCCAGCCTTAACAGCTTTTTGGGACAAGGAATTTCAGCTTTCCACATTAAGTCTTTATGTGAAGGTATGTCTTCTGACATCACCTCTGAATGGTTTAGCTCTAATTTTAAGGTTATGCCCCTTGTTCTAGGTTCTCCCAACAATGGAAATAGTTTCTCTCGACTCTATCAAATCTTTCAAATTATGTTAAGCGTCTCAGTTCGAACACCATTTAATCTTTTAACCTTTCCATGCAAGTGCAGGAGATGCTTTTTTTTTAACCTTGTCTCTGTAAGTCCCCAAATATTCCTTCCAGGTGAAGCAGTGATTTACTTGTACTTCTTCCAATTTAATATACTGTATCCACTTCTCACAATGCAGTCTGGAGAGATCAAATGCATGTTGCTTTCATTTTAATTCTGCATCTTGTTCCCACTCTGACCTCTCCAGCCTTGGCATCCTGCAATGTTCCAAACAAGCTCCACATAAGCTCAAGGAACAACAACTCATCTATTGATCCAGCATTTCCGAACTGAACACTGAGTTCAATAATTTCACTCTGTAGCTTCTGCCCCCATTTTGTTTTCCTTTGCTTTGCAGGATTCAATTTTATTTTTGATTTTTTTCATGTTTTTGCTTTCGGACAGCAGCTGCTTTTCATTCTGCCATTCACACCTCCTCTAGGCACATCCTTTGTTCTTTACTTGTTCCATTACCATTCTCTTTGGCCCTGCACCACCAAGCCTCTTGTTATTTAATCTCTTCTGTCTTCCACCCTATCACAGATCTTCCCTTTTATTCTTTTTCCCTTTCACTTCCTTAAAACATCATACATTTCTAACCTTTCCCAGTTCAGATGAAAGATCATTGACTCTTTCTCTCACCACAAAGTCTTCCTGACCTACTGAGTATTTCCAGCATCTTGTTGTTTCTAATTTCAGATTTCCAGCATCTGCAGTATTTTGCTTTTGATTTAATCTTCTGTACTTGAGGGAAATATGCATTTCTGGCTGGTGATGCATTGCAGTGAAGTGTGAGCTTACAAAATTGCCCCTCATATGCAAATGATTTCTATTGGTTTGCTTGCATGAGTTTAGTCCCAGCGCTGCTCCAAGTTGACTTTCCCTGACACAATGGGCAGATCTGCCAATCTGTGAGACACAGATGCCTTTCACCTTCTGTCCAGCACTTCTGTCTCCCCACTGGTCTGAGGCATAGCTATAGATAATACGCTACAACTCACTCAAGGATTGAGACAGTTGCTTCATTTCTAACATTAAGCTGCCAACACTAATCACTAATTGTACGCCTCTCATGTACTGTTTGCTTGCCAAAACTTACAAAGTATATGTTTACTTTTAGCCTGGAGAGTTGGCGACAGTTATGTTTGCTACAAGGAATTCGAGGTTACATGGAGCGTATGGCAATGTCTGGGAAAACGGGTGACATTTTAATTCAGCTTCACCTTTCATATTTCCATTGACTGATATTTTACTAATCTGTGATCGTAATTAGCCTGGCACTGCCATTTGCAGCTGAATTTATGTACTGCAGGCTACCTATTAATAAAAAGTCAAAGTCATATAAAGATGTAAAGCAGTGATTGATTCACAGTGCATCACAACCTTTAAAAGTGAAGTACTTTAAGCACTCACCTGCAAGGTACTGAACCAACCATACCTGCAAGGACCAGGATTGGTCATCAGTCTGTGCTCAGTTAGCTGATACCAGCTGGACCATGCTAGAGTTATTATAATTGGCTTCATTGTCAATGAGCTAGGATAAGAGAGGTGGAGTGGTGAGGGCAAGTGGAGTCTAAGATTACTGTCTTAAACTTAAAAAAGGGCAACTATATGGGGATGAAAGCTGAGCTAGCTGAAGTGAACTGAGAAACTAGGCTAGAGGATTGATCAATAGAGAAGCATGGCATACATTTAAGAGGATATTTCAGAGTGTTCAGAATATGTACATTCCTACTATAAAGAAAAATTCTAAGGGGAGGACCCACCACCTTTGGTTAACTAGAGATGTTAAGGAAAGCATCAAACTTAAGGAAAAAGCATGCAACTCCGCAAAGATGAGTGGCCGGACAAATGATTGAACAGAATATAAAGAATAGCAGAGAATGACTAAAAGGTTAATAAGGAGAAAGAAATTAGAGTATGAGAGGAAGCTAGCTAGAAATGTAAAAATGGATAGCAAGCGTTTCTACAGGTATTTAAAAAGGAAAAGAGTAAGTAAAGTGAGTATTGGTTCTCTAGAGAGTGACAGAGGGGAGTTAATATATAATAAGGAAATGGCGGAAGAAAGGAAGAAATATTTTGATTCTGTGTTCACTATAGAGGATCCAAAAAACATCCCAGTAATAGCTGCAAATCAGAAGGTGAAAGGGAGAGAGGAACTTGTTGGAATTGAAATCACTATGGAAACGGTACTGAACAAATTGATGGAGCTGCGGATTGGCAAGTCTCTGGGTCCCAATGGACTACACCCTAGGGCCTTAAAAGAGGTGGCTAATGAGGTAGTCAATGCGCTGGTTTTAATTTTCCAAAATTCACTAGATTTTGGAAAGGTTCCTTCAGATTGGAAAGTAACAAATATAACCCTTCTATTCAAGAAGGAAGGGAGGCAGAAAACAAAAAAACTATAGGCCAGTTAACTTGACTTCATTCGTGGGGAAGTTGTTAGAAGTGTTCATTAAGAAGGTCATAGCTGGGCACTTGGAAGAGCTCAAGGCAATTGGGAATAGTCAGCATGGTCTTGTGAAAGGAAAATCATGTTTAACCAGTTTATTGGAGTTTTTGAAGGTGTAACATGAGCAGTGGATGAAAGGGAGCCTGTAGATGTACTGTACTTGGATTTCCAGAAGGCAGTTGATAAGATTCCACATCAAAGATTATTACAGAAAAGAAAAGCTCATGGTGTAGTGGGTAACATATTAGCACGGAAAGAAGATTGGCTAAAAATAATAAAAACAAAAAATTGCGGATGCTGGAAATCCAAAACAAAAATAGAATTACCTGGAAAAACTCAGCAGGTCTGGCAGCATCGGCGGAGAAGAAAAGAGTTGACGTTTCAAGTCCTTATGACCCTTCAGCAGAGCTCAGAAGATTGGCTGGCTGGCTGGCAGAAAGCAGAGAGCATGCATAAATGGTCTTTTTCTGATTGGCAGGATGTGATGAGTGGAATCCTGCAGGAGTGGGTCTGTACTGGGGCCTCAACTTTTTACAATTTACATCAATGACTTAGATGAGGGGAGTGAAGACATGGTAGCCAAATTTGCACATGATACAATGATAGGTAAGAAAGTATGTTGTGAAAAGGACATGAGTTTGTAGATGGATATGGATACATTGAGTGAGTGGGCAAAGATCTGGCACATGGAGTTTACTATGGGAAAATGTGAAGTTGTTCATTTTGGCAGGATGAACAAAAAAGCAGAGTATTACTTAAATGGAGAATGGCTGCATTATTCTGAGGTGCAGATGGATCTAGGTGTCCTAGTATATGAGTCACAAAAAGCTAGTGTGCAGGTACAGCAAGTAATTAAGAAGACTAATGGAATACTATCCTTTATTACTAGAGGGATTGAACATAAAAATAAGGATATTATGCTTCAGTGAGACCGCATCTCGAATACTGTGTGCAGTTTTGGTCTCCTTATTTAAGGAAGGATGTAAATGCATTAGAGGTGGTTCAAATGAGGTTTACTAGATTGATACCTGGAATAAGTGGGTTATCTTATTAGGACAGGTTGGACAGACTGGGCTTGTTTCCACTGGAGTTTAGAAGAGAGAGGTGTGATTTGATTGAAGTTTAAAAGATCCTGAATGGCCTTGACAAGGTGGATGTGGAAAGGATGTTTCCGCTTGTGGATGAGTCCAGAGCTAGGGGACACTGTTTTAAAATTAGGGGTCACCCTTTTAGGACAGAGATGAGGAGAATTTTTTTCTCTCAGAGGGTTGTGCGACTTTGGAATTCCCTGCATCAGAAGGTGGTGGAGGCGGGGTCATTAAATATTTTTAAGGTAGAGGTAGATAGATTCTTGTTAGGCAAGGGAATCAAAGGTTGTCGGGGTTAGATGGGAAAGTGGAAATCGAAACACAAGGAGATCAGCCATGATCTTATTGAATGGCGGAGCAGGCTCGAGGGGCCGAATGGTCTAGACTCGTTCCTATTTCTTATGTTCTTATATTATATTGGAGGGGCTGAAATCAGCCAGGGATCCCCCGCATTTGTTTCACTTCCTCTCTACACAAGCTATTTCTTACACTCACAACTGTGCTTTCTCTCCTTGCAAGAGGAGAGTGCAGAACTCCAGGGAGAGACTGAGAACCTGCTGTAGGGTTTGGAGAGGGAGCTTCCAGTTACAGGCACCATAATGCCCTTAGGCAATGCGTGTCTATCTGGGCCATTGCGAAGGAGGTCTTGTTCCAAGCAGTTGTAGATACCAGCAATGACCTGCCATGAGTGCCGGAGTTGCCTGAGGCACAGGCTCACACATGTCAAGAGAACTGATCCTGCACTTGAAGACCCATTGGGAGTCTCGCCGACTTTGAGCTGGATCACTGTGTCCATTTCCTCTGTCCCGCAAAGCAGCATGTGGCTGAGGAGAAGGCAGCTGATGCTGCTGCTGGTACACTCCTGTTGTTGTTGGTGGTGGTGCACTCACAAGAGACCAAATATATGCAGCCCAAGAAATGTTCAAGACTGCCAAAAGGATTACCTGACCAGAGAAAGGCCCTTACGCTTTATGGCACGGTCAAGAGAAAGTTTGTGCCCAGAGCAGGGTGATAACATTCAAATGAAGCTGAGCGAACATATGCAGTACTATCAAAGGCAGATAGCACGGGCAGAACTGCATCGCCTTTGAAATGAACTATGCCACACGCCAATGGACCAGACTGTTATGTACAAACCTATCGCAAATATGTCCTGAGAGTTCACCAGGAGCAAGAACCTGTCAACCAAATCCAATGTTGTTATCCTGATTACTACTGAACTGAGCTTCAAGAATTGTATTTACAGACAATTTGAAAATGTTTGCAGGGGGCACCTGTTTAACAGATTGTGACTCAGAATTTAGGACCACCAGATGGAGGGATGAGATGACTAGAGAAGTGATTTGCTGCAGTTGGTGCACTCCCAAGCTGCAGTGAAGGTTGAGAGCAGGGAAGTGCAGCTGGCGGTGAGTGAAGTGCAAGACCAGGGAACTGACAACTGACTCCCAAGAAGTTGGAAATCAGTTGTCAAGTAGTAGAAGTACATTCTCAGAAGAGGAAGTTCTCTCTTAGGCAGGGTTCTGGCTAATCAGTTTCACTCTTTGAAGGCTACCCAGCCTGTCAGTTACATTGACTGTCCTCTATGTTCTCACCTAATTGATTCTGATGAGTTCCATGCAGCTCAAGAAACCCATGCACAGGGCGTTAAAGCCAGGAGGCTGGTTCAAATCCTGAATTAATTGTGGATTTACGTATTGAAATTGCCCGACATCTCCATGGGGGCTCCTGACTCACCTGCAAGCCCACATAGGTTAAAGGAAGTAGGTGGGATCATGTTTGGTCCTTGAGCACTTTTCAGAGCTTTAACCCTCTGCCTACACCCAAACCTACCCATCTTGCCCACCCTTGACAGTTAAAATTCTGCCCTTAGAAAGGACATGGGACATTGAGAGCTCAAAGGAGATGATTGGGAACCTGAGGTGGAAACATAAGATTGGCAAAATGAGACTGGAAGCTTGACAGAACAGGAGACCTGGAGCCTGAGAGATGAGAGCGGAGAACTGAGAGCTCCAAATGAACTACAGTACATCATCCATCACAATGACTCATCTATAATAGGGTCATACCCAACTTTCAATAATAAAATAAATCTTTGGACTTGTACATTGTTTTAAATTTTCATCTAGCTTTGAGATTCTTTCAGGTTCAACCATCCTGTAAGTGAAGCCTGTATCTCTCAGATTTGGGAGTTCACTTGCATTGCCTGCACTTATATGACCTTTGTTATAATAATAATGAATACTTGGACACTACGTCCTTCACATTTTTCCTAATGGCACTTCTCCAAAGTTCAAAGAGGTGGCAGACTAAAAATGTGGAATGACCAGCCACAAATTATTAATCACTATTTTACAATCAGAAAACAAATTTACTGAATAACAGTTATAACAAATCTCACTTATTTCAACTCAAAGTGCATATCCCTTATTACACTCAGCATCTACACCAAATCTGTACAACCAGGCCAACTTCAATATTAAAGTAGCCTGCTTCAACCTTAGATGCCGCTCTCTGTTAGGTGAACTGACCTCCAAATTGTGGGCCTTTATTCTCTCGCTCCCTGCCCCATACAAAGTGAGAAGTGTTTGATCTCTCCCTCTGTCCACTGGTTGGCCAGCAGGACTGCCAATCAAGTTTTCTACCATTCCACCTCCTTGAAACCTGTTTCACACAAAAATTAACAGGTTCCAAACCCCCAAGCTGTCAACAAAAAGCAAAAAAACTGAAGCTGATGGAAATGCGAAATGAAAGCAGAAAAGGCCTCTTTAGTAATGCACAAAATGAAATGTATGATGTGCCTCCTGCTGGCAGTACAGATAGTGGGTGGTTGGCACAAGGCATTGGAAAATATATTTTGCCTCTCTACCTCTTGGGAGCTTGGAGTTCCAGAGCAGAATGTCAGAAATTTCGACAGGAGTCTTCAACTTTGACAGAAACAAATATTTCTCAGAGGGGCAGCGGGGGGTGGTGGGGAGGGGTGCATTCTGAGGGGTTGTGGGGGCGGTGTGCTGGGGTTTCCTGGGGATCAGCTGCCTGAGAAGGCTTGGGGGAATTGCCATGCTCATTTTAGAAGCCCCCATACTTCGATCTGAGCCTTGATTGCTTTCTGTGTATTTGGAACCAGCTTTTATCAGCAGAATTCAGATGGGGGAAATGGTGATATTTTGTTACACATTTGAAAAAATGATTAATAAGTTTCAGAGAAATAGATACACAAATTATAACAGAAAAGTTCATCAGAGCAGCAAAGCTTTCTCTCTGAAATAAAAAAGTATAGGCTGAGAATTGATTAGAATTTAATCGAGCAGTCTAATGTTGAAATCAGGCCCATTTAGATGTAAATTTTGTGCAATTTACTGTGCAGATCCACTTTCATTAGTGCGTTCACTGCAGCCTATAACTTGTGAAGTCATCTGATACAGAGAGCACATCTGTCTGTGCACATCTGTAGCTGTGATTCCATTCACTTGACCTTCCCAGAATCCTGGGCTGTGCTGAGTGAGCCAATCTCAGTCCTGAGAGCAATGAAAGTGCAACACTCTGCAGAATTCTTGGGCTAAAGGAGAAAATAATTCATTGGACATTCCCCCCATTCCATTGTCCTTAGCCCCACCCACTTATCCTCCCTCAAAGTCGTCACTGAAAAAATTGATGCAGAAAGTGGATTGTAAGTTCAAGCATCTTGTTGATACAGAGGAATATGGGAAGAGAGTTTCAGATTTCCACTACACTTCTTTAATTTTAACACTCTGGCCTCTCTGTTCTGAATTCCCACATCAGAAGAAACTGTTTCTTTGCATCTGCCCTACGGTATCTCTTCATCATTTTAAAAATCTCAATTAGATCATCCCTCAACCCCTTCTAATCTCAAGGGCATTCATGCTAACTTTGTGCAACCTGTCCTACTGATTCCGATGAAATTGTGTTTTAGCCTTCCAAGGCCAATATATTCTAGTTGAGGTGCAGTGCCCAGAAGTGAACACAGCGCTCCAGGTGGGTCTGACCAAAGCTCGATACTGAACCATAACTTCTTCCAAATTATATTTCCAAGTCCCTTGAGGAAAAGGCTAACATTCCATTCACCTTTTTTGATACTGTTTCTACCTGTTCACTAGTTTTTGGTGACCTGTGTACATAGTGGCCTATATTAGGAATATTATAGTTCCTAATCTATTCCCATTTACAAAAAAATCAACGTTGTCATTCTTGCGTCGTAAATTGATGGCTTCACAGTTAGATATACAACTCTCTCTTCCTTTATTTAACTTATTGTCAGCTGTATCTTAGTTGGTAGCCCTCTTGCCTTTGAGTTGCAAGGTGCTGGGTCCAACCTAGGGTTAGGGTTAGTCCCATTTGTGGGCTTGAATGAAGAGTTACGGTTAACACTCCATCCAATTCTGAGAGGCTGCTGAAATGTTGGTGGTGCTGTCTTTTGGATGAGCTGTTAAACTGAGACCCCATCTGCTGGTTTGGGTAGATGTTTGAGAGTCCATGGCACTATTTTAAAGAAGAGCAGGGGAGTTATCCTGTGTCTCAGCCAATGTTTTTCCAACAAAACATCACAAAATCAGATTACCTGGTCATCATCACATGGTGTTTGTGGGAGCTTGCTGTGTGAAAATTGGCTGCTTCATTTCCTACATTACAATAGTGGCTACATTTCAAAAAGGACTTTATTGCTTGTAAAGCATTTTAAGACATCCTTAGGTCATGAAAAGCGCTATATAAATGCAAGTCTTTCTTATTATTTTTATTGAAATATATGAAGAAAAGCTGACATCCTAGTACAGATACCTGGGGAACAGTGTTTGTCACATCCTATCAGTTAGAGAACATGTGGTCTGTTGATCTTGTCAATGTAATCCACAGTGTCAAGAAAACTTGATACAATTTAGAATCATAGAATTATAAAATACAGAAGGAGGTCATTCAGACCATTTGTGTGCCAGCTCTTTGAAAAAACTGGCTGATTAGTTCTACACCCCTGCTCTTCCCCACATAGCCCTGCAAATTTCTCCTTTTTAAGTATATCCCCAAACCCTTTTTGAAAGCTATTTATGAATCTGCTCCCATCACTCTTTCAGGCAGTGCATTCCAGATCACCATCGTAATTCATTGCATAAAAAAGCTTGCTAATTTCCCCCTATATTACAACATTAGTAATAGGGGATGTAGATAACAGAAAGTAATCTGGAATTGAGGTTGAAACAGGCTTTTGAGAGAGAGAAAGCCACTTTGGACAAGATAGATCTTTCCGTACTAGCTTTGGCCTAACACTTTGGCTAGCTCAAGAAGATCAAGAGCAAAAGAGTCTTCCACCTCCTGCTACAGAGATCAGTTTCATTCGTCTGCTCATCCAATCCAGGACCAGTAAACCATTCTCGGTAGACTGCCATTGTCAGCCAGGGAGATCAGCATCCCCCCTTCCCCCATCTGTTCATCCAATCTGGATGAACCATTCTCATTTGTAATTGGCGATATGCCTTTTCTATTTAGCTTATGTATCATATCTTTCAATTCACTATGACTTTGACCCCCTTTTTTGATAAGCTATGGCTGGGCCAAATCTTACAACATTAAGTGGTTTTTGAGAAATGATTTCGCTTCCGACAGGATCAGTCTATAGCTCTAAGGAGCAAAAGCTCTACTTACCAAATTAAACAGTCACAGTTGACAGAAGAGGTGAGAGATAACATAAAGTTAAAGGAAATAGAATACAAAAGTGCCAAAAAATTCTTGATCCATATATATTTATATACAGAGAGAGAGAACGAACAACAAATGAAGACAAGAAAGATATAATTTAATTATTATATTAGAAGAAAAATGGTAGTCATAATGATGTTTTAAAAACAAATGAAAATAAGGAAATGGACGACTTGTTGAAGAATCACTTTGTGTCAGTATTCTCAGTAGAGGTAGTGGATAATATGCCTGACATTCCAGTGAAATTAATAATGAATCAAAGACTGTAACTCACTAAAGATAACATAAGTAAGCAAACAGTATTAGAAAAATAATTGGTACTAAATGATGACAAATCCCTCTGATGTAATGGTTGCCACCCACGTTTTAAAGGAAACCGGTATGGAAATCACAGATGTGTCAGCTGCAACCTTTCAAAGTGCTCTCGGTTCAGAAATTGTCCGGGTAAATTCGAAAATTGCAAATGTAAGTCCATTATTTAAGAAAGATAAGTGAAACCAGGAAAGTAGAGAAAACATCAGAATCAGGTCCTTCAGGTGAGAAATTAGGAAGAAACCTTCTCATAAAGGTTGGTAAAAGTGTGGAACTATCTCCCATAAAAAATTAGGTGCTAGCACAATTAATAATCCACCCTCAGCGGCACATCCTTCAGATACCTTGATCATAAGTTCTGGAAATCCTTCCTTAAACCCATCTGACCACTCTACTTCTGTTTTTCTTCAAAACCCATCTTTTTGAAACAATCCTCCAGTCACCTCACCTAATCTCTCTCTCATGGTTCAGCATCTATTCCTCCTTATTTTTCTGTTGAGTGCCTTGGGACATTCCGTATGGTTTGTCGTTGCTGCTGGCTTTATAAAGATGATTTGGACTTCTGCCTTGGCAGCACAGTCGCAAAACTTTCTGACTCTACCAAAGCAGGAAGTTTGGTAAAACAGCAAGGAGAGCTGTAAAATGAGAAGTTACTGGAATGCACAGCAAGTGGGGCAGATACAATTTAAGTCATTTAAGCTGTGTGAAGTAATAATTTGGAGGAAAACAGTGTGGAAATATAATCTCAATGAAAAGATGTTGAAAGATGCAGATGAATAGAGAGATTGGCTTCAAATTCATAATTCCCTGAAAGTACATCATAAGGCCATCAGCATTTTGTGATTGAGGCTTAAATTGCAAGAGTAAAGAAATAATGATAAATGTATGCAGATCTTCTGCTACTCCACAGTTGGACTGCTGAGTGCAGTTTTGGATGCTCCCTTCTTCGCTGGGCCTTAAGGCCACAAGAATCAATCTCACCTGGGTAGTGACAGGGATGGGGAAACAGCGTTCTGAGGATGCTGAAATTAGTTCCAAGGAACCAGAAAAGGCCTCAGGGAGATTCCATTTGCCGCAGCCAAAAGAGGTTTGAATTTTTTTGTATTGATTTAATAGATTCAGTTTCTGATTATTTTATATTTATTAGTTGATTCCTGATTTGTTGCTGATCAGGAAAAAAAATAGGGCCAATCAGCAAAACACAATGCCAGCAAATGTTACAGAAAATAAGATGCCAGTGAAGTGTCACAGATGAGGAATGTTTACGGACACATAGACAATGATGCCTGCTGTGGGTCAGTGGTAATAAAAGGGCAAGTTTGAGAGGTGCTTAGTATAGGATACTATACAACAAGAAAAATAGCTTGACAATACAGAAGTTATTATTACTATTGTTGTATTATGAGAATGTGTGATGATGACTGACACACGGTATAGATTAATTCATTAGGATTTTGGAGGGGTATGTTAAATAAATAGGAAGTGTCAAATTCATGCAATTTAAGAAGCATAACAAAAGTTTGTGTAAGAATTATAGCCAATTTGGAGACAAATCTAGGTTTCAGCTGGTAAGGTGCCATTTTATAACAATGCAAAATTGTCTTATCTTCGACATAAACAATATTTACATTCCACATACGACATTAACATTGACTAGTGTAGTAGCAAATGACACAAAGATCACATTGATAGGTTCAAAACAAGTCATCTGACATTGTCCACCATGGTACATAAATAGGCTCACTTTCACTAATTCTTTGGTGTTCCATGGTGAGAACTTGCCTGGATTGGTTAGTAATTCAAAGACCCAATGCATATCCCAGTAGTAAGTATATAGACTTACAACTTGCTTGAACTCTCTGTTAACATTAATAAAACTAACAAGTAGATTTCTCTCTGGCAACTGAACCAATATGATGATGGAGGGTTATTGTTCACTCAGGGAGCCAAACTACTGTGGTAACATATACTTTTACATGCACGTTGTCGTCTGGAGCTAGGAACTGTAAAAGCAGAGGCTCCAGCATTCTTTCCATCAGGTGGCTGCCCAGGAATCTCTCCCACTCTTACCTACCATTGTCATGTATTGGAAGAATTTGCAGGTTGATACTCAATCTGTTTGGCTGCATTATGAACGTACCTTCCTTGTTCATTAAGTCCTGAGGCAGAACTCAAAACTGGAGCTTCCAGCTTAGAGGCAGGGACACTACCCACTGCACCACAAGGCCTCCCTCCTCTGAATCTCTGTAATTTTATCTTATTAATTATTTATGGGATGCAGGCATCACTGGCTTGGCCAACATTTATTGTCCATCCCTAACTGCCCTTGAGAAGGTGGTGGTGAGCTATATTCTTGAACTGCTGCAATCCCTATTGTATAGGTACACCCACAGTACTGTTAGGGAGGGAGTTCCAGGATTTTGTCCCAGCAACAGTGAAGGAATGGTGATATATTTCCAAGATATGATGGTGAGTGGCTTGGAGGGGAACATCTTGGTGGTGTTCCCATCTATCTGCTGCCCTTGTCCTTCTAGATGGTAGCGGTCTTGGGCCTGGAAGCTGCTGCCTAAGGATCCTTGGTGAATTTCTGCAATGCATCTCGTTGATGATACACACTGCTGCCACTGTTCGTCAGTGATGGAGGGAGAGAATGTTTGTGGATGTGGTGCCAATCAAGCGGGTTGCTTTGCCCTGGATGACGTCAAGCTTCTTGAGTGTTGTGGGAGCTGCACTCATCCAGGCAAGTGGGGAGTATTCCATCACACTCCTGACTTGTGCCTTGTAGGTTGTGGTCAGGCTTTGGGGAGTCAGGAGATGAATTACTCACACAGGACTCCTATCCAATCACCTGCTCTTATAGCCATTGTATTTATATGGTTAGTTTTTGGTCAATGGTAACCCCCAGGATGTTGACAGCAGGGGATTCAGTGATGGTAATGCCACTGGACCTCCAGTGGTGATGGTTAGATTCATTCTTGTTGGAGATGGTCATTGCTTGGCACTTGTGTGGCGTGAATGTTACTTGCTACTTGTCAGCCTAAGCCTGAATATTGTCCCGGTTTTGTAGCATTTGGACATGGACTGTTTCAGTATCTGAGGGGTTGCAAGTGGTGCCGAACATTGTGCAATCATCAGCGAACATCCTCACTTCTGACGTTATGATGGAAGGCAGGTCATTGATGAAGCAGCTGAAGATGGTTGGGCCGAGGACACTACTCTGAGGAACTCCAGTGATGTGCAGTGATGAGAAGATTGACCACCAACAACCACAACCACCTTCCTTTGTGCTAGGTATGATTCCAACCAACATTTTCCCCCTGATTCCCATTGACTCCAGCTTTGCTCAAGCTCCTTGATGCCACACTTGGTCAATTACGGCCTTGATGTCAAGGGCAGTCACTCTCACCTCACCTCTGGAGTTCAGCTCTTTTGCCCATGTTTGAACCAAGGCTCTAATGAGGTCAAAAAATGAGTGACTCTAGTGGAACCCAAACTGAGCGAGTAATCTGTATTGATCTACTTATTTGGTATGCTGCTGCCATATGGAGGTGAGGGAGGAGTGCACATTAGTCAAAGATTTTGGATCGATGTTCCTAGTAATTCTGCTCAGGAACAATAAAACAATCATTCAATGATTGGTTCCTGAAAATAAAGAAGCTAGTATTTCCTTTATCCACTGTAACTTTGTGAATTAATATCATAGATGTTTAATAATCTACAGTATTTCCGTAAACAATAACTGTTATAATTTGAAAGAAATGACAAGTTACTGTAATCATCTCCTTTGTCTCTGTCTCTGCGTTTTTCTCTCTGAGCTAGATGCCAGGTTTAGAAAAGTATTTTTGTGTGAATTTTGTACTTAAAACTACCTGTTAAATTTAATCTCAAGCCTATTTGGTGCCATTTGGAAAAACAAACTCCAAACCTCTACGAGAACATCAGAGAAGCCCTGGTGTTCTGCTCTAGGTGAAGAAAGTCATTCTTCACCGTTTTTTGGGAAAAAATAGATGAACAATTGTTTTCAAAATCTAAATCTAATCTAAGTAACACAGATGCTGCAGTCTTTTTGTCTCTCAATCACTCTGAGCTAAGACATTTTGATGTTTTGTGTATTCCTGTTACACTGTAAAGCATTTTTAATATGTCTTGTATTTCTGTTTATGAGTAAAATATAACTATTTGCGGTGTGGACCAGTGTGTGAAGCTCAACACTAGGTGGTAGCAGCATTGAGTGTGGAGGACATGGGAATGAAGAAAGAAAAATTCTGACTGAAGACATCATCGCTGAGGTTCAGATTGAACTTTATGAAAATTTCAACTAAATAGAATCACATGCACACAGAAATGTCAGGGCATGTCACTGGGGTGGTAGCTCACCAGACACCGTCTACAATAGCTCTCATAGACTGTGGTCTCTCTAGATATGTATGAATGGCTTTCTTCCTGCCTTATCAAGATGCATATACTACATCTATCACCAGTATGCACCTGATGACACCCCTCTGCTGAGAGTTGGAAATGCCCACATGCACATGGGGTCTTGCACAGCCTTGGTGGGATTGATAAGGCACTGAAATCAGATGACCCAATTTGATATATTATCTTATAAGTCAAGAGGGTCAGAAATGGGTATAAAATCACAGCCCACAAGGGCATTGTTGCTGCAGCCAGGAAAACTTGACTTGGTCAGTCACCAGAAGTCGTGTGGAAGAAGTAGTTCAGTGGACTGACCACCTGGGAATAACCTCTGGCACACGGCTCTAACTAAGTAACTGGTGTTGTAAGAAATAGGAACAGAAAATGCTGGAAAAGCTCCGCAGGTCCAGAAGCATCTGTGTAGAGAGAAATAGAGTCAATGTTTTGAGTCCATATGACTCTTCTTCAGAGCTAAAAGAAGTAGAAATGTGATAGGTTTTATACTGTTTATAGGGGATGGAGCAGGTGGAGCAAAATAGAAGGTCAGGGATAGTTGGGAGCTCAGGAGAGATTGGCGAGGACGACATGGGCACAAGACAAAGAGAGTATTAATGGTAGTGTTAAAGGCTAAAGAAGGTGCTGATAATTGCATAAAGGTAAGAGCAGACTGTGTTAATAGGAAAACAAAGGTCAGCGCTCTGTGAAAGCACAACATAAAAACAAGTGACAGGTGGACCTGTTGGGGGTGGGGCACGGAAGGATTTAAAAAAAAATGAATAAATAAATAAAAATTTAAAATAGAATAATTTTTTAAAAATTG
This sequence comes from Carcharodon carcharias, assembly GCF_017639515.1. Classification (NCBI taxonomy): domain Eukaryota; kingdom Metazoa; phylum Chordata; class Chondrichthyes; order Lamniformes; family Lamnidae; genus Carcharodon; species Carcharodon carcharias. The sequence goes on along the minus strand of NC_054485.1, from coordinate 48,784,987 downwards.
GATTAAGAAGGGGTGAGGATGGAGATGAGAGTTCTTGGTCTGAAGTTGTTGAACTCAATGTTAAGTCTGGAAGGCTGTAAAGTGCTGTTCCTCCAGTTTGCGTTGAGCTTCACTGGAACATTGCAGTAGGCCAAGGATGGACATGTGGGCATAAAAACAAGATGGCATGTTGAAATGGCAAGCGACAGGAAGGTCTGGGTCATGCTTGTGGACTGAGCGAAGGTGTTCTGCAAAGCGGTCACCCTGTCTGCATTTAGTCTCCCCAGTGTAGAGGAGAGCAGCAAATGCAGGTGACCAAATTGAAGGAGGTGCAAATGAAGCACTGCTTCACCTGAAAGGAATGTTTGGAGCCTTGGAGGAGGGAGGAGGTAAAGGGGCAGGTGTTACACCTTCTGTGATTGCATGGGAAGAAGGTGAGAAGTTGGGGGTAATGGAGGGGTGGAGCTTTGTTCAGTGTGCAAGCATGACCCAGACCTTCCGGTCGTTTCCCATCTCAACACACCATCTTGTTTTCATGCCCACATGTCCATCCTTGGCCTGCTGCAATGTTCCAGTGAAGCCCAACGCAAACTGAGGGAACAGCACCTCATCTTATTAGGCACTTTACAGCCTTCCAGACTTAACATTGAGTTCAACAGCTTCAGACCAAGAACTCTCTCCTCTATTGTCATCCCTTTTTTAATCCATTTTTTTAATTTTATTTTTTATTTATTTTTATTTATTCATTCATTTTTAAAATCTTTTTTTACCCTTTCCACAACCCACCCTACTCTCCACAGGGCCTTCTGTCCCTTGCTTCTATGTTGTGCTTTCAGGCTGCTGACTCTTGTCCTGCTATTAACACATTCTGCTATCTTACCTTTATGCCATTATTAGCACCTTCTTTAGTCTTTATCTACTATTAACATTCCCTTTGTTTTATGTCTATTACATCTTTGTCAATCTATTCTGAACTCCCAACTATCCCTGACCTTCTATTTTGCTCCGCCCCCTCTTAAGCAGTATAAAATCCATCACTATTTTACTTCACTTCAGCCCTGAAGAAGAGTCATACGGACTCGAAATGTTAACTTTGTTTCTCTATCCACAGATGATGCCAGACCTGCTGAGTTTTTCCAGCATTTTCTGTTTAGATAGAGAGGAGCTATTTCATTTGGTACAAAAGTACAAAATAAAGAACATAACCTTAAAATTAGAGCTAGGTCATTCAGGGGTGATATCAGAAAGCATTCTTCACACAAAGGCTATTGGAGATCTGAAACTTTTGCCCCAAAAAGCTGTACAGGCTAGGCTATCACAATTTCAAAACTGAGATTTTTTTTTTTAAGCAAGGAATCAGGGAACCAAAGTGGACGGAGTTAAGACACCAATAGACCATTGAGCTTATTGAATAATGGAACAGGATCAAAGGGCTCATCTCCCATCCCAGGACTAGATGCCCAAGGAAGGTGAATTTGTGAGGCAGCCAAACAGGCTGGTTATCAACATACAAATTTTTCCAGTGCATGCCAATGGTAGGTGGCAAAAGTGAGAGAGATTCCTGGTCATATATGTAATGCAAAGAAAGTTGGAGCCTTCACAATCACTGTCCGTAGCTCCAAACTACCGCATACATGTAAAAGTGCATGTTGCCACAGCATTGTGGATTCCCTGAGTGACCTATAACCCACCACAACCACAACAGTTTTTACTGCCTTCTCCCTGTTGGGGAAGAGGTTGTTTGGTTTCCGCTTGACAACTCCCTATAATTTCATGATTGAAATCAGGAGAATAGTGGACCACAGACCTGTGACACATCAATCTTCCAGGAATTATGTTGCACCACTCCTGAGAAACTCTATGGAGCTGGTCAACAGTGGAAATTGCATCCTTAAATATAAAGGATTGATAGCTGCTTTACTTTGCCTCTTATAGTGTATCAGTAGCACCAGTGAGAAATAGGGCCTGGTAGCAACTGTTATCAGTGATGAAACTCATTCACAAATGGGACAAGTTTCACTGCTAACAGGAAGATCTAAGTGAAAAAAGCTTTGATTCAAGGTAGATTAGAGCCAATTACAGAGCAGTGCTGAATAATACAGTCTAGAATTAATTTTTGTTATGGTTTGTGGAGGGAAAGAGTCTCACTTTTAGAAACATTTCAACTGTCTTTTGATCTGTTTGATGTATGTTCCTGAAAGCTTTTATAAGTAGAAATTAAAGTGAGTATAAATCTTGTCTGGAAGTAATTTGCAGGCTGTAATGTAATAGGCTTTCGGATGATTTCCATGTAAAATATAATGCCCAGGAGTGATTACAAGCCATGATCTAAAGGTTGGAATGATGGTATAAACTGCAAAAGTGATTTACAATTGCCATCCAGACCCACAGTTGAGATCATTGTATTGAAATCAGTCCCATGTATTTTGTTATTTTTGTAAAATATACATTGTGAGATTTTTTTTCCCTTCATTTGTCTAGAACTACACCAAAGCTGAAAGCTGAGAAGAGGCCAGACAAATTCTGAAATAGTGGTTAGGTAATGCCAAGCCTGGGTACTAAAAATTATAATTCAAGATGGAAAGGCAGAGTGAAGAAGGCAAGGAACTCTCTAGTTTTGTGCCCCGGAAAACAATACAGTCCAGTGGGAGATGGTGTGTTCAGTCTTAACATCAATGCCAAAAAAGTGGAGGGGTATTATTGGCTCGGAGTTTAAGGGCAGAATTTTTCACTCGGCGTGCAGGTGCACACTTGACTCACTCGAGCGTGAAATAGCGCATGATGTCAGACGAGCGTCCTGACATCATTGCACATTTGTGCAATTTTTCAGTGGTCTGGCATGCACGAGGGTTGGAAGCGCCCCTGACGATAATTAAGAGGCTCATTAAGGACATTAAAGTTGGAATTAATGGTGATTTTTTCATTGCCCATCCAATGTTGCGGTTAGCGGGTGGGCGAATAGGCTAGGCATCCTTTGCATTTTTCAGGAAACCTCATCCACAGGCGGGAGGGTGTCAAATAAAAAAAAATGTATGGACTGAATTTTCATCTTGTATATGTTCAGGTGACTGATTCTGATGCATGACATTTTTTTCTGGATTTTAAAATCTATTTTTATTGCATTTAAATTCTTCAGCTCCCTGAGGCAGCTCTCTGCCTTCAGGGAGCTTTCATTCCATGCTCCCCCGCGCCTGTGCTGACTTCGGCACTCGCCCTCCTCCTGCTCGCACCCCGGCAGCGCTGAACCTTTCAGTCGCGGTCGGGACCAATCGTATTCGGGGGTCCGTTCCCCGGCCGCTCCTGGGCCCGCCAATCATGGACACCCGCTGAACTAAAAACTCTGTCCTAAAAGAAGCAAATCAGGAAAGTTCAGGGAGGCAATAGCCATAGAAATATTGATATAATATGGGAACGCAAGAGTGTTATTGGAGGCTAGGGATAAGAGGTCGGTTGCAAATCAGCCAAGTCTTTTCCTGGCATCCTGCCCTGGAGTATGTATGTCTGAGTGAGTGAGTTCATCTCCTTACTTTTCATCAGATTTTTGATGTTTGGTAGCACAAGAAATGCCTAGTTTCCCGGCTTTTATCCACTCGTCACCACTTTGAAGCCAAAGCATTTTTGTTGGTGTCTTTGGGGCACTAACATTTGCTGTTGCAGCACTTAACCAGATATAGTGATTAGTCTCCAACAGCCATCAGCCTGGAACTGTTAATGGGGCATTCAGATAGTCTGATAACTAATTCACCTGAACTTGGGAGATGCACAGTTTTGGATTTGATGATAACTGATTCATGCCGACGTGCTGATAGCCAGGAAACTAACAGGAAGCACTTCTTGCCTGATGGTTAAGAACTGAACTTCAAAATTAGAATTGAAGGAAATCGTTATATTCCTATCATTTCATACATTAACCAATTCTTGTTGAGCTGCTTCCATTTGTTCATTAACAGAGGCTTTTGCTGCGAAGATGAAGGATGGTTGAGTGTTGAGACTGGAATATTTACCCTGTTTTGATTCAATTGTTTCAAGTGTTCCCCAGTTCAAGTATTCTTGTGTGATTTGTGCACTACTTTCCTCAGGTTAACTTTGGGTAAGAAATTCAATCGCCCTGATTTTTGGGTGTGGGGACCATAGTCAGTGATGTGCCTGTGCCCATTCCGATCAAGGTACACATCCAGTCGTGAATGGTGGTAGAAATTAAACTCACCGGAGGGGAGGCTCCACAAATATCCCCTTTCTCAATGATGGAGGAGCCCAGCACATCAGTGCAAAAGATAAGGCTGAAGCATTTGCAACAATCTTCAGCCAGAAGTGCCTAGTGGATGATCCATCTCAGCCTCCTCCAAATGTCCCCAGCATCACAGATGCTACCCTTCAGCCAATTTGATGCACTCCATGTGATATCAAGAAATGGCACTGGATTCTGTGAAGGCTTTGGGCCCTGACAATATTTCCAGCAATAGTACCGAAGACTTGTGCTCTGGAACTTGCTGCGCTCCTAGCCAAGCTGTTCCAGTACAGCTACAACACTGGCATCTACCCAGCTATGTGGAAAATTGCCCAGGCATGGCCTGTACACAAAAATCAGGACAAATCCAACACGGCCAATTACCACCCCATTTGTCTACTCTCGATCATCAGTAAAGTAATGAAAGGGGTCATCAACAGTGCTATCAAGCGGCACTTGCTTAGCAATAACCTGCTCACTCACGCCCAGTTTGGGTTCCACCAGTGCCACTCAGCTCCTGACCTCATTGCAGCCTTGGTTCAAACATGGATAAAAGAGCTGAATTCCTGAGGTGAGGTGAGAGTGATTGCCCTTGACATCAAGGTATCATTTGACTGAGTGTGGCATCAAGGAGCCCTAGCAGAATTGGAGTCAATGGGAATCGGGGAACAACTCTCTGCTGGTTGGAGTCATACCTAGCATAAAGGAAGATGGCTGTTGGAGGTCAGTCATCTCAGCTCCAGGACATCAGTGCAGGAGTTCCTTAGGATGTTGTGTCCTCAGCCCAACTATCTTCAGCTGTTTCTTCAATGACCTTCCTTCCTTTATAAGGTCAGAAGTAGGGGTGTTCGCTAACTCCTTAGATACTGAAGCAGTCCATGTCCAATTGCAGCAAGACCTGGACAATATCCAGGCTTGGGCTGATAAGTGGCAAGTAACATTCATGCCACACAAGTGCCAGGCAATGACCATCTCCAACAAAAGAGAATCCAACCATCGCCCCTTGATATTTAATGGCATTACCATCGCTGAAATCCCCACTATCAACATCCAGATTGACCAGAAACTGAACTGGGCTAGCCATATAAATACTGTGTCTACAAAAGCAGGTCAGAGACTAGGAATCATGCAATGAAAATTCATCTCCTGACTCTCAAAAGCCTGTCCACCATCTACAAGGCACAAGTCAGGAATGTGATGGAAACTCCCCACTTGCCTGGATGAGCGCAGCTCCCACAACACTCAATAAGCTGGACACCATCCAAGACAAAGCAGCTGCTTGATTGGCCCCACATCCACAAACATTCACTCCCTCCTATCACTGTTGAGGATCATAGAGGAGTCCAAGTTGGTAGAGGCATGGCACAGAGCTTGCCCTCTCTGCAGCCTCTCTCTCTGGGTGCTGCTGACCCAGGGTCACTACCACCCATATCAGTGCTGATCGCCATTTGGGCTGCACAGACAGCAGCCCGTATGGCACTGCCTGCCTTCAGAAACTCAAGAAAAATTTACGCAAATTGATTTCTCACCCTTCAAGTTTTTTGTAAAATAAAACATCGTATCTGGATTACAATCAAACAATTTTCATTGGCTGATTGAGCACATTCTTCCTTTTGATTTATTCCTCCCAAAAGGCATTGAAATAATGCAATTGTTCTGACATTGTTGCTAAATAATGAAGAACTATAACAGATCCCTCCTGGTTGAGGCAGTCGTATCTCACAGGTCCACAAGTTTTCTTTCTGCACCTGGGGGTCATGAATGGAAATGGTCATATAATTAGATTGAGGATGCCTTGGTTTTGAACTGATTTATTAATTAACAATGTTATGAGTCATGATCCCAAGGAAGATTCACATATCCTACCATTCTGTTCCATGCACCTTTTAACATCCTTGTTTTAAAATCACTGCAATCTTTTAGTAGCCAATAAGTGAGAACCAGGTCACAGCTTCTCACTCACTCATGCCTGTTGATTACTCACTTTTCCTTATTTTTCTTCCTTTATATGGACAGAGATTTTTTTTTTTACTGTTTTTTACAAGTTTTCCACTAACAGCAGAAACATTTTGACTTTGATCAGTTAATGAGGAAAACACTCAAGAATAATTAATGTGCAGCACCATTGTCGTATAGAATGTGTAAGAACCAATGCTGTCATTGGGAATACAACAATTAATTAGATTAACAAAAATGTCTGCCTCACATATTTTAAAAAGATGTTCAAGAAATGAGTGTTTACAGTGACACTAAACCATTTCTAATGTCATCCCCAGTGAATTGGAATTAAGACCCATCATTCCATCTCATAATCCACCTTAATCATTAGCAGGACATTATTACTGTGGTCTTCCTTTTTTCCTCTTTCTACTCTCTGTTAACAGGATCCACTCCAGTTGCTGAAGTCAAAACTAAGACACAGAGCCTTTCCTTGCTGAGGGAGTTTATAGACTTGGTTCAGTGTCGACACACCTCACCTCTGCTCAGTGCCCCAGCTATCCCCTATTTATATGTGTTCAAATACCTATCACTTGTTTTCCTTAACAATATCATTGACATTAACAAATGTTAACAATGTAATTAACATTAACAAACCTTAACAATGTAACTAATAAGGCATTGACACACTACCATTACCACACAGGTTTTAAAACCAGAACTTGATATCATCTAATCACTCACTGTTCCTGGACTTATCTCAACTTCTCTTACTCTTTTCAATCTCATTGATGTCCTGCGTTATGGGGCACTGAGCTTGAATTTCATATTCACCACTTGGGCAGTAATCTGAAGGAGCAGATCACTTGCCCATTGACATCAATGGAATAAAAATAAGGGAGGTTCTATAGAGGGTGGATAACCAACCACACTAGATTATTGCGCAAAAGGTGAAGCCAGAAATCTCCACATCACCTTATTCAGATTCTAAATAATGAAAATACAAGCCAGGAGTCAATAGTGAATGATGCTATTGCACAAAGATTTCAAATGGTTGTATCCATCAACTATCTCCCTTTTTTAACAGAGGTGTGAACTGTTTTAAATGGGGAGGAATTTCACACAAATGCATTATTCATTGTATAATAACATCACTTCCAGTAGCTTACGGGCTAATAATCCAAACTTGGTGGAGTCTAAACCACATTCCAGAACATACACAAGAGCCATTGTAAGTGCAAAATAGTCCATAATATATTTGATCAATGACTCTCAGTAGCAATTGTCAAGATCAAGAGAGCCTTCATGAGACTTCCTGTTGTGTTCTTGAACTGTCCAAACACTGCTGATATTGCGGCAGGTGACACTCTTAATGCAGATGGAAGTGTTGTTTTAATTGAAGTCAATGCAAAGGAAAATTGGTCGGTGTTGATACTGTATTGCCAACCCATTACCACTGATTTTGTGCCTCCACTGAAGTTGAATAACACCACAAGAATGCCTTTTGGATGTTGGCTTGTGTTCCTGACAACTATCTGCTTGTTGAGAGTAACTTTTGAACCTGGAATGAAAACTACAGGTTGGTAAGAAATGCTCAATGCAGATAATTATGATGGAGTATTGGAGGTGAAATTTTCTTCAACAGCAAGGCAAAATGGGCAATGGTGCATGAGCTGCCCATTCAACTCTTCGCCCTATCCTCTTTCCTATTAACATGGGCTGTGATGATGAACTGACCCATGGGCTGTGACAGAGGACAGATCCATGATTTGGGTTCGAGGTCTGACCAAGGATAGTGAGTTATAAGTCTTAACAGTAAGAAGAATGTATGTGAATTGAAAGGCAATAAAGAACTAAACATCAGCCATAAATATTTTTACCATACGGGGTGAGGTAGCATAGAGGTTATGTTATTGAACTAGTAATCCAACAGCCTGGACTACTGAAGCATGAGTTCAAATCTCACCATAATTGCTGGGACAATAATCATGCAGTTCATTAAATAAATCTGAATGCAAAGTTAGTATCAGTGATGGTGACCATGAAACTACTGGATTGTAGCAAAAGCACATCTGGCTCACTGCTGCCCTTTAGGAAAGGAAATCTGCATCCTTACCCAGCCTGGTTTATGTGTGACTCTTAACTGCCCTCTGAAATGGCACTTAGTTGTATGGGGATGGGAAATAAATATTGGCTTTGCTACTGATGCCCACTTCCCATGAATTGATTTAAAAAAAAAACATTTTATACTCAGATTTTGTGTAGAAATACGGATTTATAAAAGTAACATTAATAGCATTGACAGTGTTTTGAAGTCTGATCCTTGTGCAATACTAGACAGACTTTGGCTGGTTTGATTTAAAATGAAAATATTCAATAGTTGTTGCCTGGTTGCTGCCATATTTATAGGGGCTAATATTTCTCAGTTATTCAAGGTTTATAACAGAGTCCCTTATTTGTTTAGCCCCATGGGAAAATTTGATGCATATCTATTATCTGCACTATATTTCCCTGTTAGTAATTCTGAGATCAACTGAATTTCTTAACATGTTGAAACCACATCCGAAATCATTCAAAAATAAAAAAAAATGGTAAAAAATATGACTGTCTTGCAATAACTTTTCTTGATGGATGAATTTACATTTCCTGTCCAGTGCTTCACTTCATCATTCCCTCATTATCTAATACAGTTGCTTCATCTCCATAGTGTTATTTTCTTCTTCAATGGACATGGAGCTCCCAGGTGAAGATAACTGATCTTAATCTCTTAGCAGTGTTGATTCTTCAAAGGCACATCATTTCTACTTTACTTTTCTTTCATGAAATTGCATTGTCCTCCACGCTAGTTTATTTGCACTGGCTGAACAACTTTGCTATTTTGGACGTTCTTCCACCGTGTTTCTCAAATGTAAAGCATCTTTGATTCTTCTGATCATTTCCACTTGATTTCCTGTTGAATTATCTTCTCAGTGCACATTTCCTCTGTTCACCTTCCAGTTAACCTACGTTGCATTTCAGACCTGGGCATAACTTATAACTTTGTCTGAAGCAGAATGTAATGAAGGTTAAAGCATGCAAAATCTACAGATGGTTGACTCAGGCAGTAAATAATTGACATTTTTAATTTAACTTAAACTTTGAACAATTTCATTTTGAATACAGGGTGCTGTGCTCTACTATTTAATTCCAAGAAGTGGATAATCTTTATTTTTACTCTCTTTGTCTTTCTTGAAGGGGCTGATCCAAGCTCACATATCTAGTTGCCATTATGCATTTGTGAATCTTTTCTGCTTCAGTTATGCTGATGTCACAAATTAATACACGCATTCTGCCAACATTTATATGGGTAGCACTAGCCTGCTGAGTAGGGAGTCCTAATAATGAAAACATTTAAATAGAAATAATCTAAAGAAGGGTCTTGAAGATTTCAAGTGATGGGGCTCTGAGTATTTCCTTTGGCTGCTTGTACCATTGTGGGATTGTCCTTGGGAAGAAAGATTATTGATACACTGGGCGTAATCGTCTGGTCCCATCCGGCCCTGTTGGTGTTGGGCATCATGGGGGGTGGGTGCAGAGACAAGATGGTGAGAAGGCCAAAAATCGGTTTCACACCGTCGCGAAACCAGTTTGAAATTGTCCGCTCCACCTGTCAATGGTGGGATGTGTGTGCCACCGCCGCATATCGGGAAGCTAATTTCAATGCTTTAGCATCTCATTATAAGCCCTGCTCGCCGGAATCATCCCCCCTCCGCAAATTTACCGCCCACGTCGGTGTGACTTCAGAATGATGTGCTTCACGACAGCCTTTAAAAGGCGTGCGCCTGGTGACCTGAACTACGAGGGGGACTCGGAGGTGAGCGCACACAACCTTGCGCACCTGACCTGCTCCAAATGTGGTGGGCGTGGGGGGAGGCGGTGGGGGTAGGGGTTACTGGTCTGAATCTTAATTGATCTTTTGCTCTGCTTGACCAGTTATTTGCTGCTTCCAGGTGCCATTTCATCCCCATTCCAACCTTCTTAAAAATGGCTTTGAGGCCGGATGGTGAAGGTCCAGTATGCTGGCCAGTAACATGGAGATCCTTGCCTGCCCACTTCAGTTCCACCCATGTCTTGCGGCAGTTTCCCTGCTCCTAGTCTCAGATGACCCTATCATTAAACATTGGGAAGTCTGATATCATTACCTTCTGCTCGTGATGTAAACTCCGTATCCATACTACATATTCCAGATCTTCCCTGGCCACTATCTCAAAGTCACACCAGATTGGTCACAACCTTGTTATCCTATGCAACCCAAACACAGCCTACAGGTCCATATCCTCTCCACTGCTAAGGCCACCTATTTTCACTTCCATGACATCACTTTCTTTTGCCCTTATCTTAACCCATCTGCTTCTGAAACTCTGATTCATGCCCCTGTTACCTCCAGACTTGATGCTTTCCTAGTTGGCCTCTCATCTTCCACTCTCCATACATGTAAGTCTTTCCAAAGCTCTGCTTTCTGTATCCTATTTTGCACAAAGACTGCTCCCCCTATACTCCTACGATCACATATCTACATTAGCTCCCAGTCCTCCAGCACCTCAGATTTAAAAATCTCTTTATATCTCCCCCCCCACCCCCCACCTTTATAACCTCCTCCATCCCTACAACCCCTCCCAAACTTAGATTTTGATCCCACCCCAGCCTTTTCTACATCCTCCTCCTTTCATGTCGCCTTCAGCTGTTTAGTCTGGGGAATTCTCTCTCTCTACCCCTTGGTCTCTACATCTCCCTGTCAGGGCCCATTTGTTTGATTTTTGCCTTTGCAAAATAGATTAGGAAGTTTTTCTATGGTGAAAGGATGATTTTAAAGTTTTTCTTTGTTGTTTTTATATGTCTTTATTATCCTTACCAAATATTCCACCAAAACTTAAATAAAAGGGGTAAAAGCTATTGCAAGGGACCAGATTTAACTAAGAACATTGGCATCGAGGTTGTTTTAGAAACTGTTCACAATTTCACAAGTGGTGAATGGAGAAATCCTTACAGATACATTTGCAATATCACTGTACATACTGACTAAATAAATTCTCGCTCCAGTGTGAGGTGGCAGACGGACACTAAGTTAGCCACGGACAGATGAAAGAACATAGATCCCTATTTGCAGATGAAGGCAACTCGTTATTGATAAATTTTGAAGGGAACTGCAAATGTGAGGAAGGACATGAGGTTGCTTGAAGTCAAATAAGTTGTTGCAGAAACACTGTGATGACTGAATCAACAGTAGTTAATTGGGAAGTGTACCCATCTGAATTATCACAGGATCCCACATATTGCGAAAGGAGATAGTCACGCAAATAGACAACAAAAAAGGACACGAAAATAGCAGCTGATTCACTGAGTATGTCCCAACCTGCCGTCTCAGTTTAGGTACATAGGAACAGCAGTAGGCCATTCAGCCTCTCAGGCCTGCTCCACCATTCAATTAGGTCATTGCTGATCTGCACCTCGACTCAATTTTCCCACCTTTAAACTGTACCTGTTAATATACTTAGCAAAAATTTATCAATTTCGGTCTTGAAAGTTCTTTTGCTCCAGCATCTGCCACCTCTAGTGGGAAAGTTCCTAATTTGTTCCAACCTTTGTGTGAAAGAGTGCTTCGAGAATTCTCTCCTGAAGGGCCTAGCATTAATTTTAGGATTATGTTCCCTAATTCGTGACTCCACTGCCAGGATAGATGATTTCTCCATATCAAAGCTGTCAAATCCTTTTTCAGACATTTTTAACACCTCAGTCAAATCACCTTGATCACCTTTACTCAAAGTAATACGAACCGAGATTATTCCAAGTGTTTTAACTGTCTAAGCCTTGGTATCATTGTGATGAATCTACACTGCACTTTCTCCAAGGTCTTCCTGAGGTGCAATGGCCAAAACTGAACCCAATGCTCCAGGTGAGGTCTGCACAAGTCTCTCATAGAATAATACAATGGTCACAGCATAGAGAAGGCCATTTGGTCCATTGAGCCCATGTTGGCTCTTTGCAAGAGCATTTTAGTCAGTCCTACTCTTGCGCCCTCCACCTGTGGCCCTGCAAATTTTCTCCCTTCAGATGCTTATCCAATTAACTTTCGAAAAAGGTAATTGATTCTGCCTCCACCACACTTGCAGGCAGTGCATTCTAGATCCTTTCCCTCACGTCACCTTTGGTTCTTTTGCCAATCATTTTAAATCTGTGCGCTCTGGTTTTTGACACTTCTGCCAATGTGAATAGTAACTCCCTATCTACTCTGTCCAGACCCCTCATGATTTTGAACACTTCTATCAAACCTCTTCTCAACCTTAACAAAAACAGAATTACCTGGAAAAACTCAGCAGGTCTGGCAGCATCGGCGGAGAAGAAAAGAGTTGACGTTTCGAGTCCTCATGACCCTTCGACAGAACTTGAGTTCGAGTCCAGGAAAGAGCTGAAATATAAGCTGGTTTAAGGTGTGTGTGTGGGGGGCGGAGAGATAGAGAGACAGAGAGGTGGAGGGGGTTGGTGTGGTTGTAGCGACAAACAAGCAGTGATAGAAGCAGATCATCAAAAGATGTCAACAACAATAGTACAATAGAACACATAGGTGTTAAAGTTAAAGTTGGTGATATTATCTAAACGAATGTGCTAATTAAGAATGGATGGTAGGGCACTCAAGGTATAGCTCTAGTGGTTTTTTTTTTATTTTATATAATGGAAATAGGTGGGAAAAGGAAAATCTTTATAATTTATTGGGAAAAAATAAATTATAAAGATTTTCCTTTTCCCACCTATTTCCATTATATAAAATAAAAAAAAACCCACTAGAGCTATACCTTGAGTGCCCTACCATCCATTCTTAATTAGCACATTCGTTTAGATAATATCACCAACTTTAACTTTAACACCTATGTGTTCTATTGTACTATTGTTGTTGACATCTTTTGATGATCTGCTTCTATCACTGCTTGTTTGTCGCTACAACCACACCAACCCCCTCCACCTCTCTGTCTCTCTATCTCTCCGCCCCCCACACACACACCTTAAACCAGCTTATATTTCAGCTCTTTCCTGGACTCGAACTCAAGTTCTGTCGAAGGGTCATGAGGACTCGAAACGTCAACTCTTTTCTTCTCCGCCGATGCTGCCAGACCTGCTGAGTTTTTCCAGGTAATTCTGTTTTTGTTTTGGATTTCCAGCATCCGCAGTTTTTTTGTTTTTATCTCTTCTCAACCTTGCCTTCTCTAAGGGGAACAGTCCCAGCTCCTCCAATCTATCCATGTAACTGAAGTTCCTTAGCTCTGGGACCATTTGTGTAAATTGTTTCTTCTGAAGCATCACTTCCTCTCCTTGATTTTCCCAAGCTCTTCAAGGTAAAGGACAACATTCCATTTAACCTTTTAGATTTATGCAACTACTTTGTGGATTACCAAGTTATTGGTCAGAGATATGTTGGAAGCCAAGCTTTTGTGCTGAAAACACCTATTCTACAGTGTACTTCATTGGATCCCATTGGAGGGAGTTCATTCGTGACAGCACTTTCTATTCAAAACAATACTAGACCAGAGGAAGATTTTATGAAGCAATTCCAAGGAACATGGTTTATCTTACAATATTTCAATAATGGCAGAGGCTCACTACAATAGCCTAGAAATTGAATTGCATCAAAGTCAAGATTGATAATAGGCACACACTACACAGTGTTAGCCATAGTTAACTCTGCCTCCATTTAATGTTACAGGCTCAAGCCAACTCCAGGACTTGAGCACAAAAATCAAGTCTGACACTCCAGTGCAATTGTCACGCCTAGTAAAGATATGCCATGTTCATAATTTTAAAAACATAAACTGTACACAACAATGCACAATAAGATACTTCAAAAGATGGCTGCCAAGGATCATGTAACTTAGCTTGTAGATTCAAGTACTGCTACACGGTCTTGAAAGGACAAAATGATGCATTTCAGACTAAGGGTGTCACTATCTTCCTCCTGAAACCTTCCAGAAGAGATTTCCTGACCTGAATGGGTCTTTTCAGAAGCAGTGACTGTCTCAAACCTCCAGGGTGAATGTCTGCAAACAATAGCCCAGGTTGTGGCTAATTAACTTAAGCCCAATACCATATTTGGAAGAGAACTGTGAGGAGCCACATGGTAAGGCAGCCATGTTGCTTGCTTAATTTATTCTTAAGCACTGTCTGCAAAAAGACACTTATAACTCAACAACTGCCATTAGAACTGGAGATTGTAACATCATAAGGTCTCCAGGACTGTTACTTTTCAAGTTCACCAATACAGCAAACTGACCACTTGGTAATAAGGCTACAAGTAACTAACTTAGTGAGCTGGATGGTGTTGGGCTTCTTGTGTGTTGTTGGAGGCAGTCATCTAGGCAAGTAGAGAGTATTCCTTCAAACACCTGCCCTGTGCCTTGTGGATGTTGGGCAAGATTTGGGGGGTCAGGAGATGAGTTACTTGCCGCAAAATTCCCAGCCTCTGACCTGCTCTTGTAGCCACAGTATTTATATGGCTAGTTCAGTTTGGTTCCAGGTCAAGGTAACCCCCAGGATGTTGCTAATGGGGGATTCAGTGATATTAGTGCCATTATATGTCAAGGGGTGATAGTTGGATTCTCTCTTGTTGGAGATGGTCATTGCCTAGCACTTGTATGGCACGAATGTTACTTGCTACTTGTCAGCCCAAGCTTGGATATTGTCTAGGTCATGCTGCTTTTGGACACAAACTGCTTCAGTATCTGAGGAGTCATAAATAGTGCTGAACATTGTGTAATCATCGGCGAATGTCCCCACTTCTGACCTTATGTTGGAAGGAAGGTCATTGATGAAACAGCTGAAGTTGGTTGGGCTGAGGACGCTACCCTAAGGAACTCCTGCAGTGATGTTCTGAAACTGAGATGACTGACATCCAACAACCACAACCATCTTCCTTTGTGCTAGGTATGACTCCAACCAGCGGAGAGTTTTCCCCCGATTCTCATTGACTCCAGTTTTGCTCGGTCTCCTTAATGCCACACTTGGTCAAATGCTGCTTGATATCAAGGGCAGTCACTCTCACCTCACGTCTGGAGTTCAGATCTTTTGTCCATGTTTGAGCCAAGGCTGTAATGAGGTCATGAGCTCAGTGACCCTGGCAGAACCCTAACTCGCCATCATTGAGCAGGTTATTGCTAAGCAAGTGCTACTTGATAGCACTGTTGATGACCCCTTCCATTACTTTACTAATGATCGAGAGTAGACTGATGGAGCGGTAGTTGGCTGGGTATGAATTTGTCCTGCTTTTTGTGTACAGGACATACCTGGGCAATTTTCCACATAACCAGGTGGATGCCAGTGTTGTAGCTGAACTGGAACAGCTTGGCTAGGTGCACAGCAAGTTCTGGAGCACAAGTCTTCAGTACTATTACCGGAATATTGTCAGGGCCCAAAGCTGTTGCAACAGTCAGTGCCTTCAGCCATTTCTTGATATCCTGAGTGACATCCTGAGAAATTGAGTGAATTAAATTAGCTGAGGGCTGGCATCTGTGATGCTGGGGACCTCTGGAGGAGGCCGAGATGTATCATCCACTTGGCACTTCTGGATTAAGATAGTAGCAAATGTTGCAGCCTTATCTTTTGCACCTACATGCTGGGCACCCCCATCATTGAGGATGGGGATTATTGTGGAGCCTCCTCCTCCAGTGAATTGTTTAATTGTCCACCACCATTCACAATTGGATGCTGCAGGACTACAGAGCTCAGATCTAATCTGTTTGTTGTAGGATCACTTAGTTCTGTCTATCACTTGCTGCTTATGCTGTTTGGCACGCAAGAGACCTGTGTTATAGCTTCACCAGGTTGACACCTCATTTTTAGACATGCCTGGTAACTCCTCCTGGCTTACCCTCCTGTAGCCTTCATTGAACCAGGGTTGATGCCCTCGCTTGGTGGTAATGGTAGAGTTGGGGATATGCCAGGCCATGAGGTTACCGATTGTGTTTGAGTACATTTCTGCTGCTGGTGGTGGCCCACAGTGCCTCGTGGATGCCCAGTCTTGCTAGATCTGTTCAAAATCTGATCCATTTATCATGGTGGTAGTGCCACACAACACGACGGAGGGTATCCTCAATGTGAAGGCAGGACTTCGTTTCCACAACGACTGTGCGGTGGTCACTCCTACCGATACTTTCTTGGACTTATACATCTGTGGCAGGCAGGTTGGTGAGGATGAGATCAAGTATGTTTTTCCCTCTTGTTTTTCTTCTATAAAGACGAGTTTATTTTTGTCATTAAAAACATCACAATTAATAAATTTAATTCTTAAGTTGTCCCTCTTTCTTTGTACTCATTTCTCCAATTTTAATTTCCTTTGTTGTAGAGGATTGAAATGATTTTGGAAACAGGAAGGGGTCTGATTGACTTCTGCAGTTTTACATCTAGGGCTTGAAATGCAATTTCAATCTCTTTTTTCAGAAGCTATTGTCATCTGTATAGCGTGAGCATCCTTGAGAATTTTTTTCTAGATTCTTCAGTTTCATAAAGCGGTTCCTCTGAAAAAAATACTGCGAGTGCTACACTGGGTCAAGGAAATCCTTTCTCAGCAGCAAATATAATATAGTACAGGTAGTCAAGAAGGATGCCTGGTTTTAAATCTTTCTCTTCATCAAAAGCTTCCCATTTTAGTAATTGAATTAAATGACAGCGACCATCTTCTTTCTGGAGCTGCATCACCTGATGCACATCCTCTGCCTTCAGCGGGCTCATGGTTACCTCTCCTGTTTGTTCCCTCACCACCTTCCACAGGCCCAGTCTAGCCGCTTGGTCAGCAGTGGTGTTACCGAGCCACTCATAGTGATGGACATTGAAGTCCCCCATCCAGAGTATATGCTGCACCCTTGCCACCCTCAGTGCTTCTCCCAAGTGGTGTTCAACATGGAGGAGCACTGATTCATCAGCTGAGGGAGGGCTGATCAGCAGGAGGTTTCCTTGCCCATGTTTGACCTGATGCTATGAGACTTTATGTGGTCCAAAGTCGATATTGGGACAACTCCATCCTGACTGTATGCCACTGTGCTGTCATCTCTACTGGGTCTGTCTTGCCAGTGGGACAGGACATACCCAGGGATGGTGATGGTCTGGGACATTACCTGTAAAATATGATTCAGTGTGGATAACTATGTCAGGCTGTTGTCTGTGAGACAGATCTCCCAATTTTGACACTAGCCCCCAGATGTTAGTAAGGAGGACTGTGCAGGGTCGACAGGGCTAAGTTTGCCGTTGTCGTTTCTGGTGCTTAGGTCGGTCCATCCAGTTTCATTTTCCTTTTTTGAGACATTGTAGTGGTTTGATACAACTGAGTGGCTTGCTAGGCCATTTCAGAGGGCATTTAAGAGTCAACCACATTGTTGTGGGTCTAGAGTCACATGTAGGCCAGACCAGGTAAGGATAGCAGATTCCCTTCCCTCAAGGGCATTAGTGAACCAGATGGGTTTTTACAATGGTTTCATGGTCATCATTAGACTTTTAATTCCAGATTTTTTTTATTATTGAATTCGAACCCAGGCCCCCAGAGCATTAACCTGGGTCTCTAGATTACTAGTCCAGCAACAATACCACTACACCATCGCCTCCCCCTTTAAAAAATACCCTGTACCGTTGTAACAAGATTTCCCTACTTTTATCTTCCATCCCCCTTGCAATATTTCATTTGCCTTCCTAAGTTCCAGATGTACCTGCATACTAATGCTTTGTATTTGCCCTTGCCATCGGGATACCAGCCCAAAACGCACTTGTGTGCAAATGTTACTTGCCACTTGTCAGCCCAAGCTTGGATATTGTCCAGGTCTTGCTGCATTTGGACATAAACTGCTTCAGTATCTGAGGACTCATGAATGGTGCTGAACATTGTGCAATCACCAATGAACATCCTCATTTCTGACCTTATGATGGAAGGAAAGTCATTGATGAAGCAGCTGAAGATGGTTGGGCCTAGGGCACTACCCTGAGGAACTCCTGCAGTGATATCCTGGGGCTGAGATGATTGACCGCCAACAACCACAACCATCTTCCTTTGTGCTAGGTATGACTCCAACCAGCAGAGAGATTTCCCCGATTCCCACTGGCTTCAGTTTTGCTCGGGCTTCTTGATGCCACAATCAGTTAAATGCTGCCTTGATGTCAAGAGCAGTCGCTCTCACCGCACCTCTGAAATTCCTCTCTTTTGTCTACGTTTGGGTCAAGGCTGTAATGTAGTCTGGAGCTGAATGACCCAAGCAGAACCCAAATTGAGCATTGGTGAACGGGATGTTGCTGAGTAAGTGCTGCTTGATAGCACCGTCGGTGACTCCTCCATCACTTTGCTGATGGTCGAGAGTAGATCAATGCGGCGCTAATTGGCTGAAGACTGGCATGCGTGCTGATGGTATCCTCAGAAGGAGGCACTTATCACTTATCCCTGTCTATAACAAGCTGCTTCTGCTGTTTAGTATGCATGTAGTCCTGTGTTATTGCTTCACCAGGTTGGCACTTGATTTTAGGTATATCTGGTGCTGCTCCATGTATGATCTATATTAATGATTATGCAAAGCACAATTTGAATTTGCAGTTGACATAAAATTTGGAATTGTTGTGAACTGATAGAAGGATAGACATAGACTTCTAGAGGACATAGTCTGCTAGAATAGGCAGACGGGGCAGATGAAATTTAATGCAGAGAAGTGTGAAGTGATATGTTTTGATAGGAAGAACAAGGAAAGGCAAAATAAAATACAGGATAAAATTTTAGAGGGATGCAGGAGCAGAAGGACCTGGGGATATATTTGTACAAATCTCTTAAGATGGCAGGGCATTTGAAAAAGTGGTTAATAAGGCATATGGCATCCTGGGTTTTATAAATAGAGGTCTAAGCATGGAAATTGTAATGAACCTTTATAAAACACTGGCTCAGCATTGACTGGTGTATTGTGTCCGATTCTGAACACCACATTTTATGAAGGATGTTAAGGTTTTAGAGAGGGTGCAGATAATATTTTCAAGAATCATTTCAGGGATGAGAGGCTTCAGTTGTGTGGATAGATTGTAAAAGAGAAGATTAAGAGGAGGTTTGATAGTGGTGTTCAAAATCATGAGGGGGTCTGGGCAGAGTAGATAGAGAGGAATTCTTCCCATTTACGGAAGGGTTGTGAACCAGAGCACAGTGAAATAACGTAATTAGCAAAATAACCAGAGGCGACATGAAGGAAATCTTTTTGACACAACAAATGATTAGAATCTTGAATGCACTGCTTGATAATTTCATTTGTGGCTTTCAAAAGGCAATTGGATAATTCTCTGAAGAGAAAAGAGACTGGCAGCTGATATAAAAGGGAATCACAAAGTCTTCCATGGGCATATGAATAGTAAAAGGTCAAGGTGGAAGGAGGAGTAGGGCAGATTAGGGATCAAAAAGGGGATTTACACATGGAGGCAGGCAGAATAGCTGAGGTATTAAATTAATACCTTGCTTCTGTCTTTATGAAGAGGAATATGCTACCCAGGCTACAGTGAAAGAGGAGGTAATTAATACTCTAGAAGGAATTAAAATTGATAAGAAAGAGATATTAGATAGGCTGTTTATACTTAAAGTTGATAAAGTGCCAGGACCAGATGAGATGAATCCAAGGATTCTGAGGGAATTGAGAATGAAAATTGTGGAGGCACTGGTCATAAATTTCCAGTCTTCCTTAGACTCAGGGATAGTTCTAGAGAACTGGAGAATTGCAAACATTACACCCTTGTTCAAAAAGGGTGAAAGATAAACCCAGCAACTACAGGCCAGTCAGTTTCATTTTGGTGTTGGAGAAGCATCTGGAAACAATAATTCGGGACAAAATTAATCACCACATGGACAAATGTGAGTGGATTAAGGAACACCAACACAGATTTGTTAAGGGAAAATGGTGTCTAACTAACCTCCTGGTGTTTTTTGAAGAGGTAACAGAGAAGGTTCATGAGGGCAATACTGCTGATGTGCATGGACTTCTAAAAGGTATTCGATACAGTGCTGCACAACAGACTTGTGAGCAAAGTTACAGCTTATGGAATAAAAGGGACAGTGGCAACATGGATACGAAATTGGCTGAGTGACAGGAAACAGCGAGTAGTGGTTAATGGATGTTTTTCAGGCTGCAGGAATGTTTATAGTGGAGTTCCCCAGGAGTTAGTGTTTGGAGCCTGGTTCTTCTGATATATATTAATGACCTGGACCTCGGTGCACAGGGCACAATTTCAAAATTTGTGCATGTTACGAATCTTGGAAGTATCGTGAACTGTGAGGAGGATAGTGCAGAACTTGAAAAGGACATAAACAAGTTGGTGAATGAGAGGACAAGTGACAGATGAAGTTCAATGCAGAGAAATGTGAGGTGATTCATTTTGGCAGGAAGAACATAGAGAAACAATATAAAATAAAGGGTACAACTCTAAAGGGAGTGACAGAGTAGAGGGACCTGGGTGTATATTTGCATAAGTCATTGAGGGTGGCAGGACAACTTGAGAGCATGGTTAATAAAGCATATAGTCCTAGACTTTATTAATAAGGGCATAGAGTACAAGAGTAGTATGTTGAAATTGTATAAGACACTAGTTTGGCCTCAGCTGGAGTATCGCATCCAGTTCCAGGAACTGCACTTGAGGAAAGATGTGAATGCATTGGAGAGAGTGCAGAAAAGATTCATGAGAATGGTTCCAGGGATGAGGAACTTCCATTATGAACATACTTTGGAGAAGTTGGGATTGTTTTCCTTTGAGAAGAGAAGGTTGAAAGGAGATTTGATAGAGGTATTCAAAATCATGAGGGGTCTGGATATAGATAGGGAGAAACTGTTCCCACTCGTGAAAGGATCAAGAATGAGAGGACACAGACTTAACGAAATTGGCAAAAAGAGCAAAAGCAACATGAGCAAAAGATTTTTCACACTGAGAATGCTTATAGTCTGGAATGGATTGCCTGAGAGTATGGTGGAGGCAGGTTCAATTGCCGCATTCAAGATTGAATTAGACTGTTATCTGAAAAGGAAAAAAATGTTATGGGGTGAGGTAGGTGAATTGCTCATTCAGAAAGCCAGTGCAGACATGATGGACTGAATGGCCTCTGTCAGCACAGTGACAATGGCTGTGATTCTGTGAAAATGTTTGCAGGGCCACAAGGAATAGGCAGGGACAGTGGAACATGGTGAGCTGCTCTAATAGGCAGCAGCATGGACATGTGAGCCAGAAGGCTGCCTTTAGTGCTATAACCACTCTAAGATTTTATAAGATTGTGATTGAAAAAAATTCTGCTGCTGCCAATGGCCCACATGCCTCATGGATGCCCAGTTTTGAGCTGCTAAATCTGCTCTGAATTTATCTCATTTAGCACAGCGGTCATGCCAAACAATACAATGGTGTTTGCCCTGAGTGCGAAGATGGGACTTTGTCTCTACAAAGACTGTGCGGAGGTCACTCCTACCAATACTGTCATAGACAGATGCACCTGTGACAGGTAAATTAGTGAGGGAGAAGTCAAGTAGGTTCTGCCCTCTTATTGGTTCTCCCACCACACGTTGCAGGCTCAATCGGGCAGATACGTCCTTCAGGACATGGCCAGCTCGGTCACTAGTGGTGCTACTAAGCCACTCGGTGATGAACATTGAAGACCCCACCCAGAGTACATTCTGCACCCTTGCCGCCTTCAGTGCTTCTTCCAATTGGTGTTCAACATGGTACTGGTTCATCAGTTTTGAGGGAGGATAGGAGGTGGTAATCAGCAGGAGGTTTTCTTGCCCATGTTTTATCTGATGCCGTGAGACTTCTTGGGGTCCGGAGTAAATGTTGAGGACTCCCAGGCAACTCCTTCACAACCATATACCGCTGTACCACCACCTCTGGTGGGTCTGTCCTGCTATTGGGACAGGACACATCCAGGAATGGTGATGGAGGAGAATTATTTTAGAATTCTATCCATGAGAAACATCACAGGTCATCTATCATGTGAGATTATCTGTATGCCAGCACAGCATCTGAATGGATTTTAGAAGAGAAATTGTAAATTAAAATCAAATCTTAATTACAGTACAGCTCCAACTGCTCTCTCACCGTAAATTTTATTTGTTTGTGATGTTATTTTGATTAGTAAAGAAGCCGTGTATAATAGCAAGCCAGATGGAGAGTGACATATGGACAAACTGTCTATGGAGAGAAGTAGCATTTTAAAAAAGTGAACGATTACTCGGAAACCTTCCCCTGCAACACAATCAGTAATTAAGGCCGGTACTTAGCATCAGTCACCCTGTTCTATCTATGCACTTGGTGCCCTTTATCCGTTGATAATTTATCTAGCTGAGCCAAGAGTGGGACATTACATTGTGATTGTGCACAGTAAGGCACCGTAGTGACTTTCAAGAGAGCATATTTATCTACAGCATTATTTCCCCAGGACCCGGTAATTGTTGTCAATTTAAATGCTCCCACTGGTAATCCAAATTGTACCCTGGGTAGCCTTTGTTTATTGGCAGCAGGTGGTTTTACTGATGCTCATTTTACTGTTTTCTTTACAGTTTATTTTATTCTTGTTATGTGTGCTCATTAAAATGAGGGATGAATGTAGTGAAGAATGGATTTTATTGCTCAACCATTCAGGTGCAGAATGCTCGGTTTACAAACCTGTGGCTCGGCATGAAGCTCACTTTCATTTCTTCTTAAAATGATTTTTCCACAGCATGCAACCCATCCCACCCTACTCTAAATATAGAAAATATTTACCCTCCTGCTGGCCCTTTCCTGAAATAGTGACTGTGACGACAGTGTAAATGACTCTCCTAACACTGTCACACAACTTGTGCAAGCTCTTGGGATGCTGGGACTGAGAGGTGCTGGTTTTTTATGCTGTATTTTTGCTGCCCCCACCCACACTGAATACCAATCCCTCCACTATCCCCCGTGGTGTGCTCTGAAGTCCTTTAGAAAAATATCTTCAAAAGGTCAGCATTATTTGTATCTCACACCAACACCCACCCTCTCCACCCCCGATAACTGGCCACAGGTGAACTGAAATCGTGTTGTGTGACGTTGATAATGACCATGTTAACATTTGGTGGTGAAATTCCTATTTGAAATCAGATAGTGTTTGCATTAAAATGTCAAACAATATCACCAATATCATATGTCAAGTCCCATTCCTAATACTTAAGTACAAAATCTACAGGCAGGTAAAACTCTGTTGCTTTTCCTTAATGCCCAACACTTACATCTAAATCATATCAGAGCAAATTCCCAATGGGCAGTTGACTCACAAGAACACAATGGGGAAAATTTCCTCTATGTCAGGTGGGAGGGTCGGGAGTGGGCGCGGGGCCGCTTGCCGCTGGCAATCGGCTCCGCGCTGCCATTTTACATGGGCTGGCCAATTAAGGGCCACCCAGCGTGACGCATGCGCATGAAAGAACGCAAGAATCTCCATGAGGCACGGGGCTGAATAAAGAAACATAAAAATGCTTTACACATGTCCCATTTATGAATTATGCAATCGTTATTTATTTATTTAATAAACCCTTCAGGAAACCTCATCCCGCCCATGGATGAGGTTTCCTGAAAAATGTGAAGGCCGCTTGGGCCCTTCACCTGAACCCCAACCTTAAGGTTGGACAGGCAGGGTTGATAATTACTTTAATTAGTTTTTTAATGGTCTTAACAGGTTTTTGACAGTTCATTGGGCACGCAGCCACCTCCGGTGCGTGCCCGCCGAACGAAAGATCTAAATGACGCGCAGTGATGTTGGGACTCACGCCCGATGTCACCATACGTCATTTTAAGCGTCAGCATGTCAGGCCCACCCCTGCTCGCTGACGTCAAAGTTCTGGCCCATAATGGAAAGGGCCAAAATGGCCAAAGGAGATGTTTAGTAAAGCTAAATGTTGATGCACTATTGATGCTCTGACACTGGTGCACTGAATAATAACTATGTTGGGTCATATTTACAAATCAGGCTGAGGATATTAGAAGGCAGATATATATGCTGAATATAAAAGTAAGCAAGTTTTACTGCAGCTGCACCGGGCATTCGTAACACCACATCTGGAATACTGTGCACAGTTTTCATCTCATTTGAAAAAAGATATAATTGAATTAAAAGCAGCACAGAAAAGGTTCACTGAACTTATTCCTGGTAGGAAGGGCTCATCCTATTAAGAAAGGTTGATCTGGTTAGGCCTATACCTATAGAAGATTAGAACAATTAGAGGTGATCTTAACAGGATAGGCATTGGGAGGATATTTCTACTTGTGGGAGAGACTAGAGCTAAGGGTCACAGTTTAAGAATAAAACGCCTCCCTTTTAAGACTGAGATAATGAGAATTTTTTTCTCTCGGGGGTTGTTAGTGTGTGGAATTCTCTTCCCCAGTGAGCAGTGGAGGCTGGGTCATTGAATTTATTCCAGGCAGACTTAGATTTCTGATAGACAAGGGAGTCAAGGGTTATGGAGAGCAGACAGGGAAGTGTAGTTGAGATCACACCCAGGTCAGCCATGATCTTACTGAATGGTGGAGCAGGCTTGAAGGGCCGAATGGCCTACTCCTAAGTCCTGCTCCTAAGTCCTATGTTCCAGACTATGTTTGTTGCCCTCTTCACTTTTTGGATTGAGTATTCAGCTCTTATAAATTGGACATTGCAATCTGAATATATTTACAAGCTATAGTGGTGGATACTGCCCAGAACGCACCAATTGTATACTCCAGACATTTCCTTTTAAAGTCAATAAAAATGAGGAGGGATGTAAAATGGGCTGCCAAACAACTATCACCATATTACACAATTGTATAAAGTAAAAAATCTACCCCATTTAATCAATCATAGTGCTTGTCTTCTGCTGGCTCACTCTCAATGTGAGTTTCACCCAATAGCAGCACATCTCATGAAATCAGGGGCACAACGAATAGTTTTCCATCCAATAAGATTATAGGATAGAAACTTAGCCCGAGCATCTGCACAATTTTGTGATACGCACTCTGGCCATGAGATAACATTTGGGGCATACAAACAGCAAATTAAGATCAGTATATTAGGCGGATGGTTGGACTAGTATTATCTTGACATCAACAACATTTTCAAGTTCCTCTCCAAGTCACACACCATCCTGACTTGGAAGTACGCCACTGTACCTTCGCTGTCATTAGGTCAAAAACATGGAACTCCCTTCCTAATAAAACTGCAAGTGTACCTACACCAGATGAACTGCAGCGGTTCAAGAAGGTGGCTCACCATTACTTTCTCAAGGGCACTTAGGGATGGGTATCAAATGCTGGCCTTGTCAGCATTGCCAATATCCCATGAAATAATTTTAAAAATATGGAGTTTTGGGGAGACAGAGTTACAGGTGTTTTGTTTACTATTATTTGTCAGGATGTGTGTAATGTTCAATGTTAGATTATGTCTGTCTGTTGACTAATCTGTGCACACTGTGCTTGGTTAGTTAAACCTGAGTGTTGAACTCAGCAAAAAGTTAGTAAAGCTGCAGAAAGAGCTGGAAGCTAGAGCTGAAGCATGGACTAGACATTTTAAAGCACTGTGAAGAGAACCTGATACACACATAGAAAAAAGTGTCATCAATGCATAGATCTGAGATATAAAATGTACAACAATGTGGACATGGCTAGCAAGGCCAGAATTTATTTCCCAATCCCTATTTGTCCCTGAGAAGGTGATGAAGAAGACCCCCTTCTTAAACAGCTGCTGTCCTTATTGTGAAGCTACCCCAACAGTGATGTTAGAGAGGGAATTCCAAGATTTGACTAGCAATGCTGAAGGAATATATGTTCATGGCAGGATGGTATGTGACTTGGAGGAGAAATTGGAGGCAATATTTTTACTATGAACCTGATGTCCTTGTCCATTCAGATTGTGGTGATTGTCCGGTTATCAGGTGCTTCTGAATAAACCACGGCAAGTTGGTGCAGTGCAACTTGTAGAGATGGTACAGACTGTAGCCACCATGTGCTGGTTATAAAAATTGCAGGTTGTATGAGGTTCGTTGTGTTTTTATGCTGGGATATTCGAATTACATCAATACATTTTGTTTTTCAAACCAGTGTCATCCCATCCTTTCTTGAAGACACTGCCTTATGCTGCAGGTACAGTTCCACAGATGACAGCCTCCTCATTGTGACCCACCCCAGTGTAACTCCAAATGCAGGTCACAGTTTCTTATTATCATCCTTGCTCCCCCCTCCCCCTATCACAAGGTGAGGTGGTCTGCTATTCTGGGTAGAACTTGAATCTTTGTTCTATAAGTCAGCTCACTGGTCTTGTTGTGAAATAAGGTAGGAAACAGAGACCAGTCCCATCAACAAATGCCACAGGGTTGTCAGCTGTCCACTTTTCACCTGAGCGAATTGTCCTCTAATTATTGTGTCTACAAATTTCTAAAATCAGTTTTTCCCACCTAATCTGTGCTCATATAATGGAGGCACTAGTTATTAAGTTAATGAAAATGGTGTAGCATACCAATCTGGCATAGAAAGTGATAATGTGGGACTGGGTGTAGTACCACCCACAGTGTGATGTAAAGGAACACAAGACTCGAGTCTAGAGGGCAGCCTTGTAATGGACAGAGACGTGTGTACAGGCAAGCATGGAGACAGCTCCTAGATTAGACCTTATACTGTATATACGTGCATAGTTACAAATAAACACTTACTATTAAACTATACAAGACTCAGAACCTCTTCATGAGACCTACTGAACTACATTCTACAACAAATAGCATAGGTGCGTATAGGGGATAGCTAGGTAAGCACATGAGGGTGAAAGGATAAGAAGGGTATGCCGGAAGGGCTGGATGACAAGGGGAGGAAGGAGGCTCAGATGGAGCAATTGGGGTGAATGGCCTGCTTCTCTGCTGCAGACTCAATGTAATTCTATGTAATGAATTTTCATCCCCAGCAAATCAAAAGGCAAGTCATGATACTGCCGCTACCCAAGCTTGGTAGTTGATTAAAATTGGTAATCTTAATCAATATAATAGGTGCTGTACAAAATCCTAGTTGCTCCATCAACAAGGACACCATCACTGAAGGCAGTTTAAAGGAACAAGGTCTCGTAGTTTCCTTTGATTTTAAATTTGCTTGGAATAGAACTCTTGATCTTTTAAACACTAAGCCAGAATAATGTAAAGTTTATTCTCTTATTTTACCCTTGGATTGTCAACCAAGTGGTATATCTGTGACCATAGGCTCCAGCCTGTCTAACCTGTGGCACTAGTTATCAGTGAAAGTAATGACACTGATGGAGAGATGATTGCATACTTCATCAAAAAATCCATGGGCTGGCTTCAAGAGTGGGCAGCAGATGCTCCTATAAATCAGAATGTCAGCTCTGATCATCAACCAGGACTTGACTGCCCGTGTCATAATTGGGCACTTCTGAGCCTTTGGGCAGAATCATCTCAGATTTGCACTAAATGTGGTAGTGGGTGGGAAAAATGATGTTTTACCCACCAGCTGCAATAGCCTCTTAGTTTACCCTTGATTCTTACGCCATATCGTCCCAATCCCGCTGCATTAATTATGCATTCCCGGAAAACACGCATTTCGATGGCGGACAAGCTCAGATTCACCCGTCATGCTGTCACCTCGCCACTTCATCATGTCGAGCACCATATTTAAAGTATAGCCGCATGCACACCTCTCAGTGCTTCCAGCCCAGGACTACTGCACAGAAGACATGGCCCCAAAAGACAAGAAAACTGCAGCCCCCAGGTTTAGTAGCGCATCACTTGAGTGCCTTTTGGACACCATGGAGGCCCCTTGTGAAGTTGTCTATCCCCACTCTGGCTACAGGAGGGGCAATTACCACTCTGGCTTTGTAGGCAATGACAGCGGTGATCAGTGCCAATGCTGCACAAAAGAAGTTGGCCATCCAATGCAGGTAGAGGACAAATGATATCATTCATACTGCCATGGTAAGGCAATCATCTCATCACACTAAACTCACACACTCACAAGGCCATAACACATTCACTGGCATCTCACTCACTGTGAGCTCAAGGGACATCAGCACCCATTCTCACACACATACCCTCACATGTCCATCTGGCCTCACCTCCTCTGAAGACTGCCTCCTCAACCCTCACCATCTTGGGGCTACATGCACAGATCAACATGTGCCCCCACACACCCTGGGATACCCATCTTCCCTCGTACAGCCCTCATCCTGCAGCCTCTTCCCTTGCCTAAGGCAACTTTTCCCCCTTCCCCAAGCAATTGAAAAGCCATTGAAAAGCCACCCCCACCTTATGGCTGGTCTGGTAGGTAGAGATCTACCCGTGAGCCTCCTTAAACTGATGTGGTGCTGTCCACGAAGCCTGACACTGATAACTGTGAGTGCTGCCCCAAGCAAGGCAGACAAACAAATCTTGAAGTCTTGAGTGAAGTGCAGCCCGTCAAGTGCATGCCTTATATGTGCTGTTGGTGTGTTTTCCCACTGATGTGCTCAGACAATCCAGCATTGGGGGATGATTCCAATGGGCTGGGATTATAATGATACACAGATGTATTACAATGAGGTTCCCAACGTCCAACGGCGGGAAACACGGTCCATCATTGACCGGCAGAACAGGCAATTTGAAACTGGTTTCATGACATCGTGAAACCGATTGTTGGCCTTCTCGCCATATTGTCTGCTCACACCACCGCACATGCCCAATGCCAGCGGGCATGGAAAATTCCACCCATGGAACTGGATAGTGATGGTCTGCCACAAGTCTTTGCCTATGGGGCCTTTGTAATAATGGCAAACGCTCATGTGGGCAAAAAATAAAGATTTGCATTTGTACAGCACTTTTAATGGCCCCAGGTTGTTGCAAAGTACCATAGAAACAATGACATGTTTTAATGCTAGAAATCTGCAAGTCAGATTGTACACAAAGCCCATAAAGAGTGATGACATAAATCAATAGCTAATCTGTTTTAAGTGATGGGTAAAAACTGTCTCTGCTGTTCCCTTTCAAATGGCAGTTTTAAGCACTTCAGTTCAGAGACAGCAACTTCACAATGGCAGCCCACCCTCAAAAATGAATTAGGGTGTTTGCCTAGATTGTGTGTTCAAGTCTCTGAGGTGGAACTTCAGAGGCGAGAGTGCAGCGAACTGAGCCAGGGCTGATGCAACGATAATACAAACTATGTCCCATGTTGTTGATTCATTCCCATTAATCAACTGAACTATCTGGTGGCCCACAGCACCTTGCAGGCTGGTGATGGCAAGGAACTCAGGGTGATACCCAGCCTTTTTGTTCCGGCCTTGCTTTTCCAATAGGTTGCATCATTGAAATGAATGAAAAAAAGATATTTTAGTGACCCACTGTCTTCACTGTGGTCAGAACCACAAGTTAGGACTCCAGCCTTCTTGATCATCCACACTCATTTTTAAAAAACAAAAATTGCTCATCTGCCTGCCTATTTTCACCCTTCCTCATCAGAATTCACTGTTTCTGCGTTAGGATGTAAATACAGATCAAAGCCTCCTCTAAGTAAGCATAGGAGTTTAAACAATGAGGCCTTAGTAAGCTATTTCAGCAGAAGGTGTATCACAATCCTGGTTATTCCATCATGCATCTAATGCAACAGTTCTACAAGCACTCTGGTGTTTTCCAATTTCATATCTTGTAATGAATGTATAAAGAAAGCTTTATCCAGCAGAATCACATTAAATTAAGAACCAAGCTAGCTTCTTGTAATATTCTGGGTGATTTAACTGTTGCTTTAGATTAAACTGTATCAACAAAAGCATCACAGTTTCAGTTATCCCATTAAGCCAGTGGATTAAAATGAAAGAAAAAAAGAAAGACTTGCATTTACAGAGCACTTTTCATGACCGCTGGAAGGCTCAAAGTGCTTTTCGGACAATGAAGTACTTTGTGAAGTGTGGTTGCTGTCACAATATAGGGTTATGGGATTGCTCTAGGTTCCTCCTCATAGGAAGGACTTCACTAAAAATTCAAAGAAGGCTTACCCCACCTAATCTGATATAAGGCAAAATTAACAGAAATTGAGAAAAGACTCTAAAATTAGGGGAAATAAGACACACCCTGCCCGCTACCCCCCACTCCACCCCACCTACCCACCCAACCCCCTCCTCACAGTCATCCAACTGAAGCGCGAAACAAAGGCAAGCAGTTAGGGCTTGTGATCTTATGTGTCCTGAATCTGTGGATGGTGGACTTTGCCAAGCCCAGGAAAAAACCTACCAGAACATCCTTCAGTCTTCTCACCCTGTGCACTGGGTAACAATTCTAGGGTAAGAGAATGACATAGGCAAACTTCTAAAAGCAGCATATTCAGAAAATAAAAAGGCGGTAATCTCTGGACTATGAGATATTAAATAAGGCCCTATCCCCTATCTGTCTGTCCTCTCAAGTGGATTTAAAAGATTGCATGGCACTATTCGAAGAAGAGCAGGAGCACTATAATTGCTGGAGGTGAGAGCTGGTAACAGTGCAGGGCGGGCAACAGGGCACCTCAGGCCGGAATGAGCAACAGGGTAGGTTCCTCAATGAGATTAAAGGAATGAGAAATAGACAGAGGAAGGACAGTGAATTTAAGGGGATGAATTTAAAGTCAAGTAAGATACTGAAAGAGAAATAGAGAGAGAAGGAAAGAATGCATTAAAAGAGAGACAAAAGAGACAGAAAAAATATATACAATTTTAGATTTTACCATTTTTTAAATTTCCAACAACAATTCACATCCTGAAGGAATGAGACTTCACACTTTTAATTGCTCATCTTCTGGGCAAGAGAGGCTGACTGGCAATCATTAATGATCATCATGTTAAAAGGGTATTTATACAATTAATTACTGCATCTCTAGTGGTGAGTTTGACACTTAATGTGCAAATGCAGGCACTTCATTAAAACCACAGTTATGTTAAGTGTAATATGTCATTTTCACTAAGCTAACAATGGAACAGTGCAATTTGTATAGTCTGTGACTGCGTCCAGCATCATTTTGCGTGGAAATGGCATGAACCAGTCAGCTGGAGGTGGCAGGTGTGCATGCACAGGATGCTGGAGCTCAGCCAGAGGAAGCAGCAACGGCCAGCTATAACAGTCCCTTTCCCAGGTCTTGATGACACTGAAAGTGATGTCATTCTGGAACAAGTGGTATTTTACTAGGTGAGGCTTCAGGTATGAGAAGTGGGGACCAGCAGCCAGTTTTCCTAGCAGGACTTCAGCCTCCAAAAGGACAGGAATTGGGCCCAAATGACCTAGAGGACTGGTGTGAAAACTGACCTACTTGATCGGGTATTGAGGAAGAAGTTGGTACTTTAGCAAAAAAGGAGAACATGATGGCTGGATACAGGAGCTATGTTAAGGAAAATGAGGCTGTAGCTGCTGATTCAGTTATTTTAGAAGGACTAATTGACCAGAACCAGCCATAGAGGGTTGTCAATGAGGGTTCAGATAAAGGTAAAATGATGGGTCCATGCCAATATTGACGTGAGCAGAACTGAGGAGATTCTGGAGAAGGACACCATTTTGTTGAAGATTGTACCCATAGAACTTGGATTGAGGGGGAGCTGCTGTCTGATAAGAGTTGGTGGCTAAACCTGTGAAGGAAAGAAACTGGAATTCTACCTGAGGAAGATCAGAAGAACTTCGTGGCTGAAATTGGTGTCATATATGTTGAGTGGAGTTCCTGATAAATCTGTGAGAGCTTTCTTTCATTTATAATTTATATTGACTATGAATTGCCTGTTTATTCATGTTTAATTTATGTCGATTTTGGTTTGATTGTTAAAGTAAAAGTTATCAAAAGGAAAATCTTGTCCATTGGCTTTTCATTGGGGTTGTTCAGTAAATTTAATTCTTTTGGTTTGTTGATCTGCGCAAGGATTATAATAATTCCTAACAGCACAGGTCATTTAGGTGCCATTATTTTTTCAACAAAATCTGGCCCCACATGTTCATTATTAATTTGCATGAAATGAAAACAATTTTACCGTGTTCAAATGATGCAATTTTGGCTAGAGAATTCACTAAATTGAACTATATGACCTGAGAAACCTTTCTTCAAAATGTTTCATGATTTCAGTCCCTGTAGGAGCTGTCTGTAAATGTGAATTCATATCCTGCCTGTTGTTTTTCTGATATAAATTTGCACGGGATACCTATATTGCTTTTTAATGCCACCATAGTTAATGCCTTGACATTCTTTCCATTGTGACTGACTGTAGCGGCTTTTGTAAAAGTCATTCACAGCCAGATAATAATTGGTTATTTTACGCTGCAACATTAACCTGCTCAAATGTGTTTACTCAGTTAATGAATTGGTTTTAGCCTATTTAGCAGCAAACTACCCTTACACTTTTCCATATTATTTCAATTTATGATATAATTTGCCAGTAATTTATCTTTGAAGCACAAGCAAATATTCAGAAACCAAACAGGAAGCTGTGACCATTCAATATTTCACCTCTATGAATTTCAAATGGGTCGAATTTGCCAGGTGCCTAACTTAACCCTGGCTGTTTTCTTATTTTGAAGGCACTATACAAATGAAAGATGCTACTGCTTGTATATTTACAATAGACAACCTTTCACCCAGCTCCTTGAATAGACAAAATAATCAATACTCAGCTAAGAATGAAGTGAACCCTTCTAAGCACACACAATGTGGGGAGAAGTAAGTATGCATGGTGCCCAGTGTTGATGGAGGTAATGGGTGCAAAGCAAATCAACTTAGCATTGGGCCCAATTTTTTAGGTGTTCCTATTGAAGAAGCACTTTACAGAAGTAATTATCAATGAGAAGGGCAGACTTCCAACAAAAAGCTATTTTTTTTATCATTTGGAGCTAGACAAGGCAGGCAACCCTAAATACTATTTTTCTCAATCGATTAAGCTACATGAGGAGGTGTGCCAGTAACTCACCCCGAATGTGTAGATGAGGCTCAAGGACAAATTTCTATCAATCCCAGGACTTCTTAGTACAGGTGTGGATGTGTGCTGTGCACACAGTGCTGAGACTGGGCCAGTCCGGGCTCACTAAACATGAGCTAGATGTGAGGCAAAAGTGCCGTTACTCTGTCCCAACTAGGTGTTTTTTCCAAATTTATCAGAAATCTCCATCTAGGATTCCAAGTATAGAAACAACCAATATTACTAATTCTTACACTATTCTTCTTGGTAGACTCCTCATTGTTGGAGTATGCCCAATCTATAAGTGATTTCATTATCTTCTGTGTGTCCTCTCATGATCGAAGATTGGCATGGACATCTACAGAACTAGCAGTTCATGTTGTCATTGTTGGTGCTTGGGTGGGATTCTGGAACTGTGCCACCTCTAACCTTCCTCCGGAAAATGTTGGATTTTCCAAGTTTGGGGTGGCTAGTCATTAAAATATGCTGAGCCAGGTTTCAGTGCTTTCCCCCAGATGTGCTGGTCAGCTGCAGTATTTTCCCAAAACAGGTGGTCTGTAATGCAGGTGCCTGTAAGGATCTTTTTTAGGGTGTCCTTTTCTCATTTGTAATGACTACCTCAATATTGTTTGCCCTGAGGCAGTTCCCCACAGAAGATCTGCTTGAGAATTCTGTAGTCATCTGTGCCCTGCTGAGTTGAATTTTCTATTGAGCCCAGCATGATGGAGGACCTCAATGTTCACAATTTTCTCATGCCACCAAGTTCTCATGTTGGACCTCAGGTGTATTTGTTGGAAGCATTCCTAACTAATCTGTACATCAACAATTGGTGGACAACGACTCGTTCATTCTTTGTCATCATTCCTTTGATGGTCACATTATGAGGAACAATGTTCAGCTGGAACAGGAATTGGATTCTCGACTGGAGATTTTGAAGTGACATCACTGATTTACACACATTTCAGAGGGAGTTTAATCTCTTCCCTGTGCCTTGGTTGGCAAGGAGATGAACCATACTTATGGCAATTTTTTCAGCTCTTGCTTTCTTGGAAGTGGAAGGAAGAGAGGTCAAGCACATTTCTGAGATTCAGTGAAGGAAACTTGTTTCTGTAACTTGTTGGGCCATATGTGGTACACTGTGAAGAGAAAATCACTTGCAGTGCACCATGTGTTCTATTGTAAGTAATGATGCCAATGTCAGTGCCCATTAAAACTGAGGGGCACTAATAGCTTTTATTGATGACCAGAAATAGCTTTTGAACATAACCTCTCCACAAATTATTTCTCAACCCCAGGCAGTAGATATATTACTTTATTTTTTTTAATTCATTCATGGGATGTAGGCGTCACTGGCAAGGCCAATGTTTATTGCCCATCCTAATTGCCCTTGAGAAGCTAGTGGTGAGCTGCCTTCTTGAACAACTGCAGTCCATGTAGTGAAGGTAAACCCACAATGCTGTTAGGAAGGGAGTTCCAGGATTTTGATCCAGCAACAGTGAAGGAACGGCAATATATTTCCAAGTCAGGATGGTGTGTGGCTTGGAGGGTAACCTCCAGGTGGTGGTGTTCCCATGTATTTGCTGCCCTTGTCTTTCTAGATGGTAGCAGCTGTGGATTTGGAAGGTGCTGTCAAGGAACCCTAGTGAGTTCCTGCAGTGCATCTTGTAGATGGTACACACTGGTGCCACTGTGTCTCTGTGGTGGAGGGAGTGAATGTTTGTGGATGGAGTGCTAATCAAGTGGGCTAATCAAGTCCTGGATGGTGTCGAGCTTCTTGAGTGTTGCTGGAGCTGCATTCATCCAGGCAAGTGGAGAGTATTCCATCACACTCCTGACTTGTACCTTGTAGATGCTGGACAGGCTTTGGGGAGTCAAGAGGTAAGCTGCTCACCACAAGATGCCTAGTCTCTGACCTGCTCTTGCAGCTGCATTATTTATATGGCTAGTCCAGTTCAATTTCTGGTCAATGGCAACTCCCAGGAACAAAAATAAAAATAGCTGAGAAAACTCAGCAGGTCTAACAGCATCTGCGGAGAGGAATACAGTTAACGTTTCAAGCCCGTATGACTCTTCATCAGAACTGAGGAAATATAGAAATGAGGTGAAATATAGGCTGGTTAAGGGGGTTGGGACAGGTAGAGCTGGATAGAGGGCCAGTGATAGGTGGAGGCAAAGAAGAGATTGCCAAAGATGTCATAGACAAAAGGACAAAGGAGTGTCTACATGAGGGTTTCAGGGTTGAGGTTAAGAAGTGATGATAATCTTCCTAATTCATTAATGTTTTATTTATCTTGAACATGTTAAAGAAATGTCAGAAGAGATTAAAGAAACCGGCAGAAAAATGGGTAGCAATCCATATATCTGAGTGAGTATATCTTTTTGTAGAAGAACAAGATTGTTTGCTGTCTGTTCTTTTTTTGTGTTGTAAGTCTCATGCACTGGTTTATGATACTTGTACACTCATATTTATACTGTGGCATCATTGAGGCAACTAGGATTGAGGCTGAAGTCATAAATTGCTTCACTGATAATTGGATCTGCAGCTTGTTGTGGAGGAGATTGGCTGCCATGGGACCATGCATGGCGGGTTTATCATTCCACCTCACAGAAGGTGTGATTGGCAGCTTTTGGTCAGGTTGCAAGATATTCTGCTGATAAGAAAGTCACTGGAACATATTTATATCCTCCTCCTCGCCCTGCCAACAGCTGTCACATGAGTTATAGGGTAATAGGCAGCAAGTACTTACTGAATTCTCTGGTCCAACAAAATCTACTGAAAGAACTAACAACTGGAAGTAGCATTGAGAGGTTGAAGGAAGACGATCTTTGTCAGAGCTATTAACAACAAGAACATGCCCTTAATTAAAATGTATTTTAGCTTTGGGTGGTGAGGATCTGCTAATATAAAATTTGCAATAGACCTGTGGAAAAAAATGCGAATACCAACCTGCTAATTACTGGTGGGTTAATTTCTCTAAAGGTATTTTGCTTATAAGGCCTGACATTGGTTGAATTGTTGAAACTGGGAAAGTTCAGAAGAGCATGAGTTCGTCAGGTATGAATATTTCTCAAGACGGAATTTTCAAGCTGAGAATTATTGACACTAATACTCAGGCATTCAAACCATGTGGGCAGGTGTTAACAAAGTAGATGTTCCAATCATGGGAAAAGTTTTAATGGATCAGATTGCCTGTACTTCTTCAACTCAAGGGGAAGGGTCTCCATGAGATTTTAGTTTTCAGCTAGTTTTAGTTATATTTAACCTAGAAATAAAGGGGAGGTTGAAGAGTGATAGATTGTGTTCATAACTCAATATGTTGAGCTGTCTGATAGCACTGATAACTTCAGGACGTCCCAAAGTGCTTTACATCCATTGAAATTTGCTTGACTTGTAGTCATTTTTGGAATGTAGGAAACAGCTGGCAGTTTGCACACACCAATAAAGAGAAATATGATAATGACCAGGTAATCTGTGCTTTAGTGACCACTGCTTGATGGATAAATATTAGTCAGGACACAGAACTCCTTTACTCTTCTTCAAAATAGTGCTAGGGGACTTTTCACATCCACTTAAGAGAGCAATGCCTCATCTGCACCTCTTAACAGGACAGTACCTCTTTGCTACTGCACTGGAGTGTCAGCCTAGAAGTTTTCACTCAAATCTCTGGGGCAGAATTTTATGACAGCAGGATTTTACGTTCCCGCTGTTGTCAATGGAGTTTACAATGTCTTGCTGCATTTTATGGCCCCATGCCTGCTGAAACTGGGCCATAAAATTCTGCCCCTGGAGTGGGGCTTGAAGCTATCACTTTCCAATTCAGAGGCAAGAATGCCACCACTGAGTTATACCTGACACAAGGGGCAGTTAGTAGCTGAAAGTAGAAAAGCAAACGTCTGCAGATGACACACTGAATATAGGGCCAGAGACTAGAGCCTATGTATTGAAAAGACAGCTGGTAATGTTTCCATAAGGCAGCAGAAGAGTGCCAACTTTAAGAAGTTCTTGTGTATTTGAATGTCATTCCAGATCTTGACTTTAACAAAAGTAGCACAATTCCTACCTGTTATTTTGTTATACAAACCATCAGAAACATATTACAAACTTCAGAGTTGATATGCTTTCTCAAGGTAAATCCAACTGCAACTGAATTCTGAGCTGAGTTATGCTATTTTAAATTCAACACAATGCATTATTGTAATCCAGAGGCAAGTTACTTGTCTGCGGTGATTGACTAAGTTAACACTTGCCTTATTATGGGCGACATAGAAGTGTTACTTAGTGATGTGATGAATTGAGCCTGCCTACTATTCTGTCCTTGACATCTATGAGAAAAAACAAGAGTTCAGTGAGTTTTCAGCTGAGTTGGCAATGTAGAATACAAGTCGATTTGAGTATCATAACAAAATCCAGGTTTTCAAATTAATTGAAGTCTAGGATTGGTGGAGTTTTGAGGTTGCGATTGTATACGAATGTGTATGTGTACCGCACCTTAAATATGAGTATCTACATAATAATTAAGCTGAATCATAACCAATGTTGAGAAGTATAGGGAGTTTCATTATTTATAAAGTAACAAATTGTCAAACTTAATGAAAAAGTATAATAATAAACGTATTACATTTCTAAGTATTACTGAGAAAAAGAGATTTTTTGTTGAAGCTTTTCATCTTGCACTCATCAGCACAGAGCGTGAAATGATCTGGTTGCGCAAACTCTGGAATGGGCCAAAGATTGTCACTTTCAGCCCTGAAAAGTGCCCAGTCTATTTCAGATTACCCTGGAAAGACAAGGTATCTCAAAAATTAGAGCAACAGGTGAAACTAGCTGTTTCATGCTGCTACTATGCAGTAGCAACATTACTTGTATTCGCCACTAACAGGATGCTGCCGTCAAACCAAAAGACCTTCTGCCTATCACATAAGTAACTAATGTGTTGTATGAATTTCAGTGCCAGTGGTCACCACTGGCTAGGTGTATAGGCCGTACATCCCAAAAACTGGCGGGTCGTATCAGACAGCATGTCCCAGCCGCTGTTCACAACGGGCAAGGTACAGACCATACCTAACCAGCCCGTGCTTGCAAAACTCAAAACATTGTGTCCGACATTAGATGTGATACCACAATTGGGCATCATTTGCTAAATAATCCTCAGTGTGGTAAGAGTTATGAGGGCAACAAATTTAAGATTGTCAGTTGGGTTTGCACTGTGGCACATTTGCATGAATTGGAAGCTATATATATATATATATATATATATATAGGGCTCTGTTCTTTGCAGACAGAAAGAACGTGTACACACATTGCACCTCTTTCAGCTAAACAAAATAAGTGACCACCATTCACTGATGCATTCCCCAAGACAATGCCTTGACCAATCAGAGTCAAGCTGCCTGGTTTAAATTTCAAGCAAGGCTTGGCAGTTAACTATCACTCACCAACAACTGGTGCATTTTCCATGGCAACTCCTCTACCAGTCAGAGTCCATTTGTCAACCAATGAGCATTCTCTCCTCATACAGTATAAATATGTTGTTTCCCCTGATATTGGTATTTTCTTGTGAATTGTTCTGATGAGTGCAAGATGAAAAGCTTTGACAAAAATTTCTCTTTTTACAGCAATACTCAAGTTCTGTGCTACCAAATTTCTAAATAATAATTGGCCTATTATATTAAGAATTGTGAAATAATTGATCCTCAGTCTCCATATCAATAAATTAACTTATTTTGTTAAACACTAAGGAGAACTTAATGTTTGAATCATGGGTTAAATTTTTTGAATGTGGCAATGACTGTTATCTAGACAAGTTATTGAGATATGGAAACATTGTGGGATTTTGCATTTAAAGTGCAGTCTTGCAGCTCCATCTCCATCTTACCACGCTAAAGACAATATTGTGATGAACAGACACCTTGGAAGCAATTTTAACTTAATCCATCCATCAGGAACGGATACAACTCTAGTTTTGTTGAACTTCTGACCACATACTCACGCCAGCACGAAGACCACCTATTTCCACCTCCGTAACATAGCCCGACTTCGCTCTACATCAGCTCAACTGCTGCTGAAACTTCATTCATGCAAATGTTACCTTTAGGCTGGACTTTCCAATGTTCTGCTGGCTGGCCTTGTCATACATCCTACTCTCTGTAAACTTGAGGTTATCCAAATTCTGCTGCTGTGTCTTAACTCACACCAAGTCCTATTTACACTTTACCCCTGTGCTTACTGATCTCTTTTGGCTCCCAATCAAGCAACATCTTTATTTTAAAACTCTTCTCCTTGCATTCAAATCCATCCATGGCCTCCCTGTCTTTGTAATCTCCTCCAGCATCATAACTGTCTGAGATATCTGCACTCCTTCTGAGCATCCCCAATTTAACTACTCCACCGTTGGTGCCATGCTTCCGCTGCCTAGGCCTTAACCTTTGGATTTCCTCCCTAAACCTCTCTGGCTTTCTACCTCACTTTCCATCTTTAAGACACTTCTTACACCTACCTCCATAACCAAGCTTTTGGCCTTCTGTTCTATCATCACCTTATGTGTCTCAATGTCTAATTTTGCTTTATAATGCTCCTGTGAAGTGCCTTCAGCTGTTTTATTATGGTAAAGGCGCTATATAAATATAAGTTGTTCTTTTACACCCCAGCCTCAAGGCTTCTCACTTGATGGGTGAGGTTAAAATTGCTTCCGATCCAAGGGACAAAACAAAATGAGTAATGTTTTAACTGAAAGAAATAAAACTATCTTCTGCCCCTTTAAACGTCAATTTTTAAAAAATATATATATATATATGTGCCTCTGTGTGACACCGACTGCAGTGTTCATTACCTCAACCTTCATTTGTAGTCGAGAGATACTGTGTAGCTGACATTGACGAACAAGGACTCCAGAGATTCCATCAATCAACAGCTGCTCTGAATTTAGCTTCTCAGACATACAGGCCACAAGGTCATATTTAGTGGGAAATAAGCCTTCCATTTTAACTAGAACTTTTCTTCCCTTTAATACACAGAATATTGGAACACCAGAAGCTCATCTCCCCTGTCCTACCTCAATTTCTTAATTTAAATAGCTTCTGTCACTGTCTTCTGGGGCTGTAATCTTTCTTTGGTACAAAGTCTAATTAAAGATGAAAGGTAATAGCCTTTGAAATCTGAAATGAATTGGCGTCGAGGTCTAAACAACAGTGTTCATCTTCTATAATTCTATCCAGGGACATGTAATGTGAGTTCTCTAGTTTCGAGATACACAGCAGTCCAGTCGCTTTTACAATCCTTTGTGTTAAAGTTCTCCTTGTTTGGGTGTCCAGGATCTGATGGACTAGGCTCAATGTGTGTGACGTTCCCATAAATTTTTAAATTTATGTTAGTTATTCTGCTCAAATGACTGCAAGACAACTGCGCAGTAGGTTTTGTCTGAGCCAAAATTTATGGAGGGTGGAAGATGGGAAGTGGCCCAAGGGAGCATTGGAATAGTCAAGGGTAGGGGCAACAAAAACATGGATGAAGGTTTCCACACAAGATGGGCTGAGGCAGGGCTGGGACAGACCATGTAAAGTAAGTGGAAATAAGTGGTCCTTATGATGGAGAGGGCATGTCAGTTAATAAATGGAGGAGCATTGGATGAAATTCAGTTCAATATTGAATTCAATTGAATCCTTTCCTGCTAGCTGAAAATTGATGGGACGTGACAAGCTGGCAAGGAATTTTGCAAGGCGTTCTGTCATCAGCCATCTAGCTATGGAACTGAAGGAATGCCTGGTGGCACAATGTGAGATTCAAAACTTTCACTTAAATTACAAAGAAACAGAGGGTCCTATACAGCCTCAAGGGACAAATTACACAACCTCATTGCAGTCAAATACACAGGGCTGAATTTTGCCGTCAGCGAGCAGGGAAGTCGCCGGAAGTCATCCCACTTGCTGACGTATAAAATGACCTAGGATGACTTCGGGCGGAACACCCAACGACATTCCAATTGAGGCTATCGACAGGATCATTTAAACAATTAAAGGACCTGCCCATCCAACCTTAAGGCCAGGAGCCCCAGCGGGGAAAGAAAAAACATGAAAGCTCATCCAGCGGCGGGATGAGGTTTCATGTAGGGATTTAAAAAGTTTAATAAAGTTTTAGTGTAATTAATGAACATGTCCCATCTCATGTGACATTGTAACTGGCTGCAATGAGACTGTAACTGGTTGCAATGAGATTGTAACTGACTGAAATAAGACTGTTACTAACTTCAGTGAGACATTGACACATGAGGGGGAACATGTTAAGGATTTTTTTTCCTATTTTTAACGTTTTTAAAAGTGTAAGCGATCTCCCTGAGGCAGCACTTAGCCTCAGGGAGATGTGTGCTCTTGCGTGCATATGCGCGAAAGAGCACACTCTCGCTTTTGGGGAATCCCCGCCCGCACAGGAAGCGCATAGCATTTCCCGCCAGCCGTCACGCTGGGTGGGCTTTAATTTGCCCGCCCACTTAAAATGGCAGTGGGGCCCGCTTCTCCAGCGGGGATCAGCTCCCCGCCTGCCGGAGATTGGGTCGGGCCTGCCCGCCCGACAGGCAGAAAACTCTGCCCACAGTCTCATTGAAGTTAGTAACAGTCTTATTGGAGTCAGTTACAGTCTCATTGCAACCAGTTACAGTCTCATTGCAACCAGTTACAGTCCCATTGCAGCCAGTAACAGTCTTATTGCCGCCAGTTACAGTCTTATTGCAGCCAATTACACAGTCTCATTGAAGTCAGTTCCAGTCTCATTGAAATCAGCTCCAGTCTCATTGCAGTCAGTTAGACAGTCTTATTGCTGTCAGTTACTGTCTCATTGCAGTCAGTTACACAGTCTCACTGTGGTCAGTTACACAATATCATTTAAGTCAGTTACAGTCTCATTGCAGTCAGTTATACAGTCTCATTGCAATCAGCTGCAGCCTCAACACAGTCAGTTAGAATCTCATTACAGTCAGTTACATAGCCGCATAACAGGCAGCTACAGTCTCATTGCAGTCAGTAACACAATCTCGTTGAAGTCAGTTACAGTCTCATTGTAATCAGTTACACAATCTTATTGCAGTCAGTTACAGCCTTTGTTTTAAATTCATTCATGAGATGTGGGCACCATGAGCTGGACTAGCATTTATTGCCCATCCCTAATTGCCCTTGAGAAGGTGGGAGTGAGCTGCCTTCTTGAACTGCTGCAGTCCATGTGGTGTAGGTACACCCACAGTGCTGTTAGGGAGG
This sequence comes from Carcharodon carcharias, assembly GCF_017639515.1. Taxonomy (NCBI): domain Eukaryota; kingdom Metazoa; phylum Chordata; class Chondrichthyes; order Lamniformes; family Lamnidae; genus Carcharodon; species Carcharodon carcharias. The sequence continues at coordinate 48,742,685 of NC_054485.1, read as the reverse complement.
GAGTTCTAGGATTTTGACCCAGCAACAGTGAAAGAACCGCGATATATTTCCAATCAGGATAGTGAGTGGCTTGGAGGGGAACCTCCAGGTGGTGGTGTTCCCATGCTTCTACTGCCCTTGTCCTTCTAGATGGTAGTGGTCTTGGGTTTGGAAGGTGCTGTCTAAGGTGTCTTGGTGAGTTCCTGCAGTGCATCTTGTAGATGGCACAGACTGCTACAACTGTGCATCAGTGGTGGAGAGAGCGAATGTTTATGGTTGCGGTGCCAATCAAGCGAGTTGCTTTGTCCTGGATGGTATCGAGCTTCTTGGGTGTAATGGGAGCTGCACTCATCCAGGCAAGTGGAGAGAATTCAACCATACTCCTGACTTGTGCCTTGTAGATGGTAGAAAGGCTTTGGGGAGTCAGGAGGTGAATTATTCTCCACAGGATACCGAGCCTCTGGCCTGCTCATGTCGCCACAGTATTTACATGACTACTCCAGTTCAGTTTCAGGTCAATGGTATCCCTCGGGATGTTGATAGTGTGGGATTCAGCGATGGTAATGCCATTGATGTCAAGGGGTGATGGGTACATTCTCACCTGTTGGAAATAGTCATTGCTTGGCACTTGTGTGGCACGAATGTTACTTGCCATTTGTCAGCCCAAGGCTAGATATTGTCCAGGTCTTGCTACATTTGGACATGGACTGCTTCAGTATTTGAGGAGTCATGAATGGTGCTGAGTATTGTGCAATCATCAGTGAACATCCCCACTCCTGATCTTATGATGGAAGGAAGGTCATTGATGAAGCAGCTGAAGATGGTTGGGCCTAGGACATTACCCTGAGGAACTCCTACAGTGATGTCCTGCAGCCAAGATGACTGACCTCCAACAACCACTACCATCTTCCTTTGTGCTAGGTATGACTCCAACCAGCAGAGAGCTTTCCTGCTGATTCCCATTGACTCCAGTTTTGCTCGGGCTCCTTGATATCACACTCAGTCAAAAGCTGCCTTGATATCAAGGGCAGTCACTCTCACCTCACCTCGGGAGTTCAGCTCTTTTGTCCATGTTTGAAACAAGGCTGCAATGAGGTGAGGAGCTGAGTGATCCTGGCGGAACCCAAACTGAGCATCATTGAACAGGTTATTGCAAAGCAAGTGATACTTGATAGCATTGTTGATGACCCCTTCCATCACTTTACTCATGATCGCGAATAGGCTGATGGGGCAGTAATTGGATGGGTTGGACTTGTCCTGCTTTTTGTGTACAGGACATACCTGGGCAATTTTCCACATAGCCGAGTGGATGCCAGCGTTGTCCTGGAACAATTTGGCGAGGGTGCAGTAAGTTCTGGAGCACAAGTCTTCAGTACTATTGCTGGAATACTGTCAGGGCCCATTGCCTTAAGACTGGCATCTGTGATGCTGGGGACTTCTGGAGGAGGCCAAGATGGATCATCCACTCGGCACTTCTGGCTGAAGATTGTTGCAAATGTTTCAGCTTTATCTTTTGCTCTAATGTGCTGGGTCCCCCCTCACTGAGGATTGGGATATTTGTGGAGCATTCACAGTGAGTTGTTTATTTGTCCACCACCATTCACGACTGGATGTGGCAGGACTGCAGAACTTAGATCTGATCCACTGGTTGTGGGATCACTTAGCTCTGTCTAACACTTGCTGCTTACGCTGTTTGGTACACAATTGGTCCTGTGTTATAGCTTCACCAGGTTGACACCTCATTTTTAAGTATGCCTGGTGCTGCTCTTGGCATACCCTCCTGCACTCTTCGTTGAACCAGCGTTGATCCCCTGGCTTGATGGTAATAGTGGGGGATGTATCGGGCCGTGAAGGTACAGATTGTGTTTGAATACAATTCTGCTGCTGCTGATGGCCCACAGTGTCTCATGGATGCCCAGTCTTGTGTTGTTAGATCTGTTCAAAATCTATCCCATTTAGCACGGTGGTAGTGCCACACAACACGATGGAGGGTATCCTCAATGCGAAGATGGGACTTTGTCTCCACGATGACTGTGCAGCAGTCACTCCTATTGATACTGTCATGGAGAGATGTATCTGTGGCAGGTAGGTTGGTGAGGATGAGGTCAAGTATGTTTTCCTCTCTTGTTGGTTCCATCACCACCCGCCACAGACCCAGTCTAACAGCTATACGCTCAAGGACTTGGCCAGCTCAGTCATTAGTGGTGCTACCGAGCCAGTCTTGATGATATTGATTGATACCCCCCTGCCCAGAGTACATTTTGCACCCTTGCTACCCTCAGTGCTTCCTCCAAGCAGCGTTCGACATGGAGGAGCAATGATTCATCAGCTGAGGGGTAGGGCGGTAGTTGCAGTCAGTTACAGTCTCACTGCAGTCAGTTATAGTCTCATTGTAGTCAGTTACAATCTCACGCAGTCAACTACAGTTTCATCGCAGTCGGATACAGTCTTGTTGCAGTCAGTTACACTCTCATTGCAGTCAGCTACAGTCTCAATGCAGTGAGTTACACAGGCCGGGATTTTCCATGCCTGCTGGCATTGAGTGTGTTCGGTGGCGTGAGTGAACAATATGCTGAGAAGGCCTAAAATCTGCTTCACAACATCATGAAACCAGTTTTATGATCGTCCGCTCAGCCCGTTTATGGTGGGATGCGTTTCCTGCCATCAAATGTCAGGAGCCTCATTGTAATACATCAGCACATCATTATAAGGCCAGCCCGCTGGAGTCATCCCCCACTCTGCTGGATCATCCACCCACATTGACGGGAAAACACGCCAGTGTAGAACACGCCTTGACAAGTGTGATGTGCAGAAGTTGGGACTTACCACCAGGGCCTTGCTCACATCGCGGATATCCAAGGAGCAGAAGATGCTGGAGCCCGACAGCAACAGAATCCTGGAGGAATGTCCATGCAATGCTGGGTGGATTCTGGGTGGACATGGCTCTGCTGCAAAGCAGCTCATGGGAGTTGGAAAGTCATCGCTGAGGGTCTGCTCACAATGGATGATGGTTGAGAGGGTGGGTGAGGAACGCCTAGGATTGACTGGGAGAGGAAGAGGTATTGGGGGTGTAAGGTTGGTCGGGGGGGGGGGATGGTGTCGGGGGCGTGAGGTTGGGGGGATTGGGAGTACGGGGTGGGGGGTAAAGGGGGAGAAGATGGCATCTGGGGAGGTAGGTGTAAGGGGGGGTGTAAGGCGTAAGGGAAGGAGTTCAGAGGAGGGGAAGGATTGTGGAGAGGGGAAGGAGATGATGGGCTGGGGGGGTCAATGGTGATGGGGAAAGGAAATGGATGACTGGTGGGGGTGGGGAAAATACGGGGGACCGCATGAAAAACCGAATCCAGACCGTGCTGTCTAAATCAAAAGTGAAACCACAGTCATGGTGGGCGAGATCTGGTGCTGCATGGGAGTGTGATCATTGGTGAGCAGAGATGCAGGTCAGCTCAGATGGATTACTGAAAGCAAACCCCAGCAGGCAGCATTCAAAATGTTCAGGACATTGAGATGAGTGTGATATGTAAAGGATCCGTGTGTGTGGGAGAGGCTTGCACAAGGCTCCAAAAGGCTCCCCACACACACACTTCTCCCTCCAGAGTCACTCATTGGCCAGATGCTCCTTCTGCAGTGACAGAAGATGAGGTTGAGGGGGTCACAGACAAAGGGGACTCAGAGGGAGAGGACAGCCTCTGAGATTCTTGAGTGGACGGCCCAGGGCTGTCCAGCTGCCGCTCCTCCTCCCTTCGGGTGCCCGGCGACCCCGGCCTGACTCCTTGAGGGTAAGGAATTGCTGGAGGGATGTCGAAGTGCCCCATTTCCCTTTCGCATTGACACTACAGGAACTCGCCCATGGCTCCCACGATGGAGAGCAAGTCTACACTCATCCCCGCATTCCGCTGGACCAGGATCTCCATGGCGTCCTCCATGCTCCCCATAGAGTCCTCTATATGCACACGTGGGCATCGTTTCATCAGAGAGCGGGCGACCGCACTCCTCCCACTCGGGTGCCACTCTGTTGAGCGCTTCCAACAGCTCTGCGTGATGTTCCCCCACCTTGTGCTGCCTCTCCACAATGAGTTGGAAGGCCAAATCTAAAGGCTCGTCATCTGAATCGGACCTCACAGATGCCTGATCCCCAGCAGTCTTCTAAGTGCCGGGGACCTCACAAAAATTTGTCTCCTGCTGCTGTGGACATATGTCCATGGGGTGACCACCAGATTGTGAAGCCGAGCCTGCTCTAGATCTAGGTCCCACTGAGGTGTGTGTCTGCGTTGGTGGAGGGTGTGGGTAAACGCTATGACGGGTCTTCCAGGCTGCTTATTTCCAGCTCTTTAATGGAGGAGGTGTCCTCTTGGCTGGAGGTGAGAGCCTGGATGGAGCTGAGGGACTGGCTGGCTGAGGATGTCAGTCACTTTGAAGACCTCCCTGTGAACCAAAGTAGAGATAATTACTGCATGGCAGCAGAGTCAAAAACAGGAGAGAGAGCACTCACATTTGCATTGAGATGATGTGGTGCAGGATCCTCATGAGGGTGTTCACTGCCGACCTCACCGTCACCACGGGAACAGTTCACACCCTCACCAGTCAATGCGATGGCACACACCTCGAAGTGAGTGAGGGGTCTAATGTGGACCATTCCACACCTGGTCTGGGACCTCTCCCTGCTGATGTGAGCAGGCTTCTCCTGCATGAAAACAAATGAAGAGCATGTGAGCAGGACGCATGGCACTGCATGGAATTTTTGTGTGGTGAGCAGAGACATGGACAGGATGAGGACTCGAGCTGGCAAGGATATGAGCCTGATGGAGTTGTGAGGGTGTGTGTGAGAGTTAATGGTGTTGTCCCTTGAGGTGTGAGATCCCTGTGGGTGTGTGATGGGTTTGAGAGTGTGTGAGTTGAGAGTGATGAGAAGACTGAATTACCCTGGTGGAATGGATGAGACCATTCGTCTTATACTGGCACTAGGTGGCTGTCCTCTTTTGCAGGGTATTGGCACTGCCACCGCCTCTCATGCTGGATTAGTGAGGCTCCTGCCCATCATGCGGCCAGAACAGGGGTAGAGGACATCACAGCGAGCCTCCACTGTGTCCAAAAGGTGCTCAATGGACACATCATTGAACCTGGGGACTGCAGTATTTTTATCTTTCAGTGCCATATTTTCTTTGCAGCAGTCATGGTGGAAACACTGAGAGGTGTGCATGTGGCTGGGCTTTAAATATGGTGCCCAGCATGATGAAGCGGCGAGGTGATGGCGTGGCAGATGAATGAAAGCCCACCCAACATGGAAACAGCTTGTTTCCCAGGAATGCATAATTAATGCGAGATGATACAACGTGAATAGCCGCCATTGTGGCCAGTGGGCAAAATGTCACTTTGCCTGCCCACTACCGCACTTAGTGCAAATCTGGGACAATTCCCACCCACAGTCTCATTGCAGTCAGTTATATAATGTCATGCAGTCAGTTCCAGTCCCATTGCATACAGTTACACAATCTCATGAAGTTACACAATCTCATGTAGTCGGTTACAGTTTCATTGCAGTCAGTTACGCAGTCTCATTGCAGTCATTTAGTCTCATTGCAGTCACTTACACAATCTCATTGAAGTCAGTTACAATCTCATTCCAGTCAGTGTCACAGTCTCATTGAAGTCAGTTACAGTCTCAATGCAGTTATTTACAGTCTCATTGCAATCAGTTACACAATTTCATTGTAGTCAGCTACAGTAACATTGCAATCAGTTACAGTCTCACTACATCAACTACACAATCTGATTGCAGTCAGCTACAAAATCTGATGCAGTCAGTTACAGTTTCATTGCAGTCAACTACAATCTCATCGCAGTCAGTTACACAATCTCATGGCAGTCATTTACTGTATCATTGCGGTCAATGACAGTCTCACTGCAGTCAATTACAATCTCATTGTCAGTTACACTCTCGTTGCAGTCAGTAACATTCTCGTTGAAGTCAGTTACAGTCTCATTGCAGTCAGTCACACAATCTCATTGCAGTCAAGTACACAGTCTCATTGCTGTCACTTACATAGTCTCATTGTGGTCAGGGACACAGTCTCATTGCAGTTAGTTACACAGTCTCATTGCAGTCAATTACACAGACTCTGGCTGCCTTTTAATTTTTAAACATTTAGCTGTCACCAGCTCCAGAAACAGATAAGCATTCCTCAAGTCAATCATTCTTATAAACAAAGACTTGAAAATATATCAGATGGTGTGCTTCCATGATATGTGCAGCACTAACAAAACAGTGCATCAGCCCATATGTGAAGTAAAATGTTATTTTCCCACATCGCTTCCAGCTGAAATCTCCATCAAGTAGCAGGATGGGAACAGGGAGACAATGCAAGATTTGTTTCTCCCTCTCCCCCGATCCGGTTGCTGGGCAATCAGTGAATGAGCTCAATAGCCAGTGAGGGTACAGAGTACTTTCAGTCACCATCAAGCTATACCCAGCATCTTCATACAAAGAGAAAACTGAGCAGAAAAATAAATGCTTGACAAATGATTGGTTTCAGCAGTTATAACACTGAGGTGGCCGGCATACACTTTGAATTGAAACAGCTAGGTAATTCAAAACCATGTTAAATGTCAGACTTACATAGAATTTAGGGTAGAGAAACAAGCCATTTGGTCCTACCAGTCAACCAGTCTGTGCTTCACATGAGCCTTCTCCCACTTGATTTCATTGCATCTGGTTATCTACATTACCTTTGATTCCTTTCCACCTCATGAACTTATCTAACTTCCTCTTAAATGTTGCAATGCTATTCTCCTTACTTACTCTGTCTGGTAGAAAGTTCCACATTCTAACCACTATCTGAGTAAAGATGTTTCTCCTGAATTCCTTATTGGATTTATTTTTAAAATTTATTTTTATCCATTCATGGGATGTGGGCTTCGCTGGTTGGGCCAGCATTTATTGCCCATCCCTAATTGCCCTTGAGAAGATGGTGGTGAGCTGTCTTCTTGAGCCGCTGCAGTCCATGTGGTGTAGGTATATCCACAATGCTGTTAGGGAGAGAGTTACAAGATTTTGACCCAGCGACAGTGAAGGAACAGCAATATATTTCCAAGTCAGGATAGTGAGTGACTTGGAGGGGAACTTGCAGGTGGTGATGTTCCCATGTGTCTGCTGCCCTTGCCCTTCTTACTGACTATAACATGCGTACATAGTTTTGGTCCCCTTATCTAAGGGAGGACGTACTTCCAAAGAAGGACTGCAACGGAGGTTCACCAGATTAATTCTTGAGATGGCAGTATTGTCATATGAGGAGAGATTGGGAAGGCTGGGCCTATATTCCCGTTAGTCTTGAAGAATGAGGGGTGACCTAACTGAAACTTACAAAATTCTTACCTACATCCACCCTGTCATGCTGTGTAAGATGTTTCCCCATGTTGGTGAGGCTAAAGCCAGGGACACAGTTTCAGGATAAGGGCTAGGCCATTTAAGAATGCAATGAGGAGGAATTTCTTCCTTCAGAGGGTGGTGAATCTTTGGAATTCTTTACCTCAGAGGGCTTTGGAAGCTCAATTTTTGACCATGGTCAAAACAGAAATCGATAGATTTCTGGAGTCTAATGAAATCAAGGGATGTAGGGATAGTGCAGGAAAGTGGCATTGAGGTAGATGATTAGCTAATTGAATGGTGGAACAGGCTTAATGAGTTTTCAAATGGTTTTCTATTGTTCCTATGTATGGTCACAGGTAGAAATGTCTTCTCATTTCTACCCTATCAAGCCCCTTCATAATTTTTAAAGCATCAATTGGGGCACCTCTCCATTTCTTCTTTTCTAGAATAAAGAGCCCCAACTGTTCAGTCCTGATCGCTGTGACCTCTCTGTTCTGGTATCACTTTACATTCTGCTCATTGCTTCATTAAAAGCTGAGCCCTATAATTCAACATAACTCTGTATCCGTATGCAGCAAGACCTGGAAAATATCCAACCTTGGGCTGATAAGTGGTAAGTATCACTAGTGCCACACAAGTGCCAGGCAAAGACTATCTCCAACAAGAGAAAATCTAACCATCTCCCCATGACATTCAGTGGCATTACCATTACTGAATCCCCCAATCTCAACATCCGGGAGGTTACCGTTGACCAGAAACTCAACTGAACCAGCCACATAAATACTCTGGCTACAAGAGCAGGTCAGATGCTGGGATTTCTGTGGTGAGTAGAAAGCCTGTCCACCATCTACAAGGCACAGGTCAGGAGTGTGATGGAATACTCCTCACTTGCTTGGATGAGTACAGCTCAAACAACACTCAAGAAGCTTGACACCATCCAGAACAAAACAGCCCACTTAATTGGCACCCCATCCACAAACATTCACTCCCTCCACCCCCGATGCACAGTGGCAGCAGTGTGTACCATCTACAAGATGCACTGCAAAAACTCACCAAGGCTCCTTTGATAGCACCTTTCAAGCCTATGACCTCCACCATCTCAAAGGACAGGGTCAGCAGATAAATGAGAACACCCCCACCTGGAAGTTCCCCTCCTCACCATCCTGACTTGTAACTATATCGCCATTCCTTCACTGTCGCTGGGTCAAAATCCTGGAACTCCTTCCCTAACAGCACTGTGGGTGTACCTGCACCACATGGACTGCAGTTGTTCAAGAAGACAGCTCACCACCACCTTCTCAAGGGCAATTAGGGATGGGTAATAAATGTTCACTGAGCCAGCAATGCCCACTGCTTTACACACAGAACACTCACTTTAAGACTGTTCCTCCTAAGTGAAATTAAAGAATAACAATAATAAGCTTTAACTTTCCTTAAATCAGTCCATCTTTGAGGGTCACCTGAGCTGGACTCTAATTCTAGTTTTGCAAGTAAGTAAGCCTCCGAACAGCAGTGGATGTGTCAGCCAGCCTGAATATGAGCCTGAATTTGTGGCCTTTAAGATAGGCAGCTGTTATCATAGCAGAAAGAAATCATCCTTTGTACCAGTTATAGTATGAATTACTGTGTCTAGAGAATTTTCTGCTTAATTGTGAATCAAGAGATTAAAGGTAACCCAGCAATCTCCTGAGAAATTCATAAAATATAACCTATTAAGAGTGAGCTGCCTGTACTGTTACCAGCACTTGTAGATAAACACCTGTTCAGAATGATCAGTAAAGTGATGGATCACTTATAATGCACAACAAAATAAAAGGTTTATAATCCTCAATTTAGTTTCACTTTTGTAGTCACATTTATTCTATTTGTTCCCCTCCCCTATTTAAACCAAATTTCCCATTGGTGATTTCAAAGTTTGGGCCTATAGTAATCTCATCGGCTGGACACACATCACAGGAACTTGCTGGTGAAAACACAAGAACATAAGAAATAGGAGCAGAACTGGTCCATGCAGCCCTCGAGCCTCCTCCATCATTCAGTAAAATCATGGCCAAACCTGTACATCAATCCACTTCCCGATCCTATTCCCACGTTCTAAACTCTCCAGCCTCTCAGCATTTACTCTGTCAAGCCTCCTAATAATCTTATACATTTCAATTAGGTCACCTCTCATTCTTCTAAACTCCACAGAATGTAGGTCCATTCTACTCAATCCCTCTTAAAAGGACAGCCCTCTCATCCCAGGAATCATCTAGTGAACCTCTGTGCAGCCCTTCTAAGGAAAATGCATCCTTTCTGAGATAAAGAGACCAAAACTGTACACAGTACTCCAGATATGATTTGCAGCAACTCTTCCTTATTCTTATGCACCAATCCCCTCGCAATAAATGCACTTGTTTTCCTAATTGCTTGCTGCACTTGCATGTTAACATTTTTGTGGTTCATGTACGAGGACAGCCAAGTCCCTCTGATTATCAACATTTACCAGTCTCTCACCCTTTCTGTTTTTCTACTCTTCCTACTGAAGCGGATAATTTCACACTTCCCCACATTTAGGGGAGTGACTGTAAAATTTCTCGGAAAGCCTTCCCACTGGGCTCCCGCTGCCCCAACCTCGTTGCAATTTTACACTTGGATGGTTGAGGTCTAGGTCAGGCTGTCCACCCTTTCCCCAGTTGAGGCCCTTTAGTGGCCAAATATTGACTACTTAAGGGTCGTTTCCTGCCCAGCCTCAAATCTCAGGCTGGTGGGAGGAGTTCAGGAGTAGGGGGGATGCCCGAAAAGTAAACGTGTTCAGCCCTTGGGCAAACAACCCCCCCCACCACCCCAGAATGTCCAGCCTATGCAGCTCCCCCCTCCCCTGGCTTCTCCAAAAACACTCCTGCTTCCCCCTCTGCCCACCGCCCTGTGCCTCACCTCCCCTCCCTATCCTGAGACCCCCAAAATTTACCTCCCAGGATTTAGACTCTGGGGACCACATGCAGTCCTGGTCCTGTCCACTGCAACATCTGGCACTGCTGGGATTAGAGAGCTGCTGGCCAATTAGATTAGCTGAATTCTCTCTGAGGCGGGACTTCCACCTGTGAGGAGCCGAAGTCCTGCCTCCAGCCAATTAACACTCGTTGTAGCATTAAATGGCTGCAGGGCTGGCAATATCGACTGGGATGTGTTCTCTGCCAACTTCTCAGGTGGTAGGAAGGGAAACCCCACCATCCTAAAAATCCTGGCCTATATTCAGTTTGTCCCATTGCCCATTCACTTAACCTGTCCATATCCCTTGTAACCTCTTTGTGTCCTCCTCATAGTCTACTTTCCCACCTAACTTTGTATTGTCAGCAAATGTGAGTGCATTACCTTGGTCCCCTCATCAAAGTCATTGATATACATTGTAAATATCTGAGGCCCAAGCACTGGTCCTTGCAAAATGTCACTAAGCAACACAAAAATCACCTCTCTATCCCTACTTTCTGTTGTCTATCCATTAACCAATCCTCAATACATGCTACCTTAACCCTATCTTGTGCAACAACCCCTTACATGTTACCTTAAAGATTACCTTTGAAAAGCCAAATACACTCCATCCACTGTATTCCCCTACCTGCTAGCTACAACTTTAATAAACTCTCATAGATTTGTCAAACACAATTTTCAATTCATAAATATGTGTTGACCCTGTTTAATCATATGAAAATGTTTTAAGTGTTCTGTTACCACATCCCTAATAATAAATTCTAGTATTTTCCCTTTTACTGACCAACTGGTCTATAGTTCCCTGTTTTCTCTCTCTCTCTCTTTCTTGAGAAGCGGGATTACATTTGCTATCTTCCGGTCACCGGGGACCATTCTACAATCTTGTCATAGAAAATAAATATACTTCATTCATACATTGCCTTTCATGTTTCAAAGTGCTTTACAGCCAATGTGGTACTTTTGAAGTGTAGTCACTGTTTTAATACGGCAGCTGATTTGCACACAGCAAGCTCCCACAAGCAGCATTGGCTGTGAATAGATGGATTGGCTCATGGTTCATTGTTCTGATGCAATTGAAAGTCATATACTTCACAATTTTTGACACCAGCTTTTAATAAAAAACTGAAGCTATAGGCTTCCTGTGTTTTTCCAAATATTTTTGTTTTAAAAGGTTTTGTAGAAGGTGAGCGGTTTTCTTTGAGAAACACTGAAAGGAATTGATCTGTTAGAAAAATATCCTGTCAATCAGGCAATGAGTAAAACAAAAGAAAAAGGTGGGGGAAAATGGGACCAAAGTTTTCTGAGCCTTAGAATTCGCATTTGCATCATCCAATTCCTCAGGTCCTACTCCCTCTGCTGCACAGGCAACTATGTCTTCTCTCTACTATGCTCTCCGTTCTCTGTCCCTTACCATTCCCTTCTTGCTGCCTCGCTTGCTCAAAGGTCTCCCTTAAGACCCTTCCACGTGACCATGTTTTTGCTTCATTTGGAACCTATGCCCTTCCCATCCACCCCTCCCCACCCCCACTTAGTATTCACTCATTATCCATTGCTTCTTAAAACACGCTGAGATACCTCTGCACATGTGAGCACTGTAGGGATGTAACTTGTTGAATGTAGTAGATTTACGAAGCAGGCTAGAAATTGGGAGAGACAATTAAGGACTAAAGTCAATATTCAGTCCAAGAATGGCAGAGTGCCAAGGAGGAAGATTCTGAAATTTGTGTTTTGCTTCATTGAACACAATGTGAGTACAACTGTGGAAAGAATTTGCATTTATATAATCTCCTTCATGCATCAAAGCACTTCATATCCAATGAAGCACTTCTGAAGTGTCGTCATCATCTAGTCACAGTAGTAGTGGAGGGAAATTTGACAGCCAATTTTGCACAGAACAAGACACCGCAAACAACAATGTAATAGATGTGGCTTCTAATCCACATAATCTATGCTTAGCGATGTCAATTGAGCGATAAACATTGGCCAGGGCTTTAAATAGTGTCTTAGAATCTTTTATTGCTACCTAAGACGGCAAACGGATCATCTGTTTAACATCTCTTGCAGGAGTCAAAGGGGGAAACATCAGGAGGGAAATGAAAAGATGAATTGAATTGAATTAAATTTAAATCAAGTTTTATTGTCTATTCAGTGATTCATTGCGAGAACAAATCAAAGCGGTGCAAGACCAGTTTACTTGACTGATGAGTTTTTAACCCCATATTCAGTTGCTGTTTGATCCAAGGATGGTCCAGTGTCTGAGCATCCATCATGTTCGGGTCCCAGTGGCTGGGGGACCCTATGCTTTGACACCTTGATCACAGCATCCTCCCCCACAGTGCTCGACACCTTTCACGACTGCTGTTCTGTCCCAAGTAGCCAGCCAGCCAAGGGCAGAATGCACTAACGTCCGTCTTACTGCCACTGCCATGTTTCTGCCTGACGTCGGCTGAGAAAGGAATCTCATATACCGCTGGGTCCAGGTTTATAAGGTAAATAGGAGCTCCCTTACTGTGGAGATGTCCTGTCAATCGCTACACGGAGGTAGTTTTCCCCAGCCTGCCATGCCAAGTACGATGAGGCAGACAGGGGCTGGGTTGGTGCTGCCCGTGGACTCCAGGATCTGGACTGGGCTGTCACTGTGTGTCTGTGGCAGAGGGACTGAATGCTCAGCACATGAGCAAAATTCTTGAGCCAAGTTCAGGATTGGACCTGTCAACGAAATGAAGAGGCTTGGCAAAGCGGCCTACCAACCTATTTTTGGGTCCTTCAGTGTAGAGAAGGTTGCACTGTGAGCAGAGAATGCAGTAAATTAGATTAGAGAGGGATTTATGGTCCTAGAGCAATTCTCTGAGAAAAGACAGATCAACAGGTGTTGTACCTGTGATGATGCATTGGGAAAGTGCCAGCTGGAACAGGGAGTTATGGAGAAGAGAATGAGAATCCCAGAGAGAAAGGTTGCTCTGGAAAATGGTGACAGGATGGTGCTGTAATTGGTGGGAAGGGCAGATAATCAAGTGCGTGGAGTTATTGGTAGGAAAGAAGCAAAGGATGTGGTCATTGTAGGGAAGAATGGGGAAAGAAGAGGTGCAGGAAATAGATGGGGGCTGCAGTTGAGAGCTCAATGGAATATAGTCACCCAAAATCTTTGGTTGAGGACAAAGGAGGACAGTTCTGAAGCTGAAGTACAGGAAATCAAGTCACCAGAGCAGATACAATTGTGACAGAGAAACCAGGAGAAAGGGATGGCATCTTTACCAGAAACAAAATGAGAATTTGTGGATCTATTATGCTTTTGTTTCAGGCATCCAGCAGTTTTTGCTTGCTCTTTAAGATGTAATTTTTCCAGATTCCCTCCTTCATTCTAGAACCACCAATGAAGGCAAGGTACTCCTGACATTCATTTCAACAGAGCTAGCATTTCATTCTGACCTGGGAACTGATCTACAGCTGCCCACCTCCAGGGGGAGACATCAGTGCTTGATCAACGCAGGATAGTGGGCTATGCAGCTGTTTCAGGTAGAATCCCCAACAGTGTGAAGTCACGACTCCCATTAAAATAAACAGTCACGCTAGGTCATGCTTCTAAAGATAATTTTCCCAATCTTACTTCCTCTTCATATGCATTGAAGCAGATGTCAGACTTTGCCCCATCATAGCACTCTTGCTTTTGAACTAGGAGGTCATGCATTCAAATCCCATGTCACACATTCTGGGCTGAGGCTCCAGTGCAGCAATGTGCGACCACTGTCCTTTAGGTAAGATAATAAACCATGGACCCACCTGCCCTCAGATGAATGAAAATCTGAAGGTAGTATTTTAAAGAAGAGCAGGGATGTTCTCCCTGGTGTGCTGGCCAACATTCATCCCTCAATCACTACCACCAAAAGCAACTGATCTGATCATTTCCCTCATTGCTGTTTGTGAACCTTTGACTATAAGTAAACTGACCACTGCTTTTCTCTACATTATGAGTGATTAACTCTCAAAAAGTCTTTCAGTGGCTGTGAAGTGTTTTGGAATGTATTGAGGATGCATGGAATACTTTATAAATGTAACTTCTTTTTTTGAGCTGAAAATATCTGCCCTTGATTTTCTTCCCTCATTAAATACTTTAATGGGTTAATATCATTTGCTAGCATTCTTCCAAAGGTAAGTCTGCATTAAACCATCCAGCAGACACTGAAACCTGTACATTGCCCTTCTGAGCTCTGGTTTGATGTTTGATGATGAAACATTGGGATTTAATATCACCTCTTGACAGCTGTCTTGGTGAGACGTGACTTGACATTTTTGTACACTCTTGTAGAATGTGTCAAAATACCACAGACTCCATGTTTAGACAACATTAAAACCAACTTATCATTTTCTCCAACAACTGGAATTGTGAACACGTTGGGTGTGGGTGTGCTCTCTCCATTTTGAGCAGATAATAGTCAACCCAGGGACCCTCAGAAATGAAGAAATGCCAAAACTCAATGAAGCAAAAGGCTTTGCAATTGAGAGACCAAAGCTGCAGACAGAGTGTGACAGGAGTGAGTGCATAAACAGTAATGATACTGAGCAGAACAATGAATTAGTACGAACCACAGGGCTTAGGAATTGATTACTTGTAAGCTTTCAAAGGTGAACAGAATTTGTCAGTGCCCGAAGCATTACCTTGAGTAATACATGCATAGAGGAATCAAGTCCATTTTATTTATTTCACCATTTAATTCCTATCAGTGTGTAGAATTTTTTTGTCAACATTTATATTTTCTGTCCTTTCAGTTTTCTCCTCACCCCTCCTGAAGAGGCTGACCTTCCACAGCTGCCAACAGCTGGAGTCTAAGTTAGCATTCTTCAAATATGGGTCAGGCAGTGCACATCTGCAGACTTATCAACTAAGGGGAGCCTCATAACATTCACGAACATGCACTGTCCAGCAGGTGAGAAGCCAATCTGACAGTTTTCACGCCTATGACCAAGGTGATGAAGACATCAATCAGGGTGGGGAGTTCCGCTAACTCAGCAGATGCTGGGACCTTCTGTCCATCTGTCGCTTATCATTCAAAGATCTTTAACCAAAGGTCTGCCTTTATTATGTATTAAGATCTACCTGGAAAAGTATTACTAACAGTCCATGCAGACAGCACATATCATGTCTCCAGTCACCATCAGATACACGCTTCTATTTCTTGAGTCCATAGCAAGGTCTAACCCAGAAGGACAAAACAGTTCGGACCAGTACTCTTATTTCCCAGTTTTTACTGGTGTTCCATTTTAAGATATACAAGACCAGTTCGGACCAGTATTCCTAATTCCCAGTTTGTTCGTTCTGGGAATTCAGCCTTAGAGTGACAGCTAACTCGACAGTTGCATTTCTGTCCTACACCACACAGTGGAAGGTTGGTCCACTGACCCGACCCTATGACTAGAATTTAAAGGTCTAGTCCAAATGGAATGGAATCCTACTGAAGCTGGGTTCAGGGCCATCATCCAAGCCCTTGCTTCCGTCTCCCCACATGCAAATTGGATTTGCACCCTATTTAGCCTCAGAAATTTTAGAGCTGATATCTCTGTATGATCTAGTCTTAATTTTTACAGCTGAGGTCTGCTCTGCTGGTAAACATTGGGGTAATATTAAATAGAGTGTGCTCTTGTTTCCAGTGAAATATTCTTACCCTGTCGGCTGACCGTCAGTTTTGTTAACCTCTGTATAAGCTCACACTTTCTATAGCGCGATGCTTCTTTACTAAATACTGACTAAATCTTTCGATATAGGGAAAGGCCTCGACTCAATTTGCGTTGCTGATGTGCATCTGGACCCTGAGGAAGTTCCAACGTCTGGACATCTGCGGGAAGTTTAAACTTCTGATTGTCGGCTTTGCCCTGCCCAAATTGCTCTGTGATTCCACGGATTTGGATAGAGCTTTTTATAACAGGTATAAAGCCAATGGAACTCGAAGGTCAGGCCAATGGGACATCGTTGGGGGTGGGATGGAAAAATTTGGAGAGCGACCAATCTGCTGGCATGTCAAAGCACAATGGCAATCGTAGCAATTTTCATTCCACCCCCCCACCCCATCCCACTGCCCCCAGCAATGTTTAACCCCCTGTCCCAGCAATGTTCAGCTCCACCGAAAATGTTCACCACCCCACCCCACCCCACCTCTCAGCAATGTCCACTTACTCCTCCCCCACCCCGCCACCCCCCCCCCAACTCCCAGACATTACTCACCCGCTCCTGCACCCCCTCTCCCAATTCACCTTCCAGAATCCCTGGCTCTTGTCCGGCTGATCTCAGAAGAGTCAGCATTGTCAAGGGATGAGGCGTGGGTGAACTACTTGGGGGGGTGGGGGGTGAACATCGTCAAGGGGTGAGGGGGTGGAGAACACTGTGAATGGATGGGGAAGGGGAGGGTGAACGTTCTCAGATAGTGAGGGGGTGAACACTGTCAATGGGTCGGGAAGAGGATGAACACTGTCGTGGGGTGAGAGAGAGTGGGTGAACACTGTCGAGAGGGGTGAGAGAGAGAGGGTGAACATTCCCAGGGGCATGAGGGGGCATGAACAGTCAACAGGGGAGGGAAGGGGGTTGAGGGGTGGGGGGTTTGAGCATTGTAGGGGGATGAGGGGGTGAGCACTGTCAGTGAGGGGAGGTTAAACAGTGTTGGGCATAACAGCTTCATTTAAGACAATGTAAATCAATGAACTAAAGACCTTCAGGGGTTGTCTTCAGTTCATGGTGAGAAAGGGGAGCGTGGCTGCACTGGAATTACACCTAACAATTGGCCTCCCACTCTGCCTGTACTTACATCCTAGACTCTAAGTACAGAGCCACCCAGAGCACAGACTGAACAATTGCTATTAATTAATGTGGACCCAAAATGCTAATTTGAAAACAATAGGGCCAGGGACCATCAATTTAAATTAGTGAAAATCAAATTCCAAAGGGATATTGGAAACAATTCTTTAGCTGAAGGATATTAACTGTTTGAAGTTACCCACGAAGTGAAGTGCTGTAATTGAAGATATTAAGATCAATGTGCACAATGTGGAGCAGGGGAGTTCAAAGAGTCGCCAAGCAATGGTGTTGTAAATGATGCGTTCTTGTTTGAAACACAGCTTGGTTGCTGCTCCTTGACTTAAAGAATCAGGGAGCTCAAGTAGGACAATAAATCATCTTGAATTTTATGAGATAGATGGAATCTGTAGTATAAGGATCTGGCACATAAAGGGTTCACCTGGGATTGCATACAGTACCGCCCACACTGTGATGTAAGAGGACACATGACCCCACTTAGGGATCACTTGTAGTGCTGGACAGAGCCATGTGTAGATGCAAGCATGGAGATAGCTCCTAGCTTGGACCTTTACTATACCCCTGTATATAGTTTCTAGTAGCCAATAAATACTTACTAACTAAGACTATGAATATCTTAATAAGACTTACTAAACTGCATCCAACACCTTACAACATGGTGGCAGCGAATGGAACAACTCAAAACCTCAGGGATGCTTCAGAAGAAAATTAAAATCCTGGAAAACTAAAGGAAAAATTAAAGAACCATTCTGACCTGAAGAACATCTCATGAAGCGAAGGCACAGAAGGAAATCACCAAAGAAAAACTCCAAAGAAAGACTTGGAAGCTGAAGGCAAGAATTAAATTTCTTACTGCAGCAGAAGCCTTAATTTAACCCAGTGGAAGTCCAGCTTCAATACCCAGGGGGTGCACAGTCAGCAGACCTAGCAGGGCTAAACTAAGGACTTAAAATTCCTGGACAACACAAGTCCTGAAAAAAAAGTTAAATACTGGAGCAGTCAGAAATCAACGTTTAAATTGCAGTCCAAGAAAACCAATTCCCGAGTCAGCACCTGAACACGTCCAAACAAAGATAAAAATTAATTAAAAATTCACCGCAACTGTATAGGCAGCTTTAAAAACTCAGAAAAAGCTGGGATTTGACACTTCCAAGACCTGAGAATATTGTACTAAAGTGGGGAAGACTCTAACCCAGGCAGTCAACCCAGGCAGACATTGTTGAAAAAATGTAAACATTGAGATCTCAAATGCCATTACTACAAGAGCCTGCCAATACTGGCAAGCACAGAAAAACACTTTGTGCAGTAGCATACAGCAGCGCCATCTTGGCTTTTCAGAAATCTCTTAAAGCTAAACCTGCAATTGAAAAATTTGAACCGTGGATCAGAAATCCACTCTTCCAGAACAATTTGGACTTATCCAAGGCCCAGATCAGTCACCAAATTGAGAACCCTGGAAAAAGAAATTCCTCAGATACATGACTCCTTCAGGTCTGGATAAAAAGGCAAAAGCTGAACAAGTACTTGCCAGTGCGGTCAGGGAGGGTTTAAGATAGAATGGCAGGGGGATAAGAACCTGAGCAGGGGGACAGAGGAGGGGGAAACAAGGATAGAAACAAAAGACAGAAAAGTAAGAAGCAAACGTGAAAGGCAGAAAAAACAAGGTCAAAAAACAAATGGAGTCACAGTGCAAAATAAAGCTAAGATGACTAACAAGGTTAAAAAGACAAGTCTAAAGGCATACAACAAAAATAGCTGGAAAACTCAGCAAGTCTGACAACACCTGCAGAGAGGAATAGAGTTAATGTTTCAAGTCCATATGACTCTTCATCAGAAGTCTAAAGGCATTGTATCTTAATGCGCAGAGCATTCGCAATAAGGTAGATGAATTAACAGTGCAAGTAGATATAAGCGGTTATGATCTAGTTGCAATTTTGGAGACATGGCTGCAGGGTGACCAAAGATGGAACTGAACATCCAGGGATATTCACTATTTAGGAAGCACAGACAAATAGGGAAAGGAGTTGGAGTAGCATTGTTAGTAAAGGAGGAAATCAATGCAATAGTGAGGAAGGATATTGGCTCGGAAAATCAAGGTGTGGAATCTGTTTGGGTGGGGATAAGAAACATCAAGGGGAAGAAAATGTTGATGGGAGTTGCCTAAAGGCTCCAAAACAGTAATGGAGATGTAAGGGAAGGCATTAAGCAGGAAATTAGAGACGCATGCAATAAAGGTACAACTGTAATCATAGGTGACTTTAATCTACATATAGATTGGACAAACCAAACTAACAATAATACTGTGGAGGAGGATTTCCTGGAGTATGTACATGATGGTTTTTTAGACCAATACATTGAGGAGCCAACTAGAGAGCAGGCTATCATAGACTGGGCATTATGCAATGAGAAAGGATTAATTAACAATCTTGTTGTGCAGGGTCCCTTGGGGAAGAGCGACAATAAAATGTTGGAATTATTCAATAGGATGAAGAAGTTGAATCCGAAACTAGAGTCCTGAATCTAAATAAAGGGAACTGCGAGGGTATGAAGTGGGGGTTGACAATGATGCACTGGGGCACCCGACTAAAAGGGTTGACAATGGATAGGCAATGGCTAATATTTAAGGAACGTATGCATGAATTACAACAATCAAGCATTCCTGTCTGGCGCAAACATAAAACAGGAAAGGTGGCTCAACTATGGCTTACAAAAGAAATTAGGGATAATATTAGATCCAAAGAGGAGACATATAAAATTGCCAGAAAAAGCAGCAAGCCTGAGGATTAGGAGCAGTTTAGAATTCAGCAAAAGTGGACAAAAAGATTGATCAAGAAGGGGAAAATGGAGAATGAAAGTAAATTTGTAAGGAACATAAAAACTGACTGTAAAAGCTTCTATAAATATGTGAAGAGAAATAGATTAGCAAAGACAAGTGTAGGTCCTTTATATTCAGAAACAGGGGAAATTATAATGGGGAACAAAGAGATGGCAGAAGAAATGAACACATATTTTGGTTCTGTTTTCACAAAAAAGGACACAAATAATTTGCCAGAAATGTTAGAAATGTCTAGTGAGATGGAGGAATTGAAGAAAATCAGTATTAGTAAAAAAAATGGTGCTAGAGAAATTAATGGGGTTAAAAGCTGAAAAATTCCCAGGGCCTGATAATCCACACCCCAGAGTACCAAAGGAAGTGGCCCTAGAAACATATAAAGTTCTGAAAGGTCTAGACAGACTGGGTGCAGGGAGGACGTTTCCCCTGGTTGGGGAATCTAGAACCAGGGGCCCCAATCTCAGGATACGGGGCAGGCTATTTAGGACTGTCTTCACTCAGAGGGTGATAAACCTGTGGAATTTTCTGGCACAGAAGGCTTTGGAGGTCGGGTCACTGAGTATATTCAAGAAAGAAATTGATACATTTTTGGATATTAGAGGCATCAAGGGGTATGGAGAGGAAGTGTGAATGTGGCATTGAGATAGAGGATCAGCCATGATCATATTGAATGGTGGAGCAGGCTCGAAGGGCCGAATGCCCTACTCCTGCTCCTAGTTTCTAAGTTTCCCTGTTAACACACTGCTTTATTCGATAGGTCCGAGAGCCGACAATGTAATATCTAGACAAGGAATCAACAAATCATCCACAAAATTTGATGAAGTATTAAAATCATTGACGCTTATTTTAACCTCAAAAGTAATAAATCCTTGAAAGGGTGAAGGAAGATCTTGAGAAAGCCATCCAGATTGTCAGGCAATCTGAAATCCGTTTGCAGCACAGATCCAAATGAAAGGGAGAAAGCAAACCATGGTACAAAGTAAACCTCACTGTCCAGCTAGTGAAACAGCACAGAAACAGGGATGCTCTAGGCCTATACCCAAGCCTACCATTCACTTGCCTCAAAGCAATGCTGCTCTCAACTGACATTCTGGCCTGCTACGACCCATCCCTGCTCGCTACCTTTGCAATGGATGCTTCATCCACAGTGGTCCTATTTCAAGAGCATCTGAATGAAAGTCGCCAATCGATGTACCATGCTTCCAGAGGGCTGTCGGACACAGAGACTGAAAAGGAAAGTCTCATAGTAACGTGGGCATGCAAGAAATTTTTAGGCTACATCATTGGCCTAAAAGCCACAATTGAAACAGACCATTCATCACTGGTCTCATTGCTAGATGAGAAGGAGCTAGCAAAGATGCCTCCCAGGATCCAGAGATCCCACCTCCTCCTCATGAGGTTCGCTTATGAGACGGTATACGTCCAGGGCAAAAACCAAACATGGCAGACACACTTTCCAGGGCCTCAGTGGATCTTTAGACAAAACAGGATGTCAATAGGATCAAGGAGCTTGAAGCATACTCCCAATTGACAAGTAGACACCTGCTAGTGACCGCAAGTAAACTCCAACAGATTTGCCAGAAACAAATGCAAAATGAGGAGTGTGCCCGCATTCGCAAATACTGCCAACAGGGATGGCCACAACTGAGATCAAGCAGTGATACCGTGAAAGCTTGGTTCAAACAACAAAAGCACTTTATTGTCATTGACGATCTCCTGGTCCACAATGAGCAGCTGGATATCCCAATTTCGTTTTGGCCAAAGATTCTTCAAATAATACACCAAGGCCACCTGGGCATCACCAAGTGCAGGTCATAGGCCCAATCTGCCATCTGGTGGCCAGGCATTTCCAGGGCAATTGAGGACATGATAATAAACTGTTGGGCGTGTGCTCTGCAGAAGTAGAACAAAAGAGAGCCACTTATCCCCACACAGTTTCCTACCAGGCCATGGGAGAGGCTGGGCATTGATTTATTTCTCTTCAACAGCAAAGCCTTCCTTGTGGTGGTGGATTAATTTTCCAGATGGATTGAGGTGAAGCAACACTACACGACAACCACAGATGCAGTAGTTAGAGCATTGAAAGAGATGTTCACAAACCATGGCATCCCAGACAAGGTTGTGTCTGATAATGGTCCACAATTATCAAGTGAGTACTTTGCCCAATTTGCCATTGCATTCAGCTTCGACCACATTACCAACTCCCCAAGATGCCCACAGTCAAATGTAGAGGCTGAAAGAGGGGTCAGCACTATAAAAGTCCACCTAAAGAAGAATAAAGACTTCCAAACAGCATTGTTAACCTTCAAGTCCACCTGATACAAAGTGATTTTTTTTATTCATTCACAGGCTGTGGGCATCGCTGGCTAGGCCAGCATTTATTGCCCATCCCCAATTTCCCTTGAGAATGTGGTGGTAAGCTACCTTCTTGAACTGCTGCTGTCCATGTGGTATAGGTATATCCACAGCATTGTTGGGAAGGGAGTTCCAGGGTTTTGACCAGCGACAGTGAAGGAACAATAATATATTTCCAAGTCAAGGTGAGTGGCTTGGAGGGGAACTTCCAGGTGGTAGTGTTTCCATGTATCTGCTGCCCTTGTTCTTCCAGATGGTAGTGGTTGTGTGTTTGGAAGGTGCTGCCTAAGGATCCTTGATGAGTTCCTGCTGTGCATCTTGTAGATGGTACATACTGCTGCCACTGTGTGTCGGTGGTAGAGGGAGTAAAATTTTGTGGATGAGGTACCAATCAAGCGGGCTGCTTTGTCCTGGATGGTGTCAAGCTTCCTGAGTGCTGTTGGAACTGCACTCATCCAGGCAAGTGGGGAGTATTCCATCACACTCCTGATTTGTACCTTGTAGATGGTGGACAGACTATCTATGACTATGAACACCTTAGTAAGACTTACTAAACCACACCCAACACCTTCCGACAGAATCCTTGATTTGGAATCTCCTTTTCAAATCAATTCAATTCTCAACATGAGTTGAGAGGGATGTGAGGTGAAATCAGTCCTTGAGAATATAGAACGTTATTCTGCTTTTGTCACTCCATGTCGATAGCAAGTACTTCCAGGTCAGGCATTGCATGGGCCTGATGCAGAGCCAAGCTGCTTTAATTTTTCCCCCACCCTCACCATACCCCAACCCCCACCGTTCACAAGTATGCCTTAATTTTTGATCTCAGAAGAAAACTCTCCACGGCAGAAATGTGACATGCCTCTCACCAGCCAGCTTGTGGCCTCCCTGAATGAATCTAATGAATTACTATACAATGTGTTTCATGCTGTGAATTGAAAACATTGGATCTCAGTAATTGTTTTCTATACATGACTTCACTACAATAAGTATAAATCCTCTTTAATTGGATTTTTTGTTTCTCAAATCCATACTGGCAAATAGAATCTAGAAAAATCTATGAAAGAACTTGTTCAAATTTTTTGAGAAGAGAATTTGAAGCTGCTAAAAATAACACCATCTCTGCACTTGTTTATTCCTCATTTATGTTCACCTATTTTAAAATGCCTTCTCCTCAGGATATTCAGTGTTATTGGAATGCTAGCTGTGAATTCATGGTCTCATTCCTATACACTGCTTAGATCCAATTTCGTTGCTTCAGGAAAAGTTGGAGAAGAAAGAACACATAGATTTTGTTATGCATTTCTTAGCATTCTGAATCAGAAGATCATGGGTTCAAGTCCCATTCAGAAACCTGAGCATCAAATCTAAGCTATGTGGTGCTGAGAGAGTGCTGCGTTGTCAGATGTGCTGTCTTAATGCAAGACTCTGCCTGCCTCCCATGGCAGAGATACCATGGCACTTTTTTGTAAAAGACCATTGAGCTTCTCCCCAATGTCTTGGCCAATGCTTATCCCACAACCGCCATCAATAAAAACAGATTCTCTGATCGTTGTCTCATTAGTGTTTGTGGGGCCTTGCTATGCAAAAATTGGTTGCTTTGCAGTAATTTCCTACAATAATGACTACATTTTAAAAGTAATTCATCGGATGTAGAAAAAAAATACTTTTAGCTTCTATTTCTACACAGATTTTGCTTTGGGGTGTGATTAATCCACAACCTGTGCATTACTGCAGTTTCCAAATCACAGTAACACTAATGTCATGGTGTAGACATCCGGCCTGAACCTCCCTCTGGAGGGGTGCAGTGTAAGACTCCCTAAAGGAGCCATTCTGTCCCTGTTTTGGTTTGACACCACTTAGGGAGGATTTCAGTGCACTGCCAAACTAGACTCTGTTGAATCCCTGGGCCGTTCTGGCAGAGTTGATGTAAATGTCCTGAAACACACCATATTTGTCCATAATCCTGCCACATCACAAAGCAAACACAATACTTTATCCCAGTCCTCTCTATATTTGATGTGTGGACAAAAGAAAAGATGGAATCTTTTCCGCTGGAATGGCAGGACCATTCTCATGTCCAGAAACCAACTCACTGATTTGGGCGCTCTGCTGTTGCCCTTTCCCAGAACAAACTAATTATTACCCTGTCTCTGAGCTCTCCCCTCAATTAGGGAGGTCTGGCAGGATGACACACCCATTTTGTCAAAGGAAGGATTTCTAATTTAAGGGATCATGGCATGGGTTAGAAAAGTTTGCCAGCACTTGGATTTTTGAGGCTGCAGCATCCACGGGAATGGAAAAAGAGACCTCAGAAGGCTGCTCCCTCAAGTCTCTCTCAATCTTACCTGGAGATCCTGCTGTGGGGTTTGATGGGCTTCAGTGAGGTGAGTTCTCACAAGGACAGGAGGATGAGAACAACCTTGCCAACCAGGCTGTCAATGGAAGTGCTGAGGAAGCAGGAGTGTGCTCCCGACAACCTAGAGATAGTGCATGAAGAGGATCTGGGACCTCAGGAGGGTGGAAGATGAGTGGAGTAATACATTCAGGACCAAATCCCACACTCTGACTTACCCACCATTCTCCTGCACAGCATTCCTCAGAACAACACACCTTACAGCTCCCCTCCCTGTAAGTACCTCACAGGTGTCTCTGATCGGCTACGGGGGAGGGGGAGGAAGAACAACCAGAGGTCATGGTACACATTGGTACTCACGACGTAGGCAGGAAAAGTGACGAGGTCCTGCAGCAGGAGTTCAGGGAGTTAGGCAGAAAGTTAAAAAACAGGACCTCTAGGGTTGTAATCTCAGGATTACTCCCTGTGCCACGTGCCAATGAGGATAGAAATAGGAAGATAGTGCAGCTGAACACGTGGCTGAACAGATGGTGTAGGAGGGAGGGTTTCCGATATCTGGATCAATGGGATCTCTTCTGGGGCAGGTGGGACCTGTACAAGAAGGACAGGTTGCATCTAAACTGGAGGGGCACCAATATCCTGGCTATGAGGTTTGCTAGTGTCACTCGGGAGGGTTTAAACTAGTATGGCAGGGCGGTGGGAACCAGAGCAGGTCAGCAGATGAAATAAATGACTGGGAACCAGTGAATATAGCCAGTAGGACTAAGAGGAAGGACAGGCAGGGAGAAAATACTGAACACAGTGGGACTGGGGGTCTGAAATGCATTTGTTTCAATGCAAGAAGTATAACAGGCAAGGCAGATGAGCTTAGAGCTTAAATTAGTACTTGGGACTATGATGTTATTGCTATTACAGAGACTTAGTTGAAGGAGGGACAGGATTGGCAGATTAATGTTCCAGGATTTAGATGTTTCAGGCAGGATAGAAAGGGATGTAGAACAGGTGGGGAAAGTTGCACAGCTGGTTAAGGGGAATATCACAGCTGTACGACAGGAGGACACCTCGGTGGGCTCATGCAGCGAGGCAATATGGGTAGAGCTCTGGAATAGGAAGGGTGCAGCCACAATGTTGGCGGTTTACTATAGGCCTCCCAATTGCCAGTGTGAGATTAAGGAACAGTTATGTAGGCAGATTTTGGAAAGATGTAAAAGCAATAGGGTTGTTGTGGTGGGTGACTTTAACTTTCCCCATATTGACTGGGAATCACTTAGTGCTAGGGATTTGGATGGTGCAGAATTTGTAAGGTGCATCCAGGAGGGCTTCCTGAGACAATATGTAGATAGTACAACTAGGGAAGGGGCAATACTGGACCTGGTATTAGGGAATTAACCTGGCCAGGTGGTCGAAGTTTCATTAGGGGAGCATTTCGGGAAAAGCGACCATAATTCAGTAAGTTTCAAGGTACTGGTGGATAAGGATAACAAGAGTCCTCGGGTTAAGGTGCTTAATTGAGGGATGGCTAATCATAACAATATTAGGCAGGAACTGAGGAATCTGAGGAATCTAGACTGGAGGCGGATGTTTGAGGACAAATCAACAACTGGCATGTAGGAGGCTTTCAAACAGCAGTTGATAAGAATTCAGGACCAGCATGTTCCTGCTAGGATGGAGGATAAGCATGGCAAGTTTCAGGAACCTTGGATAATGAAGGATATTGTGAGATTAGTCAAAAAGAAAAGGGAAGCATTCGTAAGGGCTAGAAGGCGGGAAACAAATGAAGCCCGTGGAGAATATAAAGAAAGTAGGAAGAAACTTAAGCAAGGAGTCAGGAGGGCTAAAAGGGGTCATGAAAAGTCACTGGCAATCAAGATTAAGGAAAATTCCAAGGCCTTTTATATATATGTAAAAAGCAAGAGGGTAGCCAGGGAAAGGGTAGGCCCAGTCAGGGACAGAGGTGGGAATCTGTGTGTGGAGCCAGAAGAAATGGGAGAGATACTGAATGAATACTTCTCATCAGTATTCACCAAAGTGAAGGACTTAGTTGTCGATTTGTCCAGGGAAGAGTGTGTAGATAGCCTGGATCATGTTGAGATCAAAAAAGAGGTGTTAGGCGTCTTGAAGAATATTAAGGTGGATAAGTCCCCAGGGCCAGAAGGGATCTACCCCAGAGTACTGAGGGAGGCAAGGGAGGAGATTGCTGGGGCCTTGACAGAAATCTTTGTATCCTCACTGGCTATGGGTGAGGTCCCAGAGGACTGGAGAATGGCCAATGTTGTTCCATTGTTTAAGAAGGGTAGCAGGGATAATCCAGGAAATTACAGGCCAGTGAGCCTTATGTCAGTGGTTGGGAAATTATTGGAGAAGATTATTCATGACAGGATTTACTACCATTTGGAAGCAAATGGGCATATTAGTGAAAGGCAGCATGGTTTTGCGAAGGGGAGGTTGTGTCTCATTAACTTGATCGAGTTTTTCGAGGAAGTAACAAAGATGGTCGATGATGGAAGGGCAGTAGATGTTATATACATGGATTTCAATAAGGCCTTTGACAAGGTCCCTCATGGCAGACTGGTACAGAAGGTAAAGTCGCACGGGATCAGAGGTAAGCTGGCAAGATGGATACAGAATTGGCTTGGTCATAGAAGACAGAGGGTAGCAGTTGGAAGGTGCTTTTCTGAATGGCGAGCTGTGACTAGTGGAGTTCCGCAGGGATCAGTGCTGGGACCTTTGCTGTTTGTAGTATACATAAATGATTTGGAGGAAAATGTAACTGGGCTAATTAGTAAGTTTGCAGATGACACTATGGTTGGAGGAGTTGCAGATCGTGAAGAGGATTGTCAAAGGGTACAACAGGATATAGATCGGTTGGGGACTTGGGCAGAGAAATGGCAGATGGAGTTTAATCCGGACAAATGTGAGGTAATGCATTTTGGAAGGTGTAATTCAGGCAGGAATTATACAGTAAATGGCAGAACCCTTAAGTGCATTGACGGGCAGAGGGATCTGGGTGTACAGGTCCACAGATCACTGAAAGTGGCAACGCAGTTGGATAAGGTAGTCAGGAAGGCATATGGCATGCTTGCCTACATTGGTAGGGGTATTGAGTATAAAAGCTGGGAAGTCATGCTGCAGCTGTATAGAACCTTGGTTAGGCCACACTTGGAATATTGCGTGCAATTCTGGTCACCACATTACCAGAAGGGCATGGAGGCATTGGAGAGGGTGCAGAGGAGGTTTACCAGGATGCTGCCTGGTCTGGAGGTTATTAGCTATTAGGAGAGGTTGGAGAAACTCGGATTGTTCTCACTAGAGCGACGGAGATTGAGGGGTGACTTGATAGAAGTTTACAAAATTCTGAGTGGCATGGACAGAGTAGATAGTCAGAAGCTTCTTCCCAGGGTGGAAGAGTCAATTACTAGGGGACATGGATTTAAGGTGAGAGGAGAAAACTTTAGAGGAGATGTACGGGGCAAGTTTTTTACGCAGAGGGTAGTGAGTGTCTGGAATTCGCTGCCAGAGGAGGTGGTGGAAGCAGGTTCGATAGTGGTGTTTAAGAGGCAGCTTGACAAATACATGAATAGGATGGGAATAGAGGGATACGGACCCCGGAAGTGCAAAATGTTTTAGTTGACGGGCAATATGATCAATGCAGGCTTGGAGGGCCAAAGGGCCTGTTCCTGTGCTGTACTTTTCTTTGGTTTTTGTTCTATATGCAGCCAACACTCACACTCAACCTCTTCTTATTGCCCCCTTGCAGCCATGCCTCACAGTCACCCTCCACAAGTTATGTACTTCCCTCCCCTCCACGTAAGCCATTACAAACACTCATTCCTCTTTGCTTTCTCTGCTTGCGGAGGAAGAGAGCACA
This sequence comes from Carcharodon carcharias, assembly GCF_017639515.1. Classification (NCBI taxonomy): domain Eukaryota; kingdom Metazoa; phylum Chordata; class Chondrichthyes; order Lamniformes; family Lamnidae; genus Carcharodon; species Carcharodon carcharias. The sequence continues at coordinate 48,714,159 of NC_054485.1, read as the reverse complement.
TGACTTGGTGCAAGTCAGAGGGAGTGGCGGTTGGCGGGATTGGGGGTGTTGGCCGTCTAGTGTCAGGCACCCTGTCGACCATTGGCAATGCACACCCACCTGCTCTACTGGCAAGGATATATTGTTCCAGGAGGCTGAGGCTATCAGTAGCAGACTGCCATGAGACCCAGAAACTCCTGAGCTACTGGTGCTCACACATATCGAGAGAGCTGATCTTCTGTCTGTAGTTGGGGGGTCTAGCTTCTTTCCAGCTGGGTCTTGGTGCCCATCCCATTTGACCTGCGGAGGGGAATGCAATTGAGGAGAAGGTAGCTGGTGCTGCTGCTGTGTTGCTCCTACTGCTGCTGGAGCAGCTGTCAATGGTGTGGCTTATGCTCTTGTTCCTCATCAGAAGTGGACGAAAAAGCTTCATTAGTTGCTCCCATGTTGCTCTAAAGGTTGGCAGCAGGGAAGTGCAGTTGAAAGTGAATGATTTGTTATACAGGCTTCCAAGAAGTTGACAATCATCAGTCAAGTAGTGAAAGCACCCTCTGAGAGAAGAGCAGCTGTCTTGCAATGGCCATAACTGAAGCTCTTCAGTGTTAATGATTACAACCTTCCCAGCTTGTCATTTTCACTCTGCCTGCTGTGCATGCATCTCAGTGACCATGGCAAGGTGTAGATATAGTGTAGGACCCGTGCATTATTGGGGAAGAAGGGATTCATGTTTAAAAAATTGTCATTTTAATCACCTCAATTGCTTTCTCACATGACCCAGGGGATTCCCTAGAAAAGGGCTGAATGATGTCGGGATCTCGACCTGACACCAATTTTCAGGACTTTCCCACCCCACACGCACCAGATACCACCTCCACCAGACTGGGAAGATTCTTCCCAAAGTGTTGCTAGCCCATTATTTACTCAGTCAAAAAATCAATTCCCTGCTACTATATCCATCTTTAAATTGATGTTTCAAATGGAACTATCAAATAATCAACGCCCAGCTTCTTCCCCAATTCCACATGTAAATACAATAAATAGTTGATTGAGCTCTGGGAAAATGCATTTCATTTGGCCATTAGCTCACTGCAGTTTGTAGGACCTGCTGTGCCTAAGTTTGTTGCTGTGTTTCCTACAATAGAACAGGTTCTGTAGGTCAAAAAATATTTCATTGGCTGTAAAACACTTTGGGATCTCATGAAACGTACTATGTGAATACAAGTTTTTTCTTTCTTTATGATTGCTCTATGTGATTTCCTGCCAGTATATTGTGTGCCCATGTTTGAATCTAATGGGTCTCTCACTTTCTGCTGGGCAACCATATGAGAGTACTAATGCTTAGTGCACACTGTCAAGGTTCTAAATTGTCTACACTCTACTGGAAGTATTGATATTCTCCAAACACTGTACTCAAAGCAGCTGCAATTACCAGAGCCAAACAAACCCCTTCAACTGCAGGTGGTTGTACATGGCCTTGAATGCAAAATGATTTGCTGTTAGTCCTGGATTCTGCATTTCATGATGCAGATATTTGAATAATTATATGAACTCAAGGAAATCAACACAATGCACAAGATGAGCTGCTTGGACTTTCTTTGCTATCTTAATTTGAGGACATGCCTGGAGCATATTGTATGGATCTTGTTCCTGTGCACACGGTATAAATGGATTTATAGATTTGAATAATGATACCTCAGAGGAGTGTGAACTGAACATTTTTTGACAGCAAATGCTGTGTTCCATCGGCTCCTTTTCACTAGAAACTGACTAGAATAATCTTGCAAAAACACCAGTTACCTGGTAAGTGAAGCTAACCCTTTAGAAGCCAAGAGAAATGGGGAAGGCATTTCCTCTCTGCTTTTTATGTTCAAAAAAACCTGCATATGACTTTGATACAGGTAGCACAAAGAGGAAATATTCATCCTATGTGGGATTTGAAATTTAGGACATTAACATGAGTGATCACTCTTCTGTGCTAAGAACAGAAAGACTGAAATCTTAAGAAACTACAGAGTAACTCTGCTGGCCTTGTGCTTTAACTTCTGTGTTGCATTTAAGCCGAAATTATACAAATTCAAAATAAAAATCATAGTGCAGGGCATGGTCAGCTCAACCTCCGACAAACCAACTCATGTGACTCCTATAGTAATGGACTACCTGTGTCAGTCATGGAATATGAATGTCACTCTAGGACTACTCCAGATCATGGGGTATCATGGTGATTATAGAGTACCTCAGCTGGTTGTGGATTATCACAGTTAATTGTTAATATTGTCCATTTTACATTATCATCAATAATTAAAATTAACCTCTCTTATTCCTCACTAATTTCCTTTTATTTGCTTTCAGACAGCAGCCATTTAGATTCCTGCCATTCAGATCTCGTCTAGACATTTTTTTATTATCTTCTTAACCGATCCCATTACCACTCCCTTTGACCTTGCACAATGATACCTTTTGCAATCCTCCTACGCTCCATCCTATGACAAATCTTTACTTTTGATATTTTTTCCACCTTCTCACTTGCTCAAAACCTATTACACCTCCAACGAATCCCAGTTTCGATGTCACAGACATGAAACATTAACTCTATTTCACTCTCTACCGGTGCTGCCGGGGTTGCTGAATATTTCCAGCATTATTTGTTTTTATTTCAAGTTTCCAACATCTGCCGTATTTTCATTTTGTGTTCAAATTAACCTCAATGTGTTTCTCTACCAACACATCAGTTCCACATTATCCACAAGTTCTTAACTGAGCTGACAATCAAACAAAGCCAGGTTTCTCATCGATTACATATTCCAATCTTAAAGTAGAGTAATGCATTCTGCACTGCAGAACTTTCAGCCCTTATAAAACAATGGGTCATCCAACTTATCGAGACAACAACCCAGAAAATGGCCATTATTATAGAAACAGCATCCACCCAGAGTGTGGATCTGTTATGGAGTTGAGGTGACCTCTTAAACTGGGAGTGTGGAACCCCATTTATTAATATCATCTTGATGTTATGAAGTATTACTCCATTATCTACCAACCTGCAAAGTACAATGTCTGCATGTGTTAAAGTACAAATTCCTAATGCATTTGTATTCAGTGTCTTTGTCCGCCGCTTCAATTCGTTTGCTAAGCTGTTTATTTTGAGTTCATTTAAGTGTTAAGAGGTTTGTATACTAAAATTTACAAGAATGTAATTTAACATGATAGAAATTAGCGGTGCATAATCTTTTTCTCTCATTTCCTTGCAGGTATTTTCACTGGGGAGAATTTTCGGGAGGGGGTTGGGTGGGAGCGAGCGCGGGTGAGCGTGCAGCCAATTGCTGACTGTGATCGGCTGCGTGCTGCCATTTTACGTGGGCAGGCCAATTAAGGCCCACCCAGTGTTACGCGCACCCAGAAGCACTGAGCGCTCCCTGTGCGGTTGGAGGCTGAGGTGGGGCCTGCATCCTTTCATGCATGCACGCGAAAGGGTGCAGAAATCTCCTGAGGCACAGAGCTGCCTCGGGGTGATTACTTTAATTTTTAAAAGTTTTAATAAAGGAAAAAAAATTAAAGCCATGTCCCCTCGTGTGACAGTGTCACATGAGCTAGGATACGTCCATGAACTTTATTAAAAAATTTTATTAATGTTTTAAAACCTTCATGAAACATCTTCCCGCCCGTGGGACCTTAAGGTTGGATGGGCAGCTTCACTAAGTGTTTTAATTAGTTTTTAAATGGCCTTAATAGGCCTTTGACAGTTCAGCAGGCATGCAGCCGACTCCGGTGTGCACCCGCTGAACTGAAGATCTGAGTGACGTGCCGTGAAGTCGGAACGCACGCCCAATGTCACTGCGCATCATTTTACACGTTGGTGAGCGGCACCTCCCCCGCTCATTGACCCGAAGATTCTGGCTATTGTGTTTGGCCAGTGATGATATGGGGATCTATTTTACTGACTGTTACAGGAAATTTATTCAGTTTATATAATGAAAATATTCTTAGAGATTGAAGAGCTTCCTGGATTATTAGTTGGAGATTACAATTTTAATAAAAAAGGTATGCCAACGACACCTATATTTCTGCTGGCTCTAAAGGAAAACCGCAGATAATTTTGGATAGAGTAGTGAGTGAAAGTGAGAAGAAAGGGCTGAGCATAAGTTGTAAAAAAACAAAATGTCTTGTAGTGTCCAAAAAGAGAATCATATCAGAATGTAAGATCACATTGAAGAATGTAGACAAATTTTGTTACCTAGGAAGTATGTTCACATCGGACAGAAAGTGCGACCAAGACATAAACTGGAGGATTGGAATGGCCAAAGATGCTTTTCAAAAAATGAAAAATATTATAATCAATACAAAAGTAGCCATGAAAACAAAGCTGAGAATCCTGGAATGCTATATCATAACAAATCTGACATATGGTAGTGAGTAGTGGGCATCAGTGAAGCGATATAGAGAAGAATTGAGGCTGCAGGTTTGTGGTTTTTGAGGCAAATAATGAAGATATTGTGGACATGTCACATTCCAATGTGAGACCAAAAGAACTCTGCTGACCAAGATCAGGAAGAGACAGTTGGAATTTCCTGGGCACATTTGATAAGGTGCTACATCAAGGGGTATTATGGAAAATAAAAGCGCATGGTGTAGGGGGTAACATATTTACATGGATAGAACTCTTGCTGGCTGGTAGAAAGCTGAGAATATGCATAAATGGGTCTTTTTCAGATTGGCAGGATGTGACAAGTGGAGTCCCACAGGGGTCTGTGCTGGAACTTCAATTTTTTTTATGACTTACATCAATGACTTAGATGAGGAGAGTGAAGGCATGGTAGCTAAATTTGCAGATGACACAAAGATAGGCAGGGAGGTATGTTGTGAAGAGGGAATGAAGAGGCTGCAGACGGATATAGATAGGTTGAGTGAGTGGGAAAAGATCTGGCAAATGGAGTTCAATGTGGGAAAATGTGAAGTTGTTCACTTTGACAGAAAGAACAAAAAAGCAGAGTATTCCTTAAATGGAGAACAGCTGCATAATTCTGAGCTGCAGAGGGATCTAGGTGTTCTGGTACATGAGTCACAAAAAGTTAGTATGCAGATGCAATAATTAATTGAGAATGCTAATGGAATGCCAACTTTGTTACGAGAGGAATTGAAAATAAAAGTAAGGATGTCATGCTTCAGTTATGCAGGGCATTGGTGAGATCGCACCTCAAATACTATGTGAAGTTTTGGTCTCCTTATTTGAGGTAGGGTGTAAATGTGGTGGAGAACGTTCAAAGGAGGTTTACTATATTGATTCCTGGAATGTATGTGTTGTCTTATGAGGAAAGATTGGACAGACTGGGCTTGTTTCCACTGGACTAAAGAAGAGTGAGGGGTGATTTAATTGAAGTGTGCAAGATCTTGAACGGCCTTGACAAGGTGGACATGGAAAGGATATTTCCTCTTGTGGGTGAGTCCAGAACTAGGGGCACTGTTTTAAAATTAGGGGTCGCCTTTTAAGACAGTGATGAGGAGAATTTTTTCCTCTCAGAGGATTGTGCAACTTTGATACTTTCTGCCTCAAAAAGCGGTGGAGGCAGAGTCATTGAATATTTGTAAGGCGGAGGTAGATAGATTCTTGTTAGGCAAAGGAATCAAAGGTTTTCAGGGGAATATGGGAATGTGGAATTCGAAACACAAGCAGATCAGCCATGATTTATTGAATGGCAGAGCAGACGTGAGGGGCTGAATGGTCTACTCTTGTTCCAATTTCATGTGTTCTTATGATATAGAAAGTCTGATGCTGTTGGGAAAGATCGATGTTAAAAGAGATCAAGGTGGACAGAGAATGATCTTTCTAAAGAGCCTCGCAAACTGGATGAATGTATCACCAATGAAGATGATCCATGCCTCTGGAGCAAGATTAATATGGAGGTCCATGGTTGTCAACACCCTCTTAGGGCATGGTACCTGAAGAGAGAGAGGCAGGAGAATACAGCACCATCCCTCTATTTAAACCTTCCTGTAAATGCCAAAATTACTTCCTGTCAGATTTTTCCCATCAAACGTTGTTGATAATGTTTTTTATAATTCACTGAAAATGATTCACAACTGGAGGGTATGAAACTCCATACTTAAAATAGTTTATTTTCAGTGTCAGAGAGGCTGATTGGCAGTAATTGATACCACATTGTTAAAAGGGTACTTATGCTTGTAATTCCTAGCCTTAAATATCTATGTTAGGTTAAGTATGTAACTATTGTGTAAATGCAGCAACTTTATGGCATTCAATGCTTGTCTATGGTGAGGCAAACAGCAGAATACTTATGGATTATGGCACAACTCAGACAGTAACTTTTATTTTATCTGCTAGTAGTGGGTGTGTTGGTGAGTGATGGCTTGCTATTGAAACATGATTCACACGGAGCAGCTAATGACTTTAAGGTGATCATACAAGCCTATGGGTTGATGATCTAAATTTAATTTCCAGTCAATCAGTCCATCGCTGGAAGACTTCATTCATACTATATCACAAAGATATTCAATTTTTCACATACAATGTAATATCTTTAAAGGATTGAACCGTTGCTTGAATGCTTTCATCTTGTCTTTTAATTTCTCAATTTCACCGTTACAATATTCTTGCTTCATACCTGCTACAGCTCCTTTTCTTTATTCCCATCACATCCTCCTCCCTTTGGTCTTCTGTTGGATTTCAGTTAAGTTGCTCTCTCTTTCCTATTGGTTAAGCAATTTGCAAAGGTATATTTAAATCCAGTGTAGATTAGATCCGGGCTGTGGATATCATTGAATATTAACACCAAGCCCATCCTATTAATAACAGTTTGGTGTGTTATGATAGTTTAGATGTTGGTAAATATCTGGCCCACTGTGGTACTGTATCACAGACAAGGAATCACGTAGCTTTGCCTGGTCTGTGCTGAGCTGCCCAGGGTGCTGTTTGAAGAATTCTATTTGGTCACGCTGTGGGCGATGAGGGTGGGGAGAACCTGGCCCAGGTTGAAAGAAAAGTAGGAAGGAACAAATGGGCAAATGGAAGAATTAACAGGCTTAAGGAAAGGTCAAGAAAATGAACAAAAGGAAGAATAAAAGACTAAGCATTAAACAACACTAACTTCAACCAACTGCACTAAAAATAGATTAACAAACCAATCATCCCACTGCTATATGTAGCACCTGGCTGTGTGCAAAATGGTTGCTGTGCTCTTCAACTCGCCTGCACTTCTGAAAAGTGCTTTGGGAAGTCTCAGCAGGATATGGAGCTGTAAAAATGTCACCTTTCTTTGATCTGTACTTTCCTTTGTTTCTCTTCTATATTATTTTTAATTTATTTCTTTCAGTCATTAATCTTTATTCTTTCCATTCATTAATTCTTCCTTTCCTTCTTTTGTTCATTCTCTTGTTCTTTATTTATTTTCTTCTCCCTTTGTTCTTTTCACTCTCCCGCTTTTCTTTAATTTTTCTTTCTATTTGCTTGTTCTTTCAGTTTCTCTTCATTCTTCCCTTCCTTTTCCTTATCCTTCCTTACCTTTATCCATTTATTTTTGTTTGTCCTTGCTTCCTTTCACAAGAAAATTAAAAGTCTCAATACTAGTTGAAGGTAAAACTGGATAACAGTGATTGAAGACTGTGAATCCTCTTTGCCAAGTCACATTGCTAAATGGTTGACACAGGGGTATATTAAGGGAATTGTTCTGCAGTCCTAGAATTAGAAGAGAATTAAGAGCTCAGTTTGTATAGTATGTGTCACATCATGAAGTTGTCAGACTGGTGGAACAGTGACTTTGTTCATTCTTGTTTGCACTGGTATTGCCCCACATGAATATTATGAATATTTCTTACCAGTGATGTATTATGACAGATCTTTCATGGATGTCAAAATGATTGTCATTTGAAAAAAAAAGACATCTATTTCTATATGTGCCTTGTCATGTCTCAGAAGCATCTCAAAATAGTTTGCCCTCAGTGAATGACTTCTAATTTCAGTGACTGGTTGACATGTAGGCAGAGATAGATTTTCAGAAAGCAAGACCCCATAAATAATGCTGAAGTGAAAACAAATTAAACCTGCTTTTGCTGGTATTGGGTTGATAAAGTAAAAAAATCAGCCAGGAGCGAAAGAGTATTTGGAATTTAAGGTTTACCAATTTAAGATTATCAGTTGGGCTCGCAATGTGACTCACCTTTGCATGCTAGAAGCCACGTAAAGCCATACAAGGACCCTGTCCTTTGCAGACAGAAGGAACATGTCCACACATTGTGCCTTTTCCAACTAAATAAAAGCTTTGGGGATAGCCATTCCCTGGTTCATTCCCTATGGCAATGCCTTGACCAATCAGAGAGGACCTGCCTGGTTTGAATTTGAACAAAAGTCTGGCAGTTAACTCTTCTCTGCTGCATTCTTCATGGCAACATCTCTATCAATCAGAGCCCACTTGCTAAATCAATAAGCAGTCTCTTTTCATGCAGTATAAATTGTTGTTCCCTTTGCTTATGGTTTACCTTGTGAGCTGTCCTGGTGAGTGCAAGATGAAAACCTTCGAAAGTGTGTCCCTTTTTTCATCAATGTTCAAATATTTGGAACTTATCTTAAAAGTATTAAGAGCAGGAATAGACCATACAGCCTGTTGAGCCTGCTCTGCCAATCAATACAATCATGGCTTATCTTTGTTTCCAACTCCAATTTCCTACCTGTCACCCATATCCCATGATTCCCTGAGAGACCAAAAGTCTGTCTGTCACAGCTTTAAATATATTCAAAGATAGAGCATTCACAGCCCTCTGGGTAGAAAATTCCAAAGATTCAGAACCCTCTGAGTGAAGAAATTTCTCCTTATCTGTTACAGAGATTAGATTTTATAAAGCAGTTCTTAGGAATTAGAGATGGTTTCAGTAAGTTATAATGGTATTTGTGGGTGTTAGGAATGAGTTTTAGCTTTATGTTTAAGTTTGATTTGTATTTCTGTATCTGAGTGTTAAGAAAAGGTCAAATTGACTATTAGTTTCACTTTAAATGGTGCCTGCATTTCTAATGAGAGTTTTATGACTGTAGCAGCTAAGTTAAACAAACAGGAGTGGAGAAACTGGGCTGTTGCCTAGCAACAGAGGTCCAGCGAGGCAGCTCCCTCCCACAGACACACACAGAAAAAAAACAAGAAACAGCAGTTTTGATTTGGAAGCTGTTTGAGTTCAGTTGGTTTTGAAAATAGCTGCCAGGAGAGACTGGAGTGAAGGAGACAGATAGTCAGTCCCAAACCAAAGAAAAGGCCCCAAAGTCCAGAGGAGTGGAACAGGAGAAAGCCCCAAGAAGGCCTTATAGTCAAAGGGAAGGACAGGAACCTGGAAAAGGTCCTGTTAGGTGAATTTAAGAGTGAGGGGCAGAGAGAGGCTCTGAGCTTCAGATTAAAGCTGCAGAAAGCAGATTTAATGTGAGAACAGCTTGCAAGAGGCCAGAAGGTCCAAAGAGATGGCTGAAGGCCTGCAATGCTTTGCTATGGGCACCTGAAGCAGTGGTACTGTTGACAGCTGAGTTGGTGAGGCAGCTTGAATGCATGTGATGACTCAGGGAGAAGAACATCGGAAGGAGAGTTTGAAACCCTGGAGGTGAACTCTTGTGGAAGGTGTCTGAGAGAAAGCATCAGCTTGGGAGAAGATTCTAAAGCGAGTTCTTGGAGAGTGGAGATTGGAAACCCTCATGTGAAAGAAGGAGACCAGTTGGCTCATGGTGTGACAAGCGTCTGGGAGCGGAGTTAAGGAGAGATCCATAGCATCTGATTCAGGTGGCATCTGTTGCTTGGTTTCAGAGAGGTGCGTGTCTGACCACAGGGTACCATTAGTTTACATGGACTTTGTATTTACTGTGGACATTAGAGTATGAGATAGCTTTTGTAACATGAATTATCCTTACAAATCTGTATATATCTTAAAGGTATAGTTATGGATGAGGGAGTATTGTAATATAGTTCATCTTTTCTTGTTAAATAAATGTTTTATTCTTCTGTTAAAAGCTCATTAGCTGACTCTGGTGACTCTGTTCAGTACCCACTCTCCATGCATCTAAACAAACAAAAATAAAAACTAGGACCTATCAAACTGGGATCCACCCTGGGATCAGGCTTGTCCAAGGGTAGTCTCAGCTAGGATCATAGCATAGTTATGTTTTAAACTCTCTCTTTTAATTTAAGGTAAAGTAAAATGTCCTGGAATAGGGGATGGTGAATTTATGCTGAACTCTGCCCTAAGAAAGGCCCATGTGGTTAAGTTGTCATGGAGACAGAGACCCAGGTTAAAACCCATAGAAACTCAGGTGGTAATTTTCACACCTTGGCAAAAAAAGAGTGACAGCTGGTCTCGCTGGACATCGACTTTCAGACTCAGGCAGACAGAGAGGCCTGGAAAGGAAGACCAAAAGCAACTGCTGTGCTAGGCTGAGGAAAAAACAGTTTTTGCATTAACCACCAAGCAGGGTGCTGGTGAGAATGGATTCCCTCTTTGAAGAGACAAGGCTTATAGAGATTTAAAGACTAAGTGGTTGTCAGAAAGTGCCTTGCCAGTACAGTGACACACAGGAGACTGAGTGAAGAGACTTTAAAAGTACACTGGAAGACTTGTCCTGGTGAGGCAGAGAGAAGAGAACTGTTCATTAGCCTGTAGGAGTTTGGAACTTTATCTACAAGGCTCCTTATCCGCTGAGAGAGTCGCATATGAATGTGGTGTGGGGTTTTCGGTTGTGTTAATTAATTAATGGGGAAAATACATTTTCTGTAGCTTAGTATGTTAGTTGCCTACTGAGTAATATCACAGTAAAAGTCTCAAAACATAAAATCTTGTTGCGTGATGCTTTCTGTTGGTCAATAGCAAATTCATATCTCTTCTTCAACATTATTGGTCTCTAAGGGGATCGTAATACATCTCAGTCCTAAATGATTGGCCTCTTTTCCTGAAACTGTGTCCCCATGTTCTAGATTCCCCAGCCAGGGGAAACAACCTCTCTGTGTCTGTCCTGTCAAGATTTCAGAATCCTATACTTTTCAATGAGATCACCACTCATTTTAATAAACTCCAGAGAATATAGATTCAACTTACTCAGCCTCTCATCAGAGGACAACTCTCTTATCCCATGGACCAACTGAATGAACCTTTGTGTACCGCCTCCAATGCAAATATTCCTTCCTTAAATATGGATACCAAGGGCAGAATATTGCATTCGTCGGGTGGGAGTGCGCCCAACCTGAACAAGCGTAAAATGACGCGCGATGACATTGGGCGAGTGTCCCGACGTCATCACGCACTCGCGCGATATTTCAGTCGGCAGGCACCCGCCCGCCGACAATTAAATGGCCTATTAAGGTCTTTAATGAAGTAATTGACTCAAATTTTTTGCTGCCCATCCAACCGTTCAGTTGGCAGGTGGGCGAAAAGGCCAAGCGGCCTTTGCATTTTTGGCGAAACCTCATTGATGGATGGGATGAGGTTTTGACCAGTGTTTTAAAAAATAATAAAAGCTTTTAACACTCATATTTAATATGCCCCTGCTCACGTAACAGAGTCACTTGAGGGGACATGTTTTCATTATTTTTAATATCTTTATTTTAAAAACCTTCGGCTCCCCGAGGCAGCTCTGTGCCTTCAGGGAGCTCGGTGCCTCAGGGATCTTTCATTGCACGCGCTTGCGCATATGCACGAACTTCCGGGCTCGCACTCCTCCCCACCCCCCACCCCGGCAGCGCTGAGCACTATAGCATGTGTTTCATGTTGGCTGGCTGTTAATTGGCCAGCCAGCGTGAAATCGTGGTCAGAGCCTGATCATGGGCGGCAGTCAGCTTTCCGACCGCTCCCAGGCCTGCCCGCCTAGCCTGCCCGACCACCAGAATATCCTGGCCCAAAACTGTGCACAGTATTCCAGGTGTATGATCGTAGCAAAACAATGAGCTCTGAATAAGCTTCATAAGGACTCGAAACATTAATCCTGTTTCTCTCTCCACAGATGCTGCCAGACCTGCTCAGTTTTTTAGCATTTTCTGTTTATATTTCAGATTTCCAGCAGCCCCCAGTATTTTGCTTTTATCTTTGTATCCGCTCATCTACCTGATCTGCCTCTTTGGAGCAAGCTATTCTTGTTCATGACTTGTGTAAAAGCATTTTTATTAAATGTATTTATAGTTTTTCTACAACAAAGAGGATCTTCACCCCTCAATATAAATTCCAGGTGAATCTCTAAATGAAACACCAGCTAGCTGGTTAATGCCAGTGCCTAAATGTGTGGTTCCCAGCAATCATTCAATTTAGCTTCACCCAACGCTAAGCAAGTGTCAAAGTGATTGGGGGTAATTCTTTGCGTGCTAGTCTGAACGAGGCAACATCAGTACACCTGCCAGTTATTCACCTCTCTCAATTTTCACTTCCAGAGATGCAAAATGGATGAATGAATCAATAACGCCAATTTTCTCCCAGCGCCTAAAGTCAAATCACCCTTAATGTTTTCTGCTGACTGAATACTATGCTGAGATGACTGGTGCTTATCACTATTTGTTCATAATAACATTCAATGCGCTTATTAAGAAGCACTGAGAAACTATAAGAGTCATCAAAGAAGCACTTTTTAATTTAGAGATTATATATAAAAAGGTTTTTGGTTCAATTCACAGAATCACAGAACTGTTACAGGGCGGAAGGAGGCCATTTGGCCCATTGTGTCGGCACCGGCTCTTCAAATGAGCAATTCACTTAGTCCATTTCCCACCTTCTGCCCATAACCCTGCAGATTCTTCCTTTTCAGATAACAGTCTAATTCTCTCTTAAAAGCCATGAGCAATAACCAGTCAGTAAGGTAACCAATCAGGCAATCGATATTTAATCCAACGTGTGTTGAAGGACTTCATCAGCTTTTAAAATACACAGACAGTGTCGTTTTAAATGTATTAATTAAAAGGCGTCTAATGGTCCTTTATGCAAGGTCACTAAGTTCATAATGCACTTATCATCATAAAATATAATAGGTCAAAAATATTCAAGAAAGTAATTGATGTACGCTCAGCCCCGCAAATGCCCAGTCCTTTGGTATTGGAGACTCCGGTGGTTCTGCATTGAAGTAACACCGACCTCACCAATCCCCAGTCCTAAAGGATAGAGATGAGAAAATCCAAAACCCCTAATACCATCACAACCTCAGTTCCAGATACCGGTACAAACTCAGTTCCAGATACCAGTACAACCTCAACTCCAGATACTGGCACAACCTCAGCTCCAGATGCCGGCACAACCTCAATTCCAGATACTGGCACAACCTCAACTCCAGATACCGGCACAACCTCAGCTCCAGATACCAGCACAACCTCAACTCCAGATACCGGCACAACCTCAGTTCCAGATACCGGCACAACCTCAGCTCCAGATACCGGCACAACCTCAGCTCCAGATAACGGCATATCTTCAGCTCCAGATAACGGCATATCTTCAGCTCCAGATACTGGCATAACCTCAGCTCCAGATACCAGCACAACCTCAAATCCAGATACCAGCACAACCTCAACTCCAGATACTGGCATAACCTCAGCTCCAGATACCAGCACAACCTCAACTCCAGATACCAGCACAACCTCAGCTCCAGATACCAGCACAACATCAACTCCAGATACCGGCACAACCTCAGCTCCAGATACCAGCACAACCTCAGCTCCAGATACCAGAACATCTTCAGCTCCAGATACCAGCACAACCTCAGCTCCAGATACCGGAACATCTTCAGCTCCAGATACCAGCACAACCTCAGCTCCAGATACCGGCACAACCTCAGTTCCAGATACCAGCACAACCTCAGCTCCAGATAACGGCATATCTTCAGCTCCAGATACTGGCACAACCTCAGCTCCTGATGAGCCAGCTGAGACATCCGATCCTTTCTTCACGTCTCTTCCCAGCATCAGTGAAGACACACTCCCCCAGTCAAGCCCAGCGCAGCCACTCCAAGATCTACAAGCTATTTACAAGTTGGCAACTAACATTTCCAATTAATTTGGTGTAGGCACTCGCTCGTTAAATGGAAAGTCGGCTCTCAATATGATATAATTGGTAGATTTCCTGCCCGGCGTGGAACTGAAGAGCTGAGGCCCAAAAGTATCTGGTTCCAGTTTTGTTTTGGTGCTGAAGTTAGCTGTTCTCAGCCCAGACAATGAGCTATCAGAGATCCAGGGCTAGTGAGGCTTCTCCTCCTGATCATTGTTTAGGAACACTCACTGGAAAATTATGGCACTGGCTGATGATCAGATTGGGCTTTACTGTGACACCCCCACCACACCCTCACCCTCCCAAGTAGTCACAAAAGGAAGAATTTTTCCCCCAGCGCACCTCCGATCAGCGCCCCCAATTGGAGGCGTGCTGCCATCTTACGTGGGTGGGCCAATTAAGGCCCACCCAGCGTGACATCCGCCAGGAAGCGCTATGCACTTATTGTGCGGGTGTTGGGGGGGCAGATTCCCTCAGCTGAGAGTGTGCTCTTCCGCGCATGTGTGTGAAAGAGCACACTCATCTCCTGGAGGCTAAGTGCTGCCTCAGGGAGATCGGCGCCAAATTTAAAAATGGTCAATGTACAGAAAAAGAATTTCCTTGACATGTCCCCTCATGTGACACTGCAACATGAGTTGGGACATGTCCATCACTTTTAATCAAACTTTTACTAAATTTTTAAAAACCTTCATGAAACCTCATCCCACCCGTGGATGAGGTTTCATGCTTTTTCTGAAGCCCGCCAGGGCTCCCAGCCTGCCCGCCAACCTTAATACAATGAAAGGACTATGAGATCCATTTCACACACATTGGGAGAGATTATGGTGTAGTGGTAATGTTCCTGGGCTAGTAGTCCAGAGATCCCAGAGTAATGCTCTGGGAATCTGCGTTGAAATCCTGCCATGACAGATGGTGGAATTTGAATTAAATAAAAAATCTGGAATGAAAAGCCTAATGATGACCATGAAACCATTGTTGGTTGTTGCAAAAGCCCATCTGGTTCACTAATGCCCTTTTAGGGAAGGAAATATGCTGACCTTACCTGGTCCAGCCTACCTGTGACCCCAGAGCCACAGCAAAGTAATTGACTCTCTAAGGACAATTAGAGATGAGAAATAAATGCTGGCCTAGCCAGTGATGCTCACATCCAATGAATATTAAAAAGCATTGAATTTCGATGTGTTATTTGTCCATGATGAAACAGAAAGACAAGTCAGCTGGAATACTCTAGTTCTTTTTTGTTAACGATCCATCCTTAAACAAAGGGATGTGTGAATTTCCCAGATGGCTGTGCATGTCCAAATTTAATTAAGTATTGGTTTGAGACTCAGGGATGACTGGCTCAGAATGCTAAAGATCGCATGATTTTTCAGTGGCCATTCTAATAGACTGTTTGTGCTTAAAATGTTAAAAGTATTGTCTGAAAGTTCAGAGTATACTGGAGCAAGACAGTATTAAAAAAGTTATTTTAAGTTGTCAGTCGTGTAGATCAATTTATAGTAAGCTTTACATGTGTAAATCCAGCTCCTGCTTTCCTATTATTTGCAGATGTCACGCAGCAGGCTGGCTGCTGTTTTTATTGCAAAAATACTCTGACAATTAATCAACCACGGCTTCCCACACTTTGCTGACAAGAATCTTCTCCTTTTATCAGCTACTGGAAATTCCAACCAGAATATGGGCAATTCCATATTTCATGCACTGAAATTGTCTTCATCCTGGCTTAACTCATGCAGTTAAGCATTTCTGTTCTGTATCTTACACCCTCATTGATGTGATAATTGTGTATTTTTTTTCATATTGAGCTGCAAGCAAATCAAGATAGATGCTCGAGTCAAAATTCCACATCCCTTTCTGATAAAGTTCACATGCAAGATAAGCCCCAGTGGCTCAGCGTGTCTGTGTGTTCCCTGAGTTAAATATATCAGGAAGGTCCCAATGAACCAATCTCACCGGGCTGCAGTTTACTGTCCTTGGGCTGGAGAGAGGATTAAGTCAGTTATGTTTCCTGCTCCTGATCACCAACCAGTGTTGCCCGGTGAAATTTGCTGAAAAATGTTTGTGTGTAGCTGTTAAGCAAGTGTGGCTATGGTGCCTGCCCAGGTTGAATAGCATCATTGCCAGCTGTGGCTCAGCCAAAAGCTTGTGGATCTGAGTCCCACTTCAGCACATAGTCTGAGCTGACACTTAAATGCAATACTGAGTGAATGCCACACTGTCCGAGGTGCCCTCAGTTGGATGAGCTATTACACTGAGGCCCTGGATGTTCTCTAAGGTGGACATGAAAGATGCCTTGACACTATTCAAAGAAGAGCATCGGAGTTCTCCCTGGTGCCCTTGTCAATGTTCATGCCGCAACCAACATCAGATTATCTGGTCACTATCTCACTGATGTATTCTGGGAGCTTGCTGTGTGTAAATTGGCTGCTGCATTTCCTATTACACAAACTGACTGCACTTCAAAAGTACTTCATTGGTTGTAAAGCATGTTCAGGCATCCTGAGGTATTGAAAGGCATTAATTGAATGGGAATTCTTGCTTCTGATCTCAGATCGGGGTGTAGGGTGGTGGGTTGGGTGGGGGGGGTGGGGGGGGTGGCAGAAAATTGGAAATAGAAAACCAACAAAACAGAAACAAAGCAGGTTCTAAATTATTTACTTCAGCTGGACTTCAGGCATAGGGTTTGTGAAGCACACAAGATGTTTCATGCAGTATAAAGTAGCCCTTGGGATTCTTAGATGTTCCTGATGTTTTCAGCTGATGGCATTGAGCTAAAAGAGCCCCAGTTTCTTCTGTGAACTGGAGGCTTCATGTGGACAGAAGAACTCGTACAATAGTGACCACTCAAAACATGCCTCATGTGACTGTGAGTATACACTGCCAGCACTCTAAGTGCTATCACTAACTCATATCTAATGATTAGTTAACCCACCAGTATTGTGGCAGCTCGGTAAAACTCTGTTTCCCGACATTACAAAAGTGACTATATATCCAAAGGATTTGATTAGCTGTGGTGAAAGCTGGGGCACCCTGAGGTCATGATGGGCATTGAATAAAAGCCATTCTTTCTTTTTATATGTGCACTTTTGTGTCAGCTCCTGGAAGCACAGTGTAAGCAGGATAAGTTATTTCCCCACAGCAATGGAGGAACTGATAGTCTAACTGATACTAACTGCATTGATGCCGGTGGAGCTAATAGTTCTTTGTGTGGTGTCTCAAGATGGTCCATACGCTCCATGTCATACATACACCAGTGATATCTTTCATTTTGCATGCTGTGTGGGCATTCTGAAATACCCGATGTTTTGACTGTCGCACTGTTCACGCTGCTTTGATAATGTTGTGTGATGCATGCCTAAAATGGAATTATTACTCTCACAACTAATGGATTATAAGTGTTGTCACTTTTTTTCCTAAGCTTTTTTCTTGTTGCTATGATCTCTTTGCTACTATTATTTCATTGATAAATTTATATGTCACAGACGTAGGAACGATTCAGTGACATTTTATTCAACTTGCTCTCTGCAATTTACACAATGAATCATCCACATCAGTGAGTCAGAGGAAGTGTTGCTTTAAGAAACACCATGGGCGGAATTTTATAGCCCTGATGCAACAGAGCCGGGACTGTAAAATGCAGCAAGCCACTCAAAACTCCATTGACTTTGGCAGGATAAGAAAAACCTGCCGGTGGGTAGGGTCATAAAATTCAGCCCCATGTGATGCACAACATGCTATTCCAATACGAACATACATATGTTCAAACATACGAACATATGAACAGGAGCAGGAGGAAGCCACTGGGGCCCTCGCACCTACTTCGCCATTCAATAAGATCACGGCTGATCTGATTGTAACATCAACTCCACATTCCCACCCACCCCCAATAACCTTTCACCCCCTTGCACCCCATCGATGTTAAAGTGCAGATGTGTCTAATATGACCCCTTCTTTAAGGTACAAAGTGAAAATTGAGACATAACATCATGGAGTCAGTTAGAGGTTAATTGGTGTAGGTGAGGTAAATTTTCAGATTGGCAGGTGCTTGTAAATTCCAGATTCCAGCTGAGGTACATTCATTGTAAGATATACATTTTGGCCCCTTCAAATCATGATTTAAGTGATGTGATGAACTTCGAGCTTTTATGCAAATAGATACTGACCACAGGATTTCCCAGTCTAAAGCTTAGAGCAAGAGAATAACTAAGGAAAGGGTAGGGCCTATCAAAGATGTACATGGTAACTTGTGGGTCGATGTAGAAGATGAGGGCAGGGTTCTCAATGAGTACTTTGTCTCTGTCCTGGCTAAGGAGAGGGATGATGCAAACATTCTAGTTAAAGAGGAGGAATGTGAAACATTCGATATAATAGCATAGTGAGAGAGGAGGTACAGGATGGACTGGCATCCTTGAAGGTGGATAACTCAGTAGGGCTAGATGGATTGTATCCCAGGGTGTTGAAAGAAGCTAGGGAAGAAATAGCGGATGCTCTGAGGATCATTTTCTAAACCTTACTAGGTACATACGAGGTCCCTGAAGATTGGAGGTCTGCAAACATTGTACCGTTATTTAAAAAGGGTGCGAGGGATAGGCCAGAAAAATATAGGCCAGTCAGTCTGACTTCGGTGGTGGGCAAATTATTGGAATCAATTCTGAGAGACAGGATAAACTGTCACTTAGAAAGGCATGGGTTGATAGGGATAGTCAGCATGGATTTGTTGGGGGAAGATGGTGTCTTACTAACTTAATACATTTTTTTGAGGTAGTAACAAAGAGGATTGATGAGGGTAATGCAGTGGATATTGTCTACATGGATTTCAGTAAGACATTTGACAAGGTCCCACATGGCAGACTGGTTAGGAAAGTGAGTTCTCATGGCATACAGAGGAAGGTGGCAGGTTGGATCCAAAATTGGCTCAGTGACAGGAAACAAAAGATAATGGCTGATGGATGCTTTTGTGAATGGAAAGTGGTTTCCAGTGGTGTTCCACAGAGTTCAGGTTGGGCCCTTTGCTGTTTGTTGTATATATTAATGATTTAGACTTAAATGTGGGAGGCATGTTGGGGAAATTTGCAGATGACACAAAAATTAGCTGTATGGTTGATAGTGAAGAGGATAGCTGTCGACTCCAGAATGATATCAATGGTTTGGTCGAGTGGGCGGAGAAGTGACAAATGGATAAGTGTTAAGTAATGCATTTGGAGAGGACAAACAAAGCAAGGGAATACTCAATAAATTGGAAATTATTGACAGGGGTTGAGGAAGTGAGAGACCTTGGAGTGCGTGTCCACAGGTCTTTGAAGATGGCAGGACAGGTGGACAAGGTGGTCAAGAAAGCAAATGGAATGCTTTCTTTTGTTGGGTGAAGTATTGAATACAAAAGCAGGGATGTAATGCTGGAACTGTATAAAATGCTGGTTAAGCCACAGCTGGAATCTTGTGTACAGTTCTGGTCAGCACATTACAGGAAGGACATAATTGCTGTGGAGAGAGAGCAGAGGAGATTTATAAGAATGTTGCTAGGGTTTGAAAATTGCAGCTATGAGGAGAGATTGGATAGGCTAGGGTTGTTTTCCTTAGAACAGAGGAGGCTAAGGGGATGACCTAATTGAGGTATACAAAACTATGATGGGCCTAGATAGGGTAGGCAGGATAGACTTGTTTCCCCTAGCTGAGGGGTTAATTACAGGGGGCATAGATTTAAGGTGATCAGTAGAAGGATTAGAGGGTCATGAGGAAAAGCTTTTTCATCCAGAGGGTGATGGGCATTTGGAATTCACTGCCTAAGTTGGTGGTTGAGGCTGAAATGCTCAACTCATTTAAAAGGTACCTGGATCTGCATCTGAAGTCCTGTAACCTACAAGGTTACAGAGCAGGTGCTGGAAAGTGGGATTAAAATGAGCAGCTAGATTCTTTTTTCTCTTCTTGTCCGGCACAGATACGATGGACTGAATGGCCTCTTTCTGCACTGTAACTTTTCTATGGTTCTAACTGAAAATTGCACTTTTGTTTCACCTGTTGGCATTTTATTTGTGTCCATCATGGCACAAGATGCCAGTGCTACCAAGTAGAATGTGTCAGCCATGATTCAGTAGCATCACTTTCCCCTCAAAGTCTGAAGGTTTTGGATACAAGCCCCTCTTCAGAGGCCTAATTCAAAATCTTGGCTGATAGTCCAGTGGAATACTAAGGGAGTTAGAGGAGGAAGAGGGGCACTAGATCTTTATCTTAGTGCAGGGATGAGGAGGAGGCATACCTGGCATGGTATGCTTGGAGTTTATGACAATGAGATACCAAATCTCTGAGGAACCATGACTTTACATTTGAATGGCAAATGAATTCCGATGAGGTAATGCATTTTGGTGGGGCTACCAATGCTTGGAAAATAAGGGCTGAATTTTAGCATGTTTCAGGCCAATGACTTTTTGTCAGATCTGGAAAATGTTAGCAACATACCTGGTTTTAAGGAAGTACAGTAGCAGGGAAAATGGTGAGGCAGGAGGGAGGATGAAGAACAAAAGGGAGGGTCTGTATAGGGTAGATGGCAGAAGAAACAAAAGGGATGATGGTGCAAGGCAAAAGGAGATGATCATGCACAATGAAAAAATGGATGGGTCCAGAGGAGGTGTAAATAGGAACAGCAGAATTAAAACCAACAGCTGCCCTCCAAAAACAAAAAAAACAGAAAGTGAAAAAATGAAGGCAAAAGTTATGATCTGAAATTGTTGAGTCTCTTTCAAAAACACCTTCCAAACTAGCATCTTCTACCATCCAGAAGGACAAGGGCAGCAGATGCATAGGAACACCATTACCTTCAAGTTCCCCCCAAGTCACTCACCATCCTGACTTGGAAATATATCACCTTCCTTCACAGTTGCTGAGTGAAAATCTTGGAACTCTCTCCCTAACAGCGCTGTGGGTATACCTACACCACATGCAGCAGTTCAAGAAGGCAGCTCACCACCAACTTCTCAAGGGCAATTAGGGATGGGCAACAAATGCTGACCTAGCCAGTGATGCCCATTTCCCATGAACAAATAGAAAAATGGCTGTGAATTGTCTAACTGGAAGATATGGTACATCTCCTTGAGCTAATGTTGAGCTTCATTGGAACAGTGCAGGAAGCCGAGGAGAAGGAAGCCAAAATAGAGGTGAATTAGACAATTAGATGATGGGTGACCAGAAGCTTGGGGTCAGGCTTGCAGACTGAGATTAGATGTTTCGCAGAGCAGTCACCAAAGCTGAGTTTAATCTCCCCAATTTAGAGGAGACCACATTTTGAGCAACCAATGCTGCTTACTAAATATAAAGAAGTGCAAATAAATCGCCGTTTCACAGGAAGGAGTGTTTGGGACCTTGGACAATGAGAAGAGAGAAGGTAAAAGGGCAGGTGTTGCCTCACCTGGAATAGTATTGCAGTGGGAAGGGGAGGGGTCTTGGGGGTGATAGAGGAATGGATCAGAGTGGCATGAAGAGAGCATTCCCCTCAGAAAGTGGAAAGGGGAGGGGAGGGAAAGATATGTCTCGTGGTGGCAACAGACTAAAGGTAGCTGAAATGACAGAGAGTTTGGTGGTATTATTGAAGAAGAAAAGGGTGTTTGTTGTAAAAAAGAATCACATAAATAGGAGAACATAATTTTCTTTACGTTTCAAAGAAGAAGAATTGGCCAGAATTTTAGCTGCAAAAAATGTTGACTGAAGAGTTGTAATTTTGATGTATATTTAGATGCCAAAACTGTTTGTTAATATTAGATGGTTTTCAACTCCAAACATCGCAAGAAACAGATCACTATCACAATTTGTGAGTGATGCTGGATAATACTGATTTTAATTACTGTACCTTTTCACAAAAGTTTTGCTGATTAAGTCTTTCCATAATATTCAAAAAGCTCTTATGCAACTCTAATGAGTAGCATTATGTTACTCTAGTGAGTAACATGCAGCTGTAATATGCTAGAAGCTATTTTCACAAATGGGTGAGGGCCTTCTCCATTCTAGACCACAGACAAACTAGAAAATAGTAGGACTGGCTGTGTATTATTGTCATGGTTTTGTGGGAAAATGCAAACCTGGAAATTACATGGGAATGGGCTTAGATTGGAAAACCCTGGCCTGTACTATTTCTAAAGCATGATTTTTTTTATTATTCATTGATGGGAGTTGGGCTTCGCTGGCTAGGCCAGCATTTATTGACCATCCCTAACTGCCCTTGAGAAGGTGGTGGTGAGCTACCTTCTTGAACTGCTGTAGTCCATGTGGAGTAGGTACACCCACAGTGCTGTTAGGAAAGGAGTTGCAGGATTTTAACCCAGCAACAGTGAAGGAATGGCTATATATTTCCAGGTCAGGATGGTCAGTGACCTGGAGGGGAACTTCCTAGTGGTTGTGTTGCCATGTAGCTGCTGCCCTTGTCCTTCTACATGGTAGCAGTCGTAGGTTTGGAGGATGCTGCCTGAGGAGCCTTGGTGAGTTCTTGCAGTGCATCTTGTAGATGGTACACACTGCTGCCACTGTTCATTGTTGGTGGAGGGAGTGAATGTTTGTGGATGGGGTGCCAATCAAGTGAGCTGCTTTGTCCTGGATGGTATTATGTTTCTTGAGTATTGTTGGAGTTGCACTCATCCAGGCAAGTGGAGAGTATCCATCACACTCCTAAATTGTGCCTTGTGGATGGTGAACAGGCTTTGGGGAGTCAGGAGGTGAGTTACATTTACCTGCCCTTGTTAGCAACAAAAATCAATCTGTTCAATGTGGCAGAGCAGTGCCTCAGAAATGCACAAATATTAAAGTGTGGTCTACTTTTTGTACTATGAAATATATTAATTTGAATTTAGAAACATCAATAATATGGAAAAGTGACAAATATGGTGCAGAAAAAAGAAATGATAAAGTAATTTGAATTAAGTGATGCTGAATTTAACAGAGATAGTGCTAGAGCCTCTACCCCTGTTGAATTACTTGTATTTCTTTTTGAAGGTCCTGATGCTGTGGTCTTAAGGTTAATGGAAAGCTACCTTTGATTGTCAACTGTTAACTGTATCAATTTTTTGTGCCTCGCAGTGCTAAGATTTGAATCAAAAGATAAAGCCAGTCTAATGACACTGTTAACCAGAAAGGCTCTGAACTGATCAGCTAATAACATTTCGCTTCTAACCTCTTCCCGTTCTCAATACTCTTTTTTGTTTGTTTCTTCTGAACGAAACAAATCCCCCCCGTCAGCACATTAGTGTTATGGAATGGGAAGTATGTTGTATTACAAGCTGTAAGAGAAATTCAGGTCTCTAAGGCTTAAAGTATCATCTATTACTCAATAGGGTCTCCTCTGAACAGAACTAATTAATCTGAAGGCTCAGTTGCCACCAAGCTGAAATCTCCACATTTCCACTCAGCACTGGCATTGAATAGAATTCATAATCAAAGAATCATCTCTCTGTCACACTGAGAGATAGAATTCACCATGCTGGCAAGGTGCTTTAGTCAGCCTTTGAAAACCACCGCAGTGTGAACCTAATTTTGTCAAATCTTTTTTCATGGGAAAGCAAAAAGAAAAGATTTCACAAATAATCCGCTCACCGTACTCTTTATTTTATCTTGTGTACGAGTCTGATGTTTCTCCACAATAAAAAAAAACCACAGAACCAGAAAGCTATTGGTTTCATTTCACACTACATCAGCAGGCTGAGTGGCTTTCCAATCAACCGTGACACCATTGTCGGCCCACAGATGTAAACATTGATGAAATGGTATCAAAATACACTTTGTGCTGTCTTTCTGCTTTCAGTTCTTATTGGATCTGGTGGCAGAGAGGAGCACTCACTCGGGAAACAAAATGAAGCAGAAGCCAGTACCCATTAAATAAGCAACCCGGACTGCCTTTTTTACACCTTCTCCTGCTCTTTCTTTGAAGTTGTTCACTTTTTGATGAGTTATGGGGGAATTAATGAGGCGTTTGCATATCTAAGCCTGCATGGTAAATGACATTGATCTATTTAACCCCCTGTTTTCACCTCCACCACCCACGGCTCCCAAAGTCCACAAACTTCCTCCTTGGAGCAGGATAATTATCAGAAATGGAAAAACCTGGCTGACTTTCTTCTCCTGCCCCACCCACATTCCAACTCAGAGATACTGAGCTTCATTGTAACACCCCAATTTAGATCAGCTAACTCAACACCAAACAAGGATTAAACAGGGGAACTTCCTGGATCCTGTGTGATGCAGCAGCATCACTATGGGATTCCCTTAAAAGGGCAACTTGGATTTTGTTACGGCTAATCCCCAGGTGAGGTTTCGCAAAGTTGTTGATCCAGCCAAGACCCCTCAATTTGTTACTGTCTGGCTGGAATACCCGCAAGTTGTTCTGCCCCGGGTGAGGAGGGATGAACTGGTTCCCTGTCTTTATTCAGCCCCCCACCCCCTCTTTTGATTCCAACAAGATTTAATCAAAAAAGGATCCCTTTCGCGGATACCTTTTTCCCAGACCCAATCATTCTGGGTTTGAAGCAGCCAATTTGATCAGACTTTCTTGAGTTAAAGCTAACTACTAAAGACACGAAAGGATAAAACACATGCACATAGGGTCATACGGGTTAAAAATAAGAATTTAGCTTGAAATAAGTGAATATATATATATATATTTAAAAAAGTTACACAGAACAGCCCTTGCCTCGTAGTGAGTAGGTGATTAAGCATTGCAGCCATTGCAATTAGAATTGACTCCGGAAAACGACTAGTCAGACTCGAGATTCCAGTAGCGTTTAATTCAGTAGGGAAGGAGAGAGGTCAAGATACCCGCAAAATGGCGATTTGCAGGGTACTGTGTGTGGTGTTACTTCTGAGTCCAACTTCCAGCACTTGCTCTCTCCGTACACCCACCAATAGACAGACACTGGGGCAGCTTTTCAGGTCACTTTTAACCCCTTCTTTGTATATTCCAAGTGGGAAGCGAATTCACAAATCTGTCTGGGCATTGCTCACAGGATGTCTTGATTAGATGATACTTATCGCCCATTATGTCCCATTGTCTCTACCGGAGGGAGCAATTAGTTTCTGGCAGTCCAATATTCGGCACAATTCAGTGTTTATCTTTCATTATCATCACACTTCCCCTCTGCCGCTGAATGGAATGAGATCTATTCTTTTTTCATCACAAAAAAAGAGAAAAACCTATAAACACCAAAACACTCTCATACACACATTCATTCTTTTAGTAATAGTCAAGTTATCTTTTTCAGTTCTAACTGGGCTCCTTTAAGTTCTGGACAGGGCATCCCCAATCACATTTGATTTCCCCAGGAATGTGGATGATTTTTAAGTGGTACAGCTGGGAGAACAAACTCCGCTGGAATAACCTGGCATTCTGGGTCTTAAACTTTTCCACAAAATTTAATGGATTGTGGTCAGTTTAGACTGGTCTCTGTACCCATTTTGGACATATATCTCAAATTGTCTGGGGGCCAGTAATAAACCGAGTGTCTCCTTTTCTACTGTGCAGTAACGTTTCTGATGCTTTAGAGAAGTACCCGATTGATCTCTCTATTCGGATTTGCCCCTCTGTAGGAGAACAGACCCTATCCCGATGTCACTCGCATCATTGGCTACTTTAAGTGCCTGATTAAAGTCTGGGGCTGCAAGCACGGGCTCACTTATTAAAATGGCCTTCAGCTTTTCGAAAGCTGTCTGGCATTTCTCGTTCCATACTGCCTTTGCTTTTTTCCATAGTAGGTCTGTCAGCGGGGCAGCTACTGTGCTAAAGTTTGGGACAAACTTGTGATAGAACCTACACATCCCCACGAACCTCATGATTTCCCATTTTGTGGTGGGAATGGGGAACTGGGCTACAGCTTGTATCTTGGTGGCCCTGGGCAGTATCTGTCTTTGACCTACTACGTGTCCTAGATGGGTCACTTTAGCCTTAGCGACCTTGCTGTTTGTGAGATTGACCACTAGGTCAGCTGACTGTACTCTCTGGAAGAGGGCTTCCAGTTGCTCTACATGGTTTTCCCAGGTGTTGTTGTACAGTAGGAGGTCATCCAGGTACACGACACAATTGGACAAGCCCACCACTACCTGCTTTATCAACCTTTGGAAGGTAGCTGGGGCATTTCAGTCTGAAGAGCATAACCCGACATTAGTATAATCCATCTGGAGTTACGAAGGTGGAGATTTATTTCGCATGGGCCATCAAACGAACCTACCAGGAGCTATCTTAAGTATGTACCAGTTAATGCCAGAGGTGTACCATCAGAAATTCCATACCCTCAGGAAATGGCCTAATCAGACGTACCTGGAATTTGAAAGGCTGAAGCAACTTAATTTGACCAGTGGGTGCGGGCACTTAAAACAGAAGCCACTTATGAAAACCTCCATGGGAGCTTTGCGTATACCGACATGCCCAGCCTTTGGAATTTTGTGAACTAGCCACAGGATTTCCCCACGATACCTCAGTGGCACTACCCGGTGGACCACTGTCCACTCCCCATTTGCAGGTCTGTGAGAGGGGGTATCCATTTCCTCGCCAGCACGTAATTTTTAATGTAGTAGCATTCAGGGACTGCTTCTGCCTCAGCCTCATCATGAGCAGTCTGAGTTAATGTTCTTAACTGTGGGTCAGCTTGCTGGGCCGCTACCAAGGAAGATTTATTTACCGTCTCCTTAGGGTCTTCTTACAAAGTAAAGTGTACTTACAAAGTACAAAGTGTCTGTTCACAAGGTAGATCTGGATGAATGAGGCTGTTGTAGTACATCTACCTCAAAAGTAACTGCTTCTGGTTCCGCTAGAAAAGTACTGGCATTAGAAGTGGACAGTTTAACATTTCAGTAGTATATATCAAGAAAGTTGTTTTGCAGTTTCTAAAAATTTGATTGCAAAAGGACAATTTACTTTCCCCACTCTAATTTGTTTGTTTCATCGGCGGAAAAAATATTCCAGACTCCAAGACCCTAATTTGTTCAATTCCCGGACAAGCGCTCCAATTTGTTATGACCCACCCCCAGATGAGGTTCCCCAAAGTTGTCAATCCAGGCGAGACCCCTCAATTTGTCACCATCTGGCTGGGACACCCCCAAATTGTTATGCCCCAGGTGAGGAGGGATGAACTGGTTCTCTGTCTTCATTCAGCACCATCCCCTCTCTTGGTCACAACAAGATTTATTCCAAAAAGGATCCCTTTCATGGATACTTTTTTTCCAGACCCAATCGTTCTGGTTTTCAAGGAGCCAATTTTATCAGACTTTCTTGGGTTAAAAGTAAGAGTAAGTTTATTAACTACTAAAGGCAAAGAAAGATAAAACACATGCATATACGGACATACAAGCTAAAAGAATAGTTGGATTCAAGGTTCCAGTAGTGTTGAATTCGGTACAGAGGGAGAGAGATTGGGATACCTGCAAAATGGCAATTTGCAGGGTACTGTGTGTGTGGCTGTAACTTCTGAATCAAATTTCCAGCACTTGCTCTCTCACAACCAACAGACAGACACTGGTGCAGCTTTTCAGCTCATTTTTAACCCCTTCTTTGTACATTGTAAGTGGGAAGTGAATTCACAAATCTGTCTGGGCATTGCTCACAGGATTTCTTGTTGAGATGATACTCGCCTCCCATTATGTCCCATTGTCTCTACCGGAGGGAGCAGTTAGTTCCTGGATGTCTGGCAACAGGGTGAGGTTCCATTGCCGCTTAGGGAGTCTCCCTGCAGCATTCCAGAGAGTGGCTTGTGTGCATTTTTTAAAATTCAGGTCTTATTTTTAAAGTCCAATATTCGGGCACAATTCAGTGCTTTTCTTTCATTATCACAACAATTTCTTGAAGTTGAAATACCCCTCCAGGCCCCCACTTCCCAAAAAATAAAAAGTGACCCCCATCACCTATCTTCAATCAGCTCTTTTTGGTGTCAGCCTTGGCTCACTCTTGTCTCTGAATCACAGGGTCCTGTGTTCAAACTGCACTAAAGAGGCATCAGCACATAATCCAGGCTTCTACTTCAGTGCAATGCTGAGAGAGTGCTGCACTGTCTTTTAGATAAAAGGTTAAATCAAGGCCCTTTCTGCCCTCTTGGGTGTACATAAATGATCCCATGGCACTGTTTAAAGAAGAGCAGGGAAATTCTCCCTAGTGTCCTGGTCAAAATTTATCCTCCAACCACATTCACTTAGATTATCTCGTTGTATGTGGGACCTGGTGTATGAATTGACTGCTGTATTTTTTCTGTTACAACAGTGGTAGCACTTCAAAAATACTTAATTGTTGTAAATATATTGTAACTTTAATTTCATGTGTGTGGAAGGTTAGAGTTTGTCATTGCCCATGTTTGTAACTTCTGTTTTAAGCCACCTTTTTGGGTTGGTGAGGGGGAACAAGGAGGTGCAGAAATATGACTGATTAAAGTTTGTAGGTGTAGTTCAGCCAGCCCTGTAATCATTAAACGTTGATAATTTTGAAATCCGCAGGAGTGACTAGCAAAATAAAACCACAGAATGAAAGATGGTTTTACAAAGTAAAAATTATTCCTTATGTCTGTTAACAAGATAGATCTGGATGAATGAGGCCGTTGTAGTACATCTACCAAAAAAGATCAGTTCACTATCAAGTTGGTTCTTAAATGATTTCTGCGTACTTGCCTCTCCCACATAACTTGGCCAACATATTCCAAGTGATGCCCACTGTAGGCATGAAAAGCAACTGCCCAACATTAGTTCTAAATTACTAGCTTGAACCTGTGTCCTGATGGCCAGTGAGATGCTAAGGAACATGTATTTATCTAGCCCTTATCACAATCTCATTTTACAGCCAATTATGAACTTTATATTTTTGAAGAGGAATCACTGTAGTAATATAGAAAACACAGGAACTAATTTACACAGAGCAAGAGTCCCACAAACATGTTATAAAGTCCACCTGAAAGGGAATGCAGAGCCACAATTTAGCATCTCACCTGAAAGGCATCACCTTCAATAGTTCAGCACCCCATTGGTACTGCACTGAAGAATCAGCCTAGACATTTATGCACAAGTTTCTGGAGTGGGACTTGAACCCACAATCTTTTGACTTAGAAATGAGCCAAAGCTGTTGGCTAGGAAGCTAAGCTTTTTATTCACTTTGTTGACTGGTGATGTGCAGTTAAACACCAGGTCTATTGATACCCTTACTTCTCTTTCAACGTCACTGCATCTTCAACACCGGTATGTTAACAGATTTTTCAGCAGTGAATTAACATTGACATCTGTTGTGTTTCCCTGACTTGCAGCTCAAATTATTAAGCTATACAAATATCCAGCAGCAGGCACTACAAAAGGCGATGCACAGAATTTGACAGTGACTTTACTGCCAATTGTATACGTCAGCAACTGGTCTCGTTACAAGAATTCTTTTTATACCTGGAAAATTGAAAGCAAACAGTTAGACATGTGAAAGGTTACTTCTTTGAAAGCTGCCATGTTTTAGAACAACTGTGTGGAATGCTCACACTGGATTTGCTGACTTAAATAGTACTAATCAATTACCATTGCCCACAAGCAGTTGGTGAATAAAAGCTTCTACCTAATATACAGAATAGTAACCTTCTTCAGTTCTCCCTGACCCGCAGTGCCATGACCTCCATCATGGGTAGAGTGAGGAGGCAGGACCCAAATCCACTCCGGCCATGATAGAGATTGAAGCCCGTGCGGTTAGCACCAATCAAATCTACACTGGCCATCCAGCCAACTGGCCTCCAAGGAGTGTGAGTTGCTGTGGCATCATTCACTTTAACATATATGTTGCAGTCCAGGACAATGAATAGTGGTGGTAGAGTCTCCAATTTTCTTTCCTGTCCTGCTCTTATCACCTGCCATTGGCATGAGTTGGAAGGATTTACAGATTGATACTCAACTTGTTTGGCCGCACTAGGAACCTTCCTTGACCATCAAGTCCTGGACTGTAACTTGGACCCAGAGCTTCTGGCTTAAAAGCAGCACCACAAGACTTTCCTAGAGTATTAATAATTAGCTAAAGACTTCACTCCATGGAGCCAAGTAGTGGTCTGTGGCTGTAACTACACTGTGATAGTTGACATATCAAAATCAAATTGGAGCTGGTGACAAAGCAAACCTTGATCCAAAAAGAATTGTGAGAATAGACAATAAGGTTTGTGGATAGCACACAATACTAAAATATGATGTTTATTAAATAATTCTAAGGATGAAAGGAACTTGCAAGTGTTGATAAGATGGTGGAATGGGGGAAAAAATGACATATGCAATTCAGTGCCAATGATTCTATTTTGAGGAAAGTTGGGTGATGTGGAAGAACAGAGATTTTGTAGTTTACATTCCAAAAAAATTAAAAGCAGTTCCACAAACGGCTAAGGCCATAAAAAGCTAATAGAATGCCAGGTTTTATAGCAAGTGATATGGAACATAAAAGTCAAGATTTATTAATGAATCTATATAAAGACTAAGTAAGATCACAGTTTAACCATTGTGTGCAGTTTTGGGCTCCATTGATTGAAGGATGTTGAGTCAGTAGTAAGGATACAGCATAGATTCTTTAGGAAGCTGCTTGAAATAAAGAAATACAAATACCAAGAAAGGTTTGGAAAAATTTGGGCTGATTTTATTAGAGCAGAGGAAATGATCAGAGATAGTGGTGTTTAAAATTACAAAAGAATGAAACAACATAGATAGAAACAGATGGTTTCCAGTGATTGAGAGATCTAGAATTAGGGCATAAACAAAAGACAAGAGATTTAGGAGAGAGATTAAGAGATTTTTTATTTTCAGAGCATCGTGGAATGAGCTACCGGAGTTAGTGGTTGAAGCAGAGGTCATGCCAATATGTTGGATAGGCGGTTAGAGGAAAATAAAGGGATACATGAATCTGGGATAGCGCAACTGCTTATGTGGCAAATAGCATTTGGACTGCTGGAACTGAACCTTCTATTTCCCTATTGTAATTTCTATGTAGTTATATGTATTTACATGTGTTTTTATGATGTTGCTACATATGTCAACCCAAGGAATTTTTACATCCATAAGAACGGTTATAGGCCATTCAGTCTCTCGAGCCTGTTCCACTATTCAATTGGATCAGGGCTGATCTGTACCTTAACTCCACCTATATGCCTTGGTTATGTAACCCTTAATACCCTTGCCTAGCAAAATTCAGCAGATGTCTCAGCCCTTTCTTTCTCTAATGAGAAATGCCAATTAACATTGTCTCATGGAGTGATTAATATACAGGCAACTACTTATAACAGTAATTCTCCTCAATTCCAACAAAGGTGAAATAGATTAATTCAATTGCTGCAGAATCTCAAATGTATACGTGGGATGGAAGTGCCTGCTCTTGGGCTGCCATCAACCGGTAGGAAACAATTAAGAAAAAGAGGCCTCAGTGTACAGGTTCAGCATCAATATGCAGCCCCTTTAACAAGTGTAGATTTATTCATCCACTAGCTTTATATTTTAATGTTAAGACTAAGCTGTTCCAGTTTCTTGCTTCAGCTGATGTAGGCCTTACCTGTGGGTTAACTTAAATCTGAGCCAGATGGGTTGTGAATTCAAGGATGTCCCACTCAAGAGACTTGAGCAGAAGGTCTAGGCTAGCACTCTAGCACAGACCTGAATTCTGCACTGTTGGAGGCACTGTCTATCAGATAAAAAATTAAACTGAGGCCCTGCCTGCCCTCTGAGGTGGACGTAAATTATCCACAGAACACTCTTTCAAAGCGAAGCAGTTCCATTCTTCCCCATGAACTGACTAATGTTTATCCCACAATCATCAGAGAAAGAAGATTATCTAGTCATTAGGCCAGACCTATCTGTGCTACTGCATTTCTTACAGTGACTACACTTCATGAACTTTATTTATCACTAGGACATGAAGCTTAGAATGAGAATCGAGCTAACTGAATCCACTTCTTTCCATCCATGCATGGCATTGTCAGTCCAAGACAAGCAGCTCCCATCCCCCTCCCCACTCAAGATCCCTGTGTTCTGGCTTCACCCATTGCTTTTTTCCCCCACCTTTTAGGCAAACCATTATGTAGCTGGTAGCCAGTTCTTCAGGAGGCCTCTAAATGTGTGAGATTATTTCAAAGTGGCTGTCCCTCTTATTTACCCCTCTGGGTAGGAGAAAACCCTTGGCTACTGTGAACCTTCTTGGCCATTACTGCAGGTGCAGCAAGTTGATGCTCCAGTACTTCGACTTTAAATAAGTTTCTTACACTGCATTGTATTCTACAGATGTTTTTCTTCTATGCTAATACATTGAGAGGAACATACATTTTGAATCAAGATTATTGTTGACGTGAGGGGTTTTTGGAACAACCGGTATTCCTAAACGAGTGAATTGTAGAAATTTGTGTGAGGCTGATAGGCAACCCCTAGCAAAACTGGAGTCAATGGGAATCAGGGGGAAAACTCTCTGCGGGTTGAAGTCATACACAGCACAAAGGAAGATGGTTGTGGTTGTTGAAGGTCAGTCATCTCAGCTGCAGGAGTGTCCTAGGCCCAACCATCTTCAGCTTCTTATCAATGACCTTCCTTCCATCATAAGCTCAGAAGTGAGGATATTCGCTGATGATTGCACAATGTTCAGCATCATTCGCGACTCCTCAGATACTAAAGGAGTCCATGTCCAAATGCAGCAAGACCTGGACAATATCCTGACTTGGGCTGACAAGTGGCAAGCAACATTCTCGGCACACAAAATTGTCAGGCAATGACCATCTCCAACAAGAGAGAATCCAACATCACCCCTTGATGTTCAATAGCATTACCATCACTGAATCCCCCACTATCAACATCCTGGGGGTTATCATTGACTAGAACCTTACCTGGACTAGCCATATAAATACTGTGGCTACAAGAGCAGGTCAGAGGCTAGGAATCCTGCTACGAGTAACTCACCTCCTGACTCCTCAAAGTCTGTCCACCATCTACAAGACACAAGTCAGGAATGTGATAGAATACTCCCCACTTACCTGGATGAATGCAGCTCCTATAACACTGAAGCAGCTGGGCACCGTCCAGGACAAAGCAGTCTGCTTGATTGGCACCACATGTATAAACATTCACTCCCTCCACCACTGACACACAGAGGCAGCAGTGTGTACCATCTACAAGATGCACTGCAGTAATTCACCAAGGCTCCTTAGACAGCACCTTCCATACCCATGACCACTACCACCTAGCAGGATATGGAGAGCAGATAAATGGGAACACCACCACCTGGAAGTTCCCCTCCACACACCATCCTGACTTGGAAATATATCACCGTTCCTTCACTGTCACTGGGTCAAAATCCTGGAACTCCCTTCCTAACAGCACTGTGCGTGTACCTACACTACATGGACTGCAGCAGTTCATGAAGGTAGATCACCACCACCTTCTCAAGGGCAACTAGGGATGGACAATAAATGCTGGCCCAGCCAGCGAAGCCCACATCCTGTGAATAAATTTTTTTTTAAAAATCAAGAAAAGTCCATTTTCCTGTATAACAGGAACAAGGCCTGCATTTCATAGATCAGTTATTTCTTACTCATTCTGCAGAATGTTGGTTTCATAGGGAAGACTGGTATTTAATGTCCAACACTAGTTGCCCTGAGAAATTGGAACTGGGCCTACGTTTTGAACAGCTGGCATCAATATTGATACAACTAAGCGGCTTGATAGGCCATTTCAGCGTGCAGTTAAGAGTCAACCGTGCTGGCCTGGGACTAGAGTCACATATAAGGCCAGGCAAGGACATCGGGTCTCCTTCACTATAGGACATTAGTGAAATAGTTGAGGTTCAACAGGAATCTTGGCCGCTATTCCTGATATCAGATTTTTATTATCCAGATTTTTAAAAAACTGAATTCAAATTCTCAAACTGCCTTGGTGGGACCTGATCTCACATCCTCTGGATTATTGATCAAGGCATCTCTACCTACTTTCTATTGGCCTTGAGGATGAGTATGTGGAATAACATCACACTTACATTTGAAATGAGTTGATCTGTCCGTTATTGACAGCATAATCATAAACACACCCTTTTAAAATGATTTTACTGTATACAAATGTATTTGCAATGTCACTACACAGGGCAAGCAGCTGAATTCCTACCCTCGTGTGTTTGCCTGCCTTGCCTAGAAATGCCTCCAAGTCTGAAAAACAGAAACTCACAAAGCTTCACCAGTTAACGTCCAACCCTAGTTGCCCTGAGAAATTGGAACCGGGCCTACTTCTATTGCATATGAATCTGCATTTTGCAGAGTAATTCCTGTAACACTTCACACAAAGGTATTTTCCACCCTGCAAGTTACATGGCCTTTTATGAATGCCCACGTTGCTCTGTGTATGTGTTGAAACCAATTTTCACTATTAGGTTTCTCAGATTTTAATAATTTTTGTGATCAGATTTCAGTCCCAAGTAGAGTTAGGCATGTTGTAATATTGGAAACACAGCCGAATTGCACACACCCAGATCTCACAAATAGCAATAAAATTAACAACCAGATCTGTTTTAGTGATGTAGGTTGTCAGATAAATCTTGGCCAGGGAGCAAGGAGAACTCCTCTGATCTTCTTCAAGTAGTGCCTCAAAATTTTTTTACACCCAAGAGGGAAGACTTGAATCTCAAACTAAATGTCTGATCCGAAAAGTGATCAAATCTCGAGCAAACTGGCATCTTACATTGTGACCTGCAGTTATCTCACAGGGCTGTATTTTTTTTTAGGGCTGAGTCAGTTTTTGCTGGTTTCTCTCAGTTGACACAGGTGTAAATAAATAAGACATTTTGTAACAGTGAATTCCTCCCAATCCACAAATATCACTTGGATTTATTTCAAAATAAAACATACAAAACAACTAAGAATTAAGCTATTTAAATGCAAATAGTTCAGTTGTTTCGTTATAAATTTGACTTAAAGCATGCAAAATATGGTCAACAGACCTTAATTGACAGTTAGTTTCATATTTTTTTCCTCAAGTTCCTAGTGATTATTTTATTACTAATCCAGTTCGGCAAGTTCATTGATGTTTGTTTTGCCTGTTTAGCGGACGGTTAAAAAGTTAGCATTTGGCACCATCTACTGGCTGTCTAGAAACTGGTTGGATATATTGTACAAAATACTGTTGTTATTTGATTTTTAAATGGATTCATACTCAATCGTCTCTAATCAGATCCATATTTCACCTAGATGAAAATAAAATAAAATGCTCAGAATGGAAAGACTTGGGTTTAATGAGTGAAGAAACTTTGTAGAGAGCAAATATACCTTTCAGCAAAACAATTTCAGGAAAAGGAAAACGTTTATCCCTTTCAAAACACTACATAGTCAATGAGGTACTTTGGAGGTGTAGGCAAATAAATTTAGTCAACATGAGCATAGCATGGTCTCACAAATAGCGAATGAAGTGAAAAACCTGTTAATGCACTAGACCCTCTTCAAAAATTCATTTTTTTGACCATTTAGTATCTTTGTCTACGTACTTATTTTGTTCTTGGGACAAATTTCTGTGCTAAAGGCCCAACATAAAAGCAAATTGTTATACATATATCTTGTAATGGTCACAGATTATGAAGGGTGAATCCTCTTTATATCTATTAGGTCCTTGTGCTCAGGTCATGCCTTTTAGGTGGTTGGTTTTCAAGATTAACATCTGGCCATTTTTCATCTCCGACTGGCTAGAGGATTTATTTCAAAGAATCTGAAGATCTTCTCTGGTTTTTATCTCTTGCAGCCTGAGTCTATATGCTGGTGTGAATATTCCTCCTTGGCACAGTGGAGGCAGGGCCTTGCTTGCCAGCTGAGGGACTGGTAAGAGCCCCACCAAATAAATGCCATTCAAGCACTTAATTGGATAGCAGCAGGCCTTCCCCGGGATCAAGGACCCCGGAAACCATGCCTGAGAGCTGCCAGCCAAACTGAGAATGGGAACTGTGCGTTGCTCAGCAGTAAAACCAGTGAGATAGTAGTTGCTATCAGTGCGTTCACCAGAGGCCCAGGATCACCAAGGGACCCAGGTCACAGATGATGGATGGTGGGAGGGGGTGTCACAGGGTGTGGATTGACGAGGAAAGGGATTAGCAGCAAGGGCAAGGGGATGGCTCTCAGTGATCTCCCCTTTCCAATACCAGGTCCTTTGAACCTTTGAATGAAAGACCCACCAGCCCCACGTAAATCTGCAAACAACTCCAATAGGGTTTGCTTTTAGGGCTTCCTGGATATTGGATCCCCCATATGCCACTGGATGAATACCAGTGGCAGCAGGGTGAGCTCCTTAAGTGGGCAAAGGTGAGGTGAGAGTGACTGCCCTTGACATCAAGGAGCCCTAGCAAAACTGGAGTTAATGGGAATCGGTGGAGGTGGAAAACTCTCTGCTGGTTGGAGTCATACCTAGCACAAAGGAAGATGGTTGTGGTTGTTGAGGTCAGTCATCTCAGCTCCAGGACATCACTGCAGGAATTCCTCAGGGTAGTGTCCTCAGCCCAACCATCTTCAGCTGCTTATCAATGACCTTCCTTCCATCATAAAAGCCAGAAATGGAGATGTTTGCTGATGATTGCACAATATTCAGCACCATTCGCAACTCCTCAGATACTGAAGCAGACCATGTCCAAATGCAACAATATCCAGGCTTGGGCTGACAAGTGACAAGAAACATTCACGCCACATAAGTATCAAGCAATGACCATCTCCAACAAGAGAGAATCTAACCATCCCCCCTTGATGTTCAATGGCATTACAATCACTGAAATCCCCACTAACATCCTGGGGGCAACCATTGACGAGAAACTGAACTGGACCAGCCATATAAATACTGTGGCTACAAGAACAGGTCAGAGGCTAGGAATCCTGCTACGAGTAACTCACCTCCTGACTCTTCAAAGCCTGCCCACCATCTACAAGGCACAAGTCAGGAGTGTGATGGAATACTCCCCACTTGCCTGGATGTGTGCAGCTCCAAAAACACTCAAGAAGCTTGACACTGTTCAGACAAAGCAGCCCGCTTGTTTGACACCACATCCACAAACATTCACTCCTTCCACCACCGACAGAGTGGCAACAGTGTGTACCAGCTACAAGATGCACTGCAGTAATTCACCAAGGTTCCTGCAACGGCACCTTCTAAATCCATGACTGCTACCATTTAGGACAAGGGCAGCAGATAGATGGGAACACCACCACCTGGAAGCTCCTCTGCAGGTCACTCACCATCCTGACTTGGAAGTATATCAGTTCCTTCACTGTTGCTGGGTCAAAATCCTGGAACCCCCTTCCTATCAGCACTGGGGGTGTACCTACACCATATGGACTGCAGCAATTCAAGGTGGCAGCTCACCACCACCTTCTCAAGGGCAACTAGGGATGGGCAATAAATATTGGCCCAGCCAGCGAAGCCCACATTCCGAGAATGGATAAATAAATAAATTGCTCACTTAAGGGCCTCAATTGGCAGCAGGGCAAGGCAGCCATCCGTGTGATTTCCCACCCCAGACTTAATCAGGGCACAGTCAGGGTCCCCACTCTCAACCCACAAAGTCACCTCAGGGATGGGCATTTGCCTTAGTGTATGTTGTGTCCTCCTAGGCTCTCCTGATAAGTCATTCAGCCTGATAATATGGAAACAGGCTTCAAGAACTGTGGTCCTCAAACTGTGGCCCCGTGTTCACTTTTTTTTTCAGTCCTTCGCTGGCGGTCATGTCTTCAGCTTTCTAAGCTTTAATTCCTTCTCTAAACCTTTCCATCTTTTAAAGTGCTCCATAAAACCATTATTTTGACATTATGGAAATTAGCTGGCAACAACTTAAATTACTGCATTTCCCAGTTTGGAAAGGGAGGGAAAAAAAACTAAACAATCACTTACCTACTCATCAAATTAATGTCGCTGGGCTTCAGCTCTCAGGTCTTGCTGTCTTTGGCTCCTTCTCACAGACCACTTTAGGATAAAAAGATCCTCCTTCACTGTACCAAATTCCCAGAGTAAAGCACTCAGCGTCATTGCATTCAGTCAAGCCTTTTGTGCCACTGAATGTGCGGCTGCTAAAACTCCTGTATTTGTACTAGCTGACATTCCAGTGACCTGAGTCAGCCACTGCCGGCTAGGGAACAAGTTCTAAACTAGCTACCTAATTCACTACCTTTTCACAAAAAAGCATTTTGCTTTTATCACTAACCCTGTAGCTGCCTCTCAGCAGGGGAGCTTGTTTTTCACTAAGCCTGAAAGAAACAAGTTACTGTTAAATTAAATGCCAAAAGCAAACTTGGCTAGATTCTAGAAAGAGATCAACCCTTAATATTCCCTCACTTACCAAATTTCCAGATTTAAGCCCTCACCTTGCTGCACTCGGACAAAGCTGCACCTTTGTGCTACTTACTTAAATGAGGCATTTCAGTGCAACATGAAGGTGAGACATAAGGGAAGGGCCCAAGATAGAAAAAAAGCAAGTTAAAATAAGAAAAAAACAAAAAAACTGCGGATGCTGGAAATCCAAAACAAAAACAGAATTACCTGGAAAAACTCAGCAGGTCTGGCAGCATCGGCGGAGAAGAAAAGAGTTGACGTTTCGAGTCCTCATGACCCTTCGACAGAACTTGAGTTCGAGTCCAGGAAAGAGCGGGTCTGGGCCTGGCACAGCAGATAAACTGCACTATTAAAGGGATACAGGAAATTTCAGGTTACCTAGGGTGACACAGATCAGGAAGAGAGAGTAAAGAATAAGAGAGTCCAAAGCTAAAGTCAGATGTCATCTGTTGGAACATAAACATCTCTGCAAATAACTGACCTGCCTACTTTTTTCTGGTTTTATTTTTCATTCAGAGTTCCTTTCAATGTGTTAATACAGTAGAACTGTCAGTGCAAAAGTACTATACTGCCACCTACAAGTGAATCAGTGCAACATGTTAGCAAACATGGCTCCTTCAGCTCCATTCATTTCAGCTGAGATCTATTAAATCTGGGGCTTCTGGTGCTGTCCCAAACTGATCAATTTCATAAGTTGGATGCACACCAGAGATGATCACTTGTGCAACATAAGGTGTGGGATGCTCCATGAATACCCAAGCTCTAAAAGAACAAGGTTTAAAAAAAAAGTGGTACTCCACTTCAGTCCTGGGCTTACTTCAGAATCAGTGTGTGGCCTGGGTTTACCAACTACATAAAACATATCACATTTCCAGTTTTAGCCCTGGACATTGAAAAACAAGTATGGTGAAGTTCCTGGTATATTTTAAGCAATTTCTGCAAACAATTTCTTCTTTGTCAGGGGATAGTTACA
Organism: Carcharodon carcharias; assembly: GCF_017639515.1. Lineage (NCBI taxonomy): Eukaryota > Metazoa > Chordata > Chondrichthyes > Lamniformes > Lamnidae > Carcharodon > Carcharodon carcharias. Next base: position 48,674,948 of record NC_054485.1, on the reverse strand, counting down.
GCACAGAAGCCTATTCAGTCCACCCTGCCCTTAAAGGTTCTCTACAAGAGCAACATAGCTAGACCCAATCCTCTATGCTTTTCTCCGCAACCCTGCAAACTGTTTCTCTTCAGGTGCTTATACAATTTCCATTTGAAAGCCACAATCGAATCCATCTCCACCACACTCAGGCTGTGCATTCCAGATCTTAACCATTCACTGCATAGGTTTTTCCTCATCTCACCACTGGTTCTTTTGTCATTAATCTTAAATCTGCAATCTCTGGTTTTCAACCCTTAGGCCAATGGGAACAGTTTCTATATAAACTCCCTAACGATTTTAACAAATCTCTTCTCAACCTTCTCTACAGAGAACAATCCCAACTTCTCCAATCAATCCACCCAACTAAAGCCTCTCATCCCTGGAACCATTCTCAAAAATCTTTACTTCACCCTCTAAAGCCTTCACATCCTTCCTAAAGTGCAGTGGCCAGAATTATACAAAATACTCCAAATGAGGCTGGACCAATGTTTTATAAAAGGTTCATCACAACTTCCTTGCCTTTGTGGTTTATGCGTCTATATTTATAAATCCCAGAATCCCATATGCCCTTTTAACTACTTTCTCAACCTGCTTCAACGATTTGTGTACATATACTCCTAGTCTCTGTTCCAGCACACATTTCAGAATTGTCCCTTTTATTTTATATTGCCTCTCCTCATTCTTGCTACCAAAATGTATCACTTCACACTTCTGGCATTAAATTCTCTCTGCGCCGTAGCCACCATCTCCATCTCATCAATGCCCTCCAAGTTTATCACCATCTTTGAAGTTCACTATACTTCTGAATTTTCTGTCATCTGCAAATTTTGAAATTGTGCCCAACACACTCAAGTCTAGGTTATTAATGAATCATCAAGAAAAAGTGATCCTAGTACCGATGCCTGTATACCTTCATACAGGCGGAAGATCAATCCTTTGCCACTACACTGTTTCCCATTACTCATCCAAATTCTTATCTATGCTGTCATTGTCCCTTTTCTTCCACAAGCTTCAATTTTGCTGGCAAGTCTATTATTTGGCACTTTATCAAACAACTTTTGGAAGTCCATAACCACCACATCTACCATATTAGTCAACAACCTTCCGTTACCTCAAAAACTCAAATCAAACTAATTAAACATGATTGGCCTTGAACAAATTGTGGTGACTTTCTTTAATAAATCCCCACTTGTTCAAGTGACTTAATTTTGTGCACAGGAGCATCATTTCAAAAAGCTTTCCCACTACCAAGGTTAAACTGACAGGTCTTTAGTTGCTGAGTTTATCCTTACACCCTTATGAACAAGTGTACAACATCTGCAATTCTTCACTCTTATGGCCAGTGCCTCCACAATTTCCACCCATACTTCCTTCAGTATCCTTGGATGTATTCCACTGGTGCTGGTGAATTAACTGACTTTTAAGTATAACCAGCCTTTCTAATACCTCCCTCTATCAATTTTTAGCTCTTTCAGAGTCTCCACTACCTCCTCTTTCATTATCATTTTAGCAGCATCTTCTTCCTGGGCAAAGGCATGCAATTCATTCAGTACCTTAGCCAATGTCCTCTGCCTCGATGCATGGGTTGCGAAGAATTTTTAAAGGCAGGGAGGTGAGGAGGTTTTAAGCAGCACAGAAATGCAAGTTGCTTCAGCAAGTACAACTGTTACAAATTTGAAGAATGCAATTTGAATACTTTTCATACAGGGAGAACTGTGGCAGAGCTTTCCAAGGAACAAAAATGTCACTGGTGTAATAATTTAGAGAATGTGAGTTCAAATCCCATAATGATAATTTTGTAATTTGAACGCAGTAAAAATAAATACATAAATAAATTTTAAAAAGCTGGTATCAGTAAGTGACCATGAACCTGTCATCACAAAAACCCATCTGCTTCACTAGTGAAGGAAACCTGCCACCATTGCCTGGCCAGGTTTACATACAGTTACAGTCCCAGGAAAAAAAAGTGTGAAGATTCCAACTGCTCACAGAAGTGGCCTAGAAAGCAAGCCAGTTATATCAAACCGCTGAGTGTCTTCACCACATGGACTGCAGCAGTTCAAGAAAGTGGCCTGCAACTACCTTCCTAAATAAGGCATGGCAATAAATGCTGGCCCTTAATTGCTCTGAAAGTAGAAAAAGATTCATATCATAAGGAATGTAGGCACATGAACCTGTGAGAATATAGATGCTGCATGAAATTCAGATGCAATAACAGCTTCTTTGTGCACAGTGGTTGACTTGAACCAACAGTGGATTGTTTCTGATTATAAAAATGAGTATTTATTAACAAAACACAGTTTTAACAAAAACAGTTTTAATCACCATCAAACCATATTATAATCATGTCATACTTTAAACAAGCATTCACACAAATAGAATGCTGGCATCTCCAGTGTTTCATTTTCTTGTCTTCAAGATTTCATTGAGCTGACGCTGCAAGGTAAAAGCAAATGCAAATTATAATGCTGCACTTAAGTGGCATTTATTTCACACTTCTCCAAACTCTCCTTTGCCCACCCAACAAAATTACAATGAGAACTTCTCTCAATTTAATCTTTTGACTATAGAAACAGCAGCCCAAGTTATGCATTTTTGACATCTATTTAGATGTTACTATATACCTCAGCACCCTAGGTTAGCAGATCTCCTGGGGATGGCTAGAAGGAAAATAAAGGGAAAGTGTTCATGGCTTCTGTTCCTGGCCATCTAAAGCTTTCATCCTTTAAAGATGGTCCATTTTACACACTGATAAACTGTTTGTGATGTTTTAAAAGCAGGGCCCAACAATGGAAATTCCTAAATTTATGGAAGGCCCTTCCAAACACAGAAACATTTCTTTATATAACAAAAAAAAAAGGCTGCTAGTGGGTCAACCTATTTAATCCCAACATTTCCCAAAAAGAAACCCAATTCAATAATAAATTTTTCCAAGTACTTTACTTTCAACATACATTAAATTAACATTAAAATAGAACTAGTTGCTTGGAAGTACAGAATACTTAGCATAATAAAATACTCACAGATAGTTGCTCAAAACTTTTAAATGTCTTGTCATCCAGTTGAGTTAAATCTGTATTGTTTATTTTGCTGGCCAGAAATTGGATATTCTAAAACATAGGAAAAGTTGATTTAGTCTTCACAGCAACCCATTTAAGATGAATTCCTCCTCAGGTTGTGGAACAAACAGAACCTAGAAACTCTCATTTACAAGGTAGATCCTTAAACAATGGGCACTTGCTGCAGAAATGATGCCAAAGTCCTCAGCCAGATCAGCTCACCTGTCCATCCTCAGTTGGGATATTGATGGTCATTTCTCTGGGTTCGGCGAGCGGGCTTCCCGAAAAGCTAAATACACGCTCCCCCATTTTTCGTAAGCGAGTTGTCGTTTTCGGCAACCTGTGAACCATTTTACAAAACAGATGGTCACAAAATCATTGAAGAACATAAAACAAATTCTTGCAGCTACTCGAGCCAAGTTTCAAAGCCTTTGTGATCGGAGATAAAATTGAAAATTCAAGGTTAATTTTAGCGGAGGCAGGGATAGGGAGAATGGAGGGAAACTGTGCATCGTACAATTAAAGCAATGTCTCAAAAAGTCCATTTTTTTTTAAAGCAACTGTTTCAGTTTGGATACCAGAGGAGAAAAAAATCTAATGTATATAGGAAATACTTCAACTGCATAAAGTAAAATTTCAATTTGATAGTTAGATATAATGAACTCTTAGTAAACTGACCGTGAATCAAATTTAGGCGTTATCAATGGTGTGGGTCCCCATATATCACTATTACTTGAAGAATGGAGGACCTTGGTTCGGCTGGTTCTGTATAATTGAAAGTACACAATTAGCAATTAAACAAAAGCAAAATACTGCAGATGCTGGAAATCTGAAATAAAAACAGAAAATGCTGCAAAAACTCAGCAGGTCTGACAGCATCTGTGGAGAGGAACAGTGTTAATGTTGCGAGTCCGTATGACCATTCTCCAGAGCTAAAGAGAAGTAGGAATCTGATTAAACTTGTACTGTTTAGGTGGGGTGGAGCAGGTGAAGTTAGACAGAAGGCCAGCAATAGGTGGGGGCTAAGGAGATTGACAAAGATGTCAGGGCCCAAAAGACAAAGGGAGTGTTAATGGTAGAGTTAAGGTGCTGATAATGGCATAAAGTAAGAAAGTAAAACGTGTGAATAGCAGAACAAGGGTTAGTACTCTGTGAAAGAACAACATGGATCAAGTAACAGATGGCCCTTTAGGGGTTGGGGTGGGGGAGGGAGCAGTGTTTGGGGAAAAAAAAGGATAGAAAAAGGGGGGGATAAAACAATAAAAATAAAAATAAATTTTAAAAAAGGGATTAAAAAAGGGGTGAAGATAGAGTGTTCATGATCTGAAGTTGTTGAACTCAGGTGTTATGTCCAAGAGGCTATAAAGTGCCTAATCGGAAGATGAGGTACTGTTCCTCCAGTTTGCAATGGGCTTCACTGGAAAATTGCAGAAGGCAAAGAGCGGACATGTGGGCATGAGAGGAGGATGGTATGTTGAAATAGCAAGCAACAGAAATGTTCGGGTCATGCTTGCTGACAGACTGAAGGTGTTCCCTAAAGCGGTCACCCAGTCTATGTTTGGTCTCCCCTATGTAGAGAATGCATTGGGAGCAGTGAATGCAGTACACCAAATTGAAGGATGCTTCACCTGAAAGGAGTGTTTGGGCCCTTGGATGGTGAGGAGGTAAAGGGGCAGGTGTTGCACCTTCTATGATTGCGTGGGTGAGGTGTTGGGGGTAACGGAGGAGTGGACCACGATATCCCAGAAGGAACGGTCCTTGAGGAAAGCAGCATCATCAGAACAGATGCGACAGAAGCAAAAGAACTGATAGAATGAGATGGAGTCCTTACAGGAGGCAGGGTGAGTGGAGCTGTAGTTGAGGTAATTAAATAGTCTTGTCAAAAGTTACAATACAGGGAGAAAAAGCATTCTGCTGCTGTTTACCCATCTCAGGATACTAAGCCAAATCTAGTGCTTCCAGGACCTATACACAACACAGAAATTTTAGTACTAATCACATAGCTGAACAGAGACACATTTTTTGTTGAAGTTTTTCATCTTACACTCGTCAGGACAATTCGCAAGAAATGCCAATGTCAGGGGAAACAAGAAAATTTACTGTATGAGAAGTGTGTGCTGATTGGTTGGCAAGTGGACTCTGATTGGTAGAGATGTTGCAATGGAAAATGCACCAATTTATGGTGACTGACAGTTAGCTGTCAAGCATTGTTTGAAATTTAAACCAGGTAGCTTTGACTGATTGGTCAAGAAATTGCCCTGGGGAATGAACCAGTGAATGGCTGTCACTTACTTTTTTCAGCTGAAACTGGCCCAGCGTCTGTATACATGTTTTGTCTTCAAAAGAACAGGGCCCCATGTATTAATGTCTGTAGCTTCCAGTACATGCAAATGCGCCACACTGCGAGCCCAACTGAATTTTAAATTGGTTGTCAGTGTAATACTTAGCACATGGGAATTATTTAGCAAATGTTGTCCAATTGTGGAATCACATCTCATGTTGGACACAGTGTTTTGAGTTTTGCAACCATGGGCTGGCTAGGTATGGTCTGTACTTTGCCCATTGCCAACAGCGGAAGGGATATGCTGTTTGATATGATCCACCAGTCTTTTGGCTGAATGGCCTACATAACTAGCATCACACAGGCACTGAAATTCATATATCACATTACTCATTTGTGCGATAGGCCAAACGTCTTATTGGCTTGATGGCAGCATCCTGTTAGTGGCAAATACCACTCGTCTTGCCACTGCATAGTAGCAGCCCTCATCCATGCCTTTATTACCTCTAGAATTGATTATTCCAGTGCACTTCTGGTTGGCCTTCCATATTCTACCCGCTGTACACTCAAGATCATCCAAAGCTTTGCTGTCCCCTCATGTCATGACGTCCATCACCTATGCTAACTGACGTACATCGGCTCCCAGTTAAGCAATGCCTCAGTTTTAAAAATTTCATCCACGCTTTCAAATCCCTCCATGGCCTCGTTCCTCACTATCTCTAATCTCCTCCAGGCCTACAACCCTCAGATACCTGCACTCTTAATTCTGGCCTCAAGCACCCGGATTTTAATTGTTCCACCATTGTTTGCCATGCCTTCTGCTGTCAAGGTCCTATGATGTGAAATTCCCTCCCTATACCTCTTTCCTTCATTAATGTTTTCCACATCACTGACTATTCATTGGCTATAAATTGTTTTAAGAAGTCCAGTGGTGGTGAAAAGCACTATATAAATGCATGCCTTTCTTTCTTTAAGACATCCCTTAAACATTCCTCTTCAATCAAGCTTTTGGTCATCTGCCCTAATACCATCTTTTGTGGCTTAGTATCAAACTTTGCTTTATAACGCCCATGCTTTACTAGGTTAAAGGCACAACATAAATACAAGTTGATTTTCTCCAGCAAGTTATTGCTTGCAGATCATGACAGAACTTTGGATTTACGAAGATATTCTGAGTATGTAATCACAACATGCATAATTCAAACCTGTTGGATGCTGCTGCTGAAATTTATTAACTTGATCAGATAATCACCCCAAATCGTCAGAAGATTTTTTGCAAGAGGCACATTGACATGTCCTTGGGAGACTTTCACTATTACATTATTGAAGAGATTCCAGAAGTGAAATAGCCTATAGCCAGTGGGAGTATAGCAAACCCCACCAAATCAAATAGTTAACTTGGAGTATTCAAACTGTCTGGTAGAGGTCACATACTTAGCAGGAAGTTGGAAATTGAATATGAAAGAGCCTGAAATATAAGACATCTATAAAAATGCTTTGAGGGGCTCCATAATTATGCGTTTTGAAAGGCCTGATAACCTTCAAGGATGACAATTTGGGCTTAAGGGGGAGAAAGACACTCTACCTGCTATCTGCAGAACCTGCCTTTAGGAGCCTTGGGATACATATAGTGACTTGTTAATGTGTTTAGATGCCTGAGAAACCAGGTCCAAGGAATTGTTTTAAAAAGTTGTTTCAAGTGACAACTTGGGTAACAATCCTAGAGGCCAAAGCCATGGCTAAAAACTGCTTTGAACCCAGCTTAGAGGTTGGCAACAAAAGCTTTGATTATGAAGATCAAATTGCAAATGTTATATCCTTGTTCAAAAAGGGGTGAAAGGGTAAGCCCAGCAACCACAAGCCATTCAGTTTAACCTCAGTAGTGGAGAAGCTTTTGAACCAATAACTTTGGACAAGCATGGGTTAATTAAAGAAAGCCAGCATGAATTTGTTAAGGCAAATTGTGTTTTACCAACTTGCTTGAGTATTCTGATGAGGTAACAGATGAGGGTAGTGCAATTGATATGGTGCATATGGACTTACAAAAAGGAATTGACAAAGTGCTCTACAACAGACTTGTGAGCAAAGCTAGAGCTCATGGAATAAAAGGGACAGTAGCAACATGGATACAAAATTGGCTGAGTGACAGGAAACAGAGTATTGGTGATGGTTATTTCCCAGGCAGGAGGAAGGTTTATAGTTCGGTTCCCCAGTGATATGACCCCTGCTTTTCTTGATATATATTAATGACCTAAATTTTGGTGCACAGAACACAATTAAAAAATTTGCAGGTGGCATGAAGCTTAGAAAGTATTGTGGACTGCGATGAGGATAAGATTAAACTTCAAAAAAGCATAGACAGGTTGGTGGAATAGCCAGACAAGTGGCAGATGAAATTTAGTGTAAGTAGTCAGCTGTGGCTCAGTTGGTAGCACTTGTGCCTCTGAATCGCAAGATTCAGGGTTCAAGTCCCACTCGAGGGCTGGAGAACAAAAATCAAGTTTGATATTCAGTGCAGTACTGAAGGGGTGCTGCACTGTCAGGGGTGCAGTCTTTCAGGTGAGACATTAAACAGTCTCCCCTCTCAGGTAAAAATAAAAAGATCCCATGGCACTATTTTGAAGTAAAGCAGGGGAGTTATCCCTGGTGTCTTGGCCAATACTTATCTCTCAAACATCACACAAAAAAAAACAGATTATGTGATTTATTTGAGAGAGCTTGCTGTGTGCAATGGGCTGCTGCATTTCCTACATTACAACAATGTCTACATTCAAATGAGTACTTCATTGGCTGTAAAGCACTTTGAGATGTTTGGTGGTCAGGAAAAAAGTGCTGTATAAATGCAAGTCTTTCTTCCTTAATCTTTAGAGGTGTGAAGAGATTCATTTTGGTAGGAAAGTAGGCAAGAGGCAGTAAAACAAAGGGTACAATTCTAAAGGGAGTGCAGTGGTAGAAGAACTTGGGGGCATTTTTTTTTAATTAATTCATTCATTGAATGTGGCCTTCACTGGCTGGGCCAGCATTTTTATTGCCCATCCCTAGTTCCCCTTGAGAAGGTGGTGGTGAGCTGCCGTCTTGAACCACTACAGTCCATGTGGTGTAGGTACACCCACAGTGCTGTTAGGAAGGGAGTTCCAAGATTTTGACCCAGCAACAGTGAAGGAATGGCAATATAGTTCCAAGTCAGGATGGTGAGAGATTTGGAGGGGAACTTCCAGGTGGTGTTCAATATATGCCCAAATTATTGATGGTGCCAGGGCAGGTTAAGAGCATGGTTAAAATAAAGCACACAGGATCTTGAGCTTTATAAGTAAAGACAGAGCCCAAAAAAAGTTATGATAAACCAGCATAAAACACTGGGTCGGCCTCAACTGCAGTATCGCATCCAGTTTTGGACACCACACTTAGGAAGGATGTAAAGGCAGAGAGGGTGCAGAAAAGATTCATGAGGAACTTCAGTTGCATAGAGAGATTGTAGAAATTGGAGCTGTTCTCCTTGGAGAAGGGAAGGTGGTAAGGAGATACTCAGTCATGAAGGGCCTCGACAGAGTAGATAGGGAGAAATTAATCTTAGTTGCGGAAGGATTGAGCCAGAGGGCAAAGATTTAAGGCAATAGGCAAAAGATGCACTGGCAAGGAGGGAAAAATTTATTTCATGCAGCAAGTGGTTAGGATCTGAAATGTACTTCCTAAGAATGTGGTGGAGGCAGATTCAATTGTGGCTTTCAGCAAGAGAACTGGATCATTATCTGAAGAGGAAAACATTCCAGGAAATGGGGAAAAGGTGGGAGAGTGGCACCTGGTGAACTGCTCTTTCAGTGAGCTGGCAGGCTCAAATGGGCCAACTGGCCTCCTTCTGCACTGTAATCATTCTATGATCAGTATTCCCATAGTAAAGCCACAACCAGGACATAAATGTGAAAAATTACCAAGACGTACTTGTGAACTGATGGACCTATCAACTGTAGTGATCGGGACATTAAATATCAGATTTATCTTCTGTAACAGGAATAAACGTTCTTGGAGGTGAGCAATTACCTTCTAGTCCGAGTGCCTGTGGCACATGCTGATGGAGGTCTACTTTTAACGGAGAGGGTTACACCATTTTTACCCTGTTAGGAGAATAGTTTAAAAGAAAATGTTAGTTCAGATCAATATTCCAATAGGACATGGTAATCATCCAGACTAGGGATAACAGGTAACAGAAAACATTTTCACCAGACAAGTCACAGGCAATGATCATCTCGAATACAACCCAACTACCTCTCTAACCTTCAACTCCACCACTATGAAGGGGATCTCCACCAACTTAAAAGTTTAACTGCAGTACCATATTAATGCCACTGGCTACAAAAGCACAGCAGCGGCAGGGTACTTTGAGGCTAGTGGCCCAGCTCTTAATCCTTCAAAGGCAAACACAACCATTTATAAAGGTTCAAGTCAAGAGTCTGATTGAATACTCACTAGGGTGACTGCAGTCTCAAAATGTTCAAGAAACTATTTTCAACAAATCACTCAGTTTGACTCGATACCCAATTGAATGCAATATCCATCCATCACTGGTGCCACAGTTGCAGCATTATTTACAGAATGCACTTAGCAACTCACCAAGGTTACAGCACCTCCAAGCTCATGGGCTCTGTCACCAAGAAGAATAAGATCAGCAACCTCCAGGAAAAGTCACCACATGCAAGTCACAAATCAACTTATTTGGACACAAGTCACCGTTTCTGGGTCAACATCCTGGAATTCCATATCTAATGCTATGCTGGAAGTACCTGTAGTACAAGGACTGCAGAGGTTCAAGGTAGCCCAGCTTCTGAGGACAATGAGTTTGACAATGAATGAATGCATCCTTCTTAGGACTGACAACAACTTTTAAAAGTTTGTCATTATAGATCCTACTTACTTTAGAATTATACTTGTAGGTTACTCTAAATTGTAAGTGGAATTTAAAAAGGTGATTGAGAGGAATCAGTTAAGCACTGAATAGGCTGCTCTCAAATAAATGACAGGAGCACCCTGAAATAATTCCTTTTCAGTATTAGATCAAACAAACCCCTCATGTGCAAACACAAGTACATGTTAGAAAAGATCTCAAGTAAATACATGCAATAGAAGGCTGCATGCCAGCCCCCAATCCAAAGGAAAGAAAAACAAGACTTAAAAACAGATCAAATCCAGAAACAGGTTTATTTGAACCAGACTGAAGGTGATTATTGCCCGAGGGCAGCTTGCAATTTGCTTGACTTTAAGTTTCAACTGACCATTAACTAACACTAACAGAGCTCGAGTATTGAATACAAGGGAAACCCAATCTCCTTCCACACCTTACTCTTCAGTTTTGTGTTAAGTAAGCAACAATATGTACATGAAATCTGCAGTTGTAGTTCTGCTAGTCAATGGCTCACTCGCATTGTGCAGATTTTCACTCATTTGCTGGCTACAATTCATTCATTAAACAATGGCTTGTCACAAGATTTTTTATAAACACACTAACCTTTCGAAAGATTTTGGTCGAAGGGGGAACATTTTCATCTTCACTTACAACTCCATCAGTGTCATTCTTTGCTTTGTTTTTACCTGCAGAGAATATTTTTCAAATTAACTGAAACATTTACAAGTATTTACTCATAAACATAGAGAGAAGAGGGAAAGATAGCTATGCCTAATCATTGCTCACTCTATTAATTAGGCATTGCATTGTTGGGCATCACTTCTTCTAAGCCTAGTAATGGCAGATCTTGGTGGAGAGAAGAGAAAAAAACTCCAAACTAGCCTGAAAGCCCAGGCAAATTGAACCAATTTGCATTTTGGTTGTTTTTCTGGTTCGCCCTGTTTATGATGCTGTGGACCTGGAGCTGTGGAAAGGGCAGTTTGCCACATTGTGCTGTGATCTAGCATCTATCCATCAAAGATCAGCAACTTGATACTGTACATGAGTGAATAGCAACATGTGGGCCAAGATTTGACAGTATATATCTACTTGGTGAACTAAAAAAATATAAATTTTGGACACCTTTTATTCAGCGATATAGCAGGTTACACATTCACCCTCGAGTTTGAAAGGGGTGATTTTTCATTTCCTTCGGCAGTGTGATTAACTTTTTATTTACAGGGTGAGTGCGTCGCTGGCTAGACCAGCGTTTATTGCCCTTCTCGAGGGCAATTAGGGAACTGCCCTCGAGAAGGTGGTGGTGAGCTGCCTTCCTGAACTGCTGGAGATCTCAACGGTGTTGGTACACCCAGAGTGCTATTAGGGAGGGAGTTCCAGAATTTTGACTCAGCGACAGTGGAGGAAAGGTGATATATTCCAAGACAGGATAGCGTGTGGCTTGGAGGTGAACTTCCAGGTGGTAGTGCTCTCATGTAGCTGCTGCTCTTGTCATGCTAGATGGTAGGAGTTGTGGGCTTGGAAGCTGTTGTCTAAGAATCCTTGCTGAATTTCTGCAGTGCTTCTTGTAGATGGCACATACTGCTGCCACTGTTCGTTGTTGGTGGAGGGAGTGAATGTTTGTGGAAGGGATGCCACTCAAGCGGGCTGCTTTGTTCTGGATGGTGTCAAGCTCCTTGAGTGTGTGTCATTGGAGCTACACTCATCCAGCCAGTGGAGAGAGTGAGTATTCCATCACGCTCCTGACTTGTGCCTTGTAGAGGATGGACAGACTTTGGGGAGTGAGGAGGCCAAGTTACTCATCGCAGGATTCCTAGCACCTGACCTGCTCTTGTAGCCACAATAACTAAGTGGTTAGTCTAGTTCAGTTTCTGGTCAATGGTAATTCTCAAGGATGTTGATAGTGGGGGATTCAGCAATGGTAATGCCATTGAATGTCAAGGACGATGGTTAGATTTTCAATTTTGGAGACGGTAATTGCTTGGCACTTGTGTGGCACGAATGTTACTTGCCACTTGTCAGCCCAAGCCTGGATATTGTCCCAGTCTTGCTGAATTTAGACATGGACAGCTTCAGTATCTGAGGAGTTGTGAATGTTACTGAAATTGTGCAACCATCAGTGAACATCCCCACTTTTGACCTTATGATGGAAGGTCATTGGTGAATCAGCTGAAGATGGCTAGGCCGAGGACACTATCCTGAGGAACTCCGGCAATGACGTCCTGGAACTGGGATAATTGACCTCCAATAATCACAACCATCTTCCTTTGTGCTACATACGAATCCAACCAGCAGAGAGTTCTCCAATTCCCAATGTCTCCAGTTTTGCTCGGGCTCCTTGATGCCATACTCAGTCAAATGCTGCCTTGATGTCAAAGGCAGGCACCCTCACCTTTGGAGTTTAGCTCTTTTGTCCATGTTTGACCCAAAGCTGTTATGAGGTCAGAAGCTGAGTGACACTGGCAAAACCCAAACTGAGCAGTGAGCTGGTTATTGCTAACCAAGTGCCGCTTGATAGCACTGTTGATGACCCCTTCCATCATTTTACTGATGATCGAGAGTAGACTGATAGGGTGATAATTGGCCAGGTTGGATTTGTCCTGCAAATTTTCCACATGGCCGGGTAGATGCCGGTGTTGTAACTGTACTGGAACACTTGACGAAGGGTGCGACAAATTGTGGAGCACAAGTACTATTGCCAGAATATCGCCAGGACCCATAGCCTTTGCAGTATCCAGTGCCTTCGGCCGTTTCTTAATATCACGCAGCGTGAATCAAATTGGCTGAAGACTGGCATCTGTGATTCTGGGACCTCGAAAGGAGACAGACATGGATCATCCACTCAGCACTTCTGGCTGAAGATTGCTGCAAATGCTTCAGCCTTATCTTTTGCACTGATGTGTTGGGCTTCTTCATCATTGAGTATGGGGAAACTTGTAGCGCCTCCTCCTCCAGCGAGTTAATTGTCCACTACCATTCACAACTGCAGAGCTTAGATCTGATCTGCTAGTTGTGGAATTACTTAGCTCTGTCTATCACTTGCTGCTTATGCTGTTTGGCACACAAGAGGTCCTGTGTTATAGCTTCACCAGGTTGACACCCCATTTTTAGATGTGCCTGATGCTGCTCCTGGCATGCCCTCCTGCATTCTTCATTGGACCAAGGTTGATCCCCTGGCTTGGTTGTAACGGTAGAGGGGGGGGATATGCCGGGCCATGAGGTTACAAATTATGATAGAGTAGAATTCTGCTGCTGCTGACAGCTCCTCATGGATGCTCAGTCTCGAATTGCTAGATCTGTTCGAAATCTATCCCATTTAGCAGAGGTAGTGCCTTGTCTCCACAAGCACTGTGCAGTGGTTACTCCTACCGATAGTATCATGGGCAGGCAGGTTGGTGAGGATGAGGTCAAGTATGTTTTTCCCTTTTTGTTGGTTCCCTCACCACCTGCCGCAGACCCAGTCTAACAGCTATACCCTTTAGGACTCAGCCAGCTCAGTCTGTGGTGGTGCTATCAAGCCACTCTTGGTGATGGACATTGAAGTCCCTCACACAGTACATTCTGTGCCCTTGCCACCCTCAATGCTTCCTTCAAGTGGTATTCAACATGGAGGAGCACTGATTCATCAGCTGAAGGGGCACAGTACATGGTAATCAGCAGGAGGTTTCCTCGCCCATATTTGACCTGAGGCCATGAGACGTCATGGGGTCCTGAGTCAATGTTGAAGACTCCCAAGGCAACTCCTCCGGACTGTATGCCACTGTGCTGCCACATATGTTCTGTCAGTGGGACAGGACATACCCAGAGGTGGTGATAGTGGTGTCTGGGACATGATCTATGATTATGACTACGTTGCTTGTCTAGTCTGAGACAGGTCTCCCAATTTTGGCACATGCAAGGAGGACTTGAAGGGTCGACAGGGCTGGGTTTGCTGTTGTCGTTTTTGGTGCCTAGGTCGATTTCATTTTTGTTTGGTTGCATTCCTTTTTATTATCTTTTCAGTAGTCTGATACAACAAAGTGGCTTGCCAGACAATTTCAGAATACATTCAAGAGTCAACCATTTTACTGCAGATCTGGGGTCACATGTCGGCCAAACCAGGTGAGGATGGCAGGTTTCCTTCCCAAAAGGGCATTAGTGAACCAGATGGATTTTTACAACAGTTGACAATGGTTTATGGTCATTAGACTTTTCATTCCAGATTTTTATTGAATTCAAATTCTATCATCTCCATTGGTGGGATCGGAACCCAGGTCCCCAGAGCATTACCCTGGGTCTCTACCAGTCCACTACTATTCTTCTATCATCCTGAGCTAATCAAAAGGTAAATAGACAGATTTTGATTGACAAGGGAATCAAGAGTTATGGGGACAGGCAGGAAAGTGGGGTTGAGGCCACAATTAGGTCAGCCACGATCGTATTGAATGGCAGAGCAGGCGTGAGGGGCCTTCTATTTCTCATGATCTTATGCATTACAAGTACAAGAATTACACGAAGGGCTTACACAAATAACCAGGCACTGCCAAAGGAAATCAGGTTCCTAATTTTGATTATGGGGGTAACTTGCAAGTAGTCAGCTTTTCACTTAAAGCAAAAACCCAAAAACTTTCCAGCAAGAGCGAAAAGAAAATTAACATATTTTCACTATAGGTTAGTTCGGCATTTTCAATTCATTTTCTTGCTTTACTTCAAGAAAATGTTGATGCAGGATACTGCTCAGCCACACTACCATGGCACATTCTTGAAATCAACAGTCCGAAATGGCAAATTTTCAAGGCAAGATGCAACTTGATATTTGGCACCAGATCTCCTACCCTCCTGGGTACATCACACCGTCACTGATAGTATACGTTTTCATTCATAAAATCTGTACATGTAGAAGACAGTTCACATACTTGTAGGTTGAGCATTTTCAAAATGTATGCATTTTACAGTAGGCAGTTAAATTATTTGTGCCCACAAGTTCATACCATAGTAATGTTTGTACCAAGCTTACGTTTTTTGGTTATCCTCAGTGATGCAGCATCTTTCAAGATTTCAGATTCTATTGCTTCAATTTCCAAACAGGCAGCATCAATACGTTTCTGTAGTAAAGAAACTTATCAGATACAGGAGTGGAACATTTTCCAATTTCAATAGTCCTCACCAAGTCAGAAAAGGATTGGACCCTACATAAAAATTACTCCCGTGCAGATACAATTCTTAAAAAGATTAAAAATAAAATGTTTGCTATTTTTAAATAGATCACTGGGCATTTTTATTTCTAAGAGTAGAATTAGAATACATTTGGTTTTAAATACGTTGATTTGTATTTGTTTCCTTGTATAGATTTAGGAGCACTATGGTCTTCTTGGTATTGTGGGATTTAACAAAAACACACTAATACTTCCCAATTGTCTATAAGAACAAGGTTAAATATTGCAGTCAGCCGAGATACATGCACTTTGACTAGGGTATCCATCTTTCATTTCTTCTTCAATACGTGATACAAAAATAGGAGCAACCAATCAGCCCCTTGAGTCTGTTCTCCCATTCACTTCAATCATTGCTGCTCTGAATCTCAACCCCACTCATCCAACTTTGATTAATTTCTTTACCTAATACAAATTGGTCTCTCCCAATCTTGAAATTTTCAATTGTCCCAGCATCCCACCAAATGGGGAAGAGAATTCCACATTTCCACTACCCCAAGTGTGAAAGTGCTTCCTAATTCCCAAATTGTCTGTCTACTTTTAAGACTGTGTCCCTTTTTCTGGATTCCCTGATTACATTCTTGATATCTACCATCTACTCCATTAAATTATTTTAATGATTTGCCAGGAGCAGCACCAAGCATACCTATAAGTGAGGTGTAAACATGAAACTACAACACAGGACTACTTACATGCCAAATAGCAGAAGCATATACAAAAGACAGAGCTAAGCAATCCCACAACCAATGGATCAGATCAAAGCTCTGCAAGCCCTACCACATTCAGTTATGAATGGTAGTGGACAATTAAACAACTAAAAGCAGGAGGAGGAGGCTCCACAAATAGCCCCATCCTCAATGATGGGGGAACATAGCATGTCAGTGTGAAAGACAAGGCTGAAGCATTTACATTCAGCCAGATGTGCCAAGTGAATGATCCATCTTGG
This sequence comes from Carcharodon carcharias, assembly GCF_017639515.1. NCBI lineage: Eukaryota > Metazoa > Chordata > Chondrichthyes > Lamniformes > Lamnidae > Carcharodon > Carcharodon carcharias. The sequence goes on along the minus strand of NC_054485.1, from coordinate 48,658,555 downwards.
CCTCCTCCTGAGGTCTCCACCATCACAAATGCGAGTCTTCAGTCAATTAGATTCATTCCACGTGATATCAAGAAATGGCTGAAGGCACTGGATACTGCAAAGTTTAGGGGCTTTGACAACATCCTGGCAGTAGTACTGAAGACTTGTGCTCCAGAACTAGCCATGTCCCTAGACAAGCTGTAGAGTACAACTACAACACTGGCATCTACTCGACAATGTGGAAAATTGCTCAGGTGTCTCCTGTCCAAAAAAGCTAGACAAATCCAATCCAGCCAATTATCACTCCTTCAGCCTAATCTCGATCATCAGTAAAGTGACAGAAGATGGCCTCCACAGTGCTATTAAGCTGCATTTAGACAAGTTACCTGATCACGATGCTCAGTGTGGATTCCGCCAGGCCACTCCGATCCTGACCTCATTACAGCCTTGATCCAAGCATGGACAAAAGAGCCAAACTCAAGAAGGGAGGCGAGAGTGACTGCTCTTGACATCAAGGAAGCATTTCACCAACTGGAATCAAGGAGCCCTGGCAAAACAGAAGTCAGTGGAAATTGTGGGGTGTGGGGGGCACGCTCTACTCTTTGGAGTCACAACTAGCACAAAGGAAGATGGTTATGATTGTTGGAAGTCAATCGTCTCAGTTCCAGGACATAAATGCAAGGTAGTGTCCTAGGCCAAACCATCTCCAGCTGCTTCATTATCGACCCTCCATCATCAGATCAGAAGCGGGGATGTTCAGTGATGACTGGACAATGTCCAGCACTGTTTGCAAGTCCTCAGATACTGAAGCAGTCCATATCCATTTACAGCAAGATCTGGACAAAATTAACAACTTAGTCCAAGTCTGGATGAAGAATGACATTAGTACAATAGTGAGATGAACTTTGTTCTAAAGATCCATATGCAGAATCGGTTTGGTAGAGATAAGTAATAAGAAAGGAGAAAAGTCAACTTAGGAGTAGCTTATAGGTCCCATAAAAGTTGCTATATTGTAGGACGAAGTATACAGAAAAAACAATGGAGGCTTGTAAGAAAGGTTCAGCAATAATCATGGGTGATTTTAACCTACATATAGATTGGATTAATCAGTTTGGCAAAGGTAGCTTGGAAGATTAATCCATAGAATATTCAGGACAATTTCTCAGAGTAGCACATCTCTTGAGCCAACCAGAGAGCAGGCTATTCCAGACCTGGTAATGTTCAATGAGACAGATTTAATTAATAGCTACACAGTAAAGGAGCCTCTAATTAGTCATCATAAGATGATTGAATTTTGCACCTACTTTGAGGGTGAGAAGTGTGGGGCTAAGGTTAAGGTTTTAAATTTAAATAAAAGGCAATTACAAGAGAACAAAGGGGCAGCTGGCTAAAGTGAACTGGAAAATTCAGTTAAAGGGTGAGGCAGCAACAAACATTTAAGGAGATATTTTATAATTCTCAGCAAAAATATATTCCAGTGAGGAAGAAAGACTCTTATGAGACAGACACACCATTCGTGGCTAACTAAGGAAGTTAAGGACAGTATCAAATTGAAAAAAGTGTACAATTCAGCAAAGATTAGTGGCAGGTCAGAAGACTGGTCAGAATTTAAAAACCAGCAAAGACTGACCAATAAAAAGAAATTAGACTCAAAGTTAATTAGAAATATAAAGAGATAGTAAGAGTTTCTACAAGTATTTAAACAGGAAAACAGCAACTAGAGTGATCGTCCTCCAGAGAGAGGATATGGGGAATTAATAATGGGAAATAAGGAAATGCCATAAGTGTTCAACAGTTGTGTGCCTTTCTTCACTGCAGAAGACACAAATTACATCCCAAAAATACTTAGATAAAAGCAAAATACCATGGATGCTGGAAATCTGATGAATAGTCATACAAACTCGAAATGTTAACTGTATTCCACTCCGCAGATGCTGTCAGACCTGCTGAGTTTTTCCAGCCATTTTTGTTTTTGTCCCAAAAATACTTGTAAATCAAGAGGCAAAAGGGAGGAAGGAACTACAATTACAATCACCAGAAAAGTGGTACTGAGGAAAGTATTAGAACAGAAGGCTGACCTGTCCCAAGACCTGATGGCCTGGATCCTAGGATCTTAAAAGAACTGGTTGCTGAGATAGTAGATGCATTGGTTGTAATTTTCCAAAATTCCCTAGATTCTGGAAAGATTCCATCAGCTTGGAAAATAGCAAATGCAACTCCTCTCTTCAAGAAAGGAGGGAGGGAGACAAAGCAGGAAACTACAGGCCAGTTAGCTTAACATCTGTCATAGGAAAAATACTAGAAAAAATTATTAAGACAGTCATAGCGGAGTGCTCAAAATCTTAATACAATCTGACAAAACCATCTTGACTCTGCCTAAGGGAAACTGTGTTTGACCAATTTATTGGAACTCTTCGAGGAAGTAACAAGCAACATGGATAAAAGGGGAAGATGTGGTGTACTTGGATTTCCAAAAGACATTTGACAAGGTGCCACATCAAAAGTTAATACACAAAATAAGAGCTCATGTTGTAGGGGGTAACATATTAGCATGGATAGAGGATTGGTTATCTAACATGAAGCAGAGAGTATGCATAAATGGGTCATTTTGCAGGTTGGCAAGATGTGACAAGCGAACCCTGTGGCACTCCAGTGCTGGGGCCTCAACTATTCACAATCTATTTGTATGAAGGGACCAAATGTATGGTTGCTAAATTTGTTGATGACACAAAGGTTGGTAGGAGCATAGGCTACGATGAGAATATAAGTAGTCTGCAAAGGGACATAGATAGGTTAAGTGAGTGAGGAAAAATTGGTAGATGGAACATAATGTGGGAAAATGTGAACTTGTCCACTTTGGCAGGAAATATAGAAAAGCAGTATGTTTTTTTTTAAATGGAGAGAACTCTTGTAGTACAGAGGGATCTGAGTGTCTTGGTAAATTAATTACAAGAAGTTAGTATGTGGGTACAGCAAGTGATTAGGAAAATGTAATATTGATGTTTATTGCAAGGGGAATGGAATATAAACATTGGCAAGTTTTACCACAGATATACAATGTATTGGTGAGACCACATTTAGAGTACTCAGTGCAGTTGTGGTCTCCTTAATTAAGAAAGGATATACTTGTATTAGCAGTTCAGAGAAAGTTCACTCAACTGATTCCTGGGACGGAGAGATTACCTTCAGAGAAAGATTGAACAGATTGGGCCTTAACCCATTGTAGTTGAGAAGAATGAGTGGTGATCTTATTGAAACAAGATCCTGAGGGAACTTGACAGGGTGGATGCTGAGGAAATGTTTCCCCTTATGGGAGGGACTAGAACTAGGGGACAAAGTTTAAAAATAGAAGGGTCTCCCCTTTAAGAGAGATGAGGAGAAACTTTTTCTCTTAGAGGGGCTTTGGTTTATGGAATTCTCTTTCCTAGAGAGCATTTAATATTTTTAAAGCTGAATTTGATAGATGCTTTGACTGACAAGGGAGTCAAAAGTTATTGTGGGTAGACAGAAAAGTAGAGCTGAGACCATAATCAGATCAGCCATGCTCTTATCAAATGGCAGAACAGGCCCTAGGGGCCAATGGTCCACTCCTGCTACTAATTTGTATGTTAGTAAGTCGTAAGTAACATTCGCACCGCACAAATGTCAAGTAAGCACCATCTCCAAAAAGAGAACCTAACCATTATTCCTTGACATACAGTAGCATTACTATCGCTGAATTCCCCCATTATCAACATTTTGGGGGCTTACCATTCACCTGAAACTGAACTAGGCCAGCCAGAACAGCCATATAAATACCGTGGATACACTAGGTCAGAAACAAGGAATTCTGAGGCAAGTAACTCACTTCCTGGCTCCCCAAATCCTGTCCACCATCTACAAGGCACAAGTCAGGAGTGTGATGAATTCTCTCCACTTGCCTGGATGAGTGCAACTCCAAATAGCGCTCAAGAAGCTCAGCACCATCCAGGACAAAGCAGTCACCTTGATTGGCATCCCTTCCACTGACTTAAACATTTGCTCCCTTCACCACCGATGCAGTGACAGCAGTGTGTAGTATATACAAGATGCACTGCAGAGACTCACCAATGCTCCTTCAACACCTTCCAAATCTGCGACCTCTACCAGCACAATGAACAAGGGTAGCAGGAGCATGGGAACACCATTACCAGGGCCCCGTCCATGTCACAGATCATCCTGATTTGGAACTATAATTGCTGCTCCTTCACTGTTGCTGGATTAAACTTCTAACAGCTCTGTAGGTGTACCTGCACCAGAAGGGCAACAAATGTTGGCCTTTCCTGCAACATCCACATCCCAAAGGTTTATGGCAAGGGCAATGTCTCTTGGTATTTATGAATATGAAATAAGTGCTGGCCTTGCCAGCAACACCCACATCTCTTAAAATAAAAGGAGGAAAAAAAAACTTACTTGTTCAACTTCAGCTACTGCCTTTGCGCTTCCACCCATAGCTTTAAAGAAAAGGAAAAATTCTTTATGATACAGTGAAACTGTACAAACAGGTACTTACCATAGTCCCAAATAACAGATACAAACTGCCCCTTGATACCAGATTCTCGCAAATTATCAACGGCAGAATGAAATACAGCAAGTCCATCCACAACATAAAGTATGGGACACACAGGCAAGTATGAGGTGGCAGCAGGTGAAAAAAAGGCTTTGGATCAGAGGTTTCTTTTCAATATGCATAACAGTCAAAAAAAAAAACTGCTCCTACTCTGAGATTGCATGCTTACATGGCTTTATCATAGTGATAATGCGGTTTCTCAGCCATTGTGGCAACTGGATAAAACAAATCTCCAGAGCATACAAGTCAGGGACTGCCATTGGAATCACAGGAGGTTGGTGGCAGGGAAGAAAAATTATCATAGTTGTATTTCACTGGTGGCATTCAACACCTCTCATGCTTCCATACTCTTGATTCTGCCAAGCCAGTTTCCTTAGCTGTGATTTGCTAGGTAGTGAGTAGGAACATTGGGAACCTCATTCATCAAGTCATATGTGCCACTATTTAGTGGAGATACTTGGCTATTAATATTACACGCTAAATTTAATGCCCTTTCCCAGAATTTACATGGCTCTTTACTAGGTCAAATCTGATGAAACACCACAGTTGCGCCAGCAGAGGGGAACAGAAAAAGTGGGTGTTGATTGGGCTCTAGGATAATGTGGGGTGGGGTAGGGCTACAAAAAAAAACTTTGGTACTCCTAATGTCGTGGGGCATAATAATTTTATTAAATGATAGAATTCACCCATATACAAAGATAGAGCCAGAGCTATTGGTTGTTTGATTATTTGACAAAGTTTGCCCTGTACCCTTGGCACCATTGAATGTTTAATAATTATGGAGCCTATTCTAACTTAATATACATAAAGAGTCTAATAATGCTAACTTACAATATAGTAATGATTACAAATATATATACATCTTATCTCAATATTACAACTTTACTTAAAATGTTAATTGAGTTGAAGTAGTTCAAGAAGAGCGTGAAAATTTGAAGAATTTCCAATGACAACAGTGGCTCAGCTCTTCTGGTAGGGGGTCGATGCTGAGCATATTGACACTGCGAGTGAAGATTGCTATGACCCAATCCTTTTACGACTTTTCAGCCATAGCTTCCGATCCCTGCTGAAGTATCGAAGGATCAGTGCAGCCATCCATAGGGAGATTCATTGGGCACAAGAGATGGAAGAATGAAGGACATGCCCCCTTTGCACATTAAAAACTTACCCGAATAAGGCAGTTATTAAAGGTCTAAGTCTTTCAGCAAATGAGTGAGATAGTGAATGGACAAGTTCGTGAATGGGTTGGTGGGTAAGCTGGGTTGGCTAGGAAGGGTGATGGGTTGGTCAGGTCATGTGCGCGCTCAGTTGAGTTGCACCAGGTATTAAAGTGCCTAATATTTCCAAGGTGTAGTGGAAATAAGCCCATTGAAAGTTTAAATTTCCAAGGTACTTTCAGTGTGTGTCCGTGTGTCAGGCCTTCAGCATATCTCCCAACTCACATCCCATTGTGTTCAATGTGGAGACTGGAAAATTTGGGCTTGTAAATTTAACCTGGCAGTTTGATTAGTGAAAGCTATCTTCAATTTGAGTTTTCTGCCCGAAGGCGGGGCTGACCCGCAGCACCACAACTTCAACCAGGAGGCAGGTCTGATTGCACCCAAGCCAGGATGGGGATTGCATCCTGTGCTGCCAGCACCAATCTGATCCACATCGGCCATCCAGCCAGTGAGCCAACTACCCCCTCACCCAGGGGGTATGAGTTGCCATAGCAATATAAACATTTTACATGCATGTTATAGCATAGAGCTATGGATAGTGATGGTATCTCAATTTATTTCCAACACGTGGCTGACCAAGAATCTCTCCCATTCTTGCTGCCTGAAGTTGGCATATGTTGGAAAGATTTACAAGTTGATACTCAATCTGTTTGGCCATGTTATGCATCTTCCTTGCCTAAGTCCTGGAGTGGGACTTGAACCCAGAGCTTCAGGCTCAGAGGCAAGGACACCACCCACTGCACCACAAGGCCTCCATAATGAAAGCTATGTATCTTAATTTTGAGGAACTTAAAAAGGGTGTTAAGTTTAATCCAATTGCCTCTGGTTCTTATTACATTTCAAAGAATTTTATGTTGGACCCTTTAATCACTCCAACTACCGTTCATGAGGTTTATTTTGTTTTTGCTTCTCCATACACATTTTTTCATGATTTGTAGTTATTATCTTAAAGTATTGTTACATTGGCTACGGAAACATGTTTTCTTTTTGGGTGATGATATAGGGCTTTCATACTTTGTTGTATGGGCATGAGTTTCAGCTTAATGAAAGTTGCCCAGCCATATATTGCTGATATATGAGCCAGGGTTTCATTGCCAAAATTGTGGTCTTGCCAAAGTTTCATTAGTCCACACACTCCAAATGATAGTGTATTTGGCGGGGGGGGAGGAGGAGGAGGAGGAGGAGGAGGAGGAGGAGGAGGAGTATACATTTGATCTTAAATGTTACAGCATCTACAAAGTTTAGTTGTTTCATATTGCCGGTTAAGTTAACCCAATCGTTTGCAGTTTTGTTCTTCTGATAGTAGGGCAGTCCTTGCTATTGGAGTTTTGCTTATTTTCAATTCTGAATATATTTTATAAAAAAGGTAAAATACTGTGGAAGCTGGAAATTTGAAACAAAAAAAATGCTGGAAAAACTCAGCAGGTCTGACAGCATCTGTGGAGAGAAAGACAGAGTTAACGTCGAGTCTGAAGAGTCAAGTGGACTCGAAACGTTAACTCGTCTTTCTCTCCACAGATGCTGTCAGACCTGCTGAGTTTTCCAACATTTTGTTTTTGATCATTTATTCACTACCTCTCATAATAAAAGGATAGCATTTCATTAGCTTTCTTAATCACCTGCTGCAGCTGCATGCTAACTTTTTGTAACTCATATACTAGAACACCTAGATCCCTCCACGCCTCAGAATTATGCAGCCGTTCTTCATTTAATACTCTGCTTTTTTTGTTCTTCCTGCCAAACTCAACACCTTCACATTTTCCCACATTAAAACTCCATTTGCAGATCTTTGCCCACTCACTCAACCTATCTATTTCCACCTGCAACCTCATGTCCTCTTCACAACATACTTTCTTACCTATCTTTGTATCATCTGCAGATTTAGCTACCATGTCTTCACTCGCCTCATCTAAGTCATTGGTGTAAATCATAAAAAGTTGAGGCCCCACCAGACCCCTGCGGGACTCCACTCGTCACATCCCGCCAATCAGAAAAAGACCCATTTATGCATACTCTCTGCTTTCTGCCAGTCAGTTAATCTTCTATCCATGCTAATATGTTACCTCCTATACCATGTGCTTTTATTTTCCGTAATAATCTTTGATGTGGCATTTAATCAAATGCCTTCTGGAAATCCAAGTACAGTACGTCTACAGACTCTACTTTATTCACTGCGCATGTTACTCCTTCAAAAATCTCCAATAAATTGGCTATACGTGACTTTCCTTTCACAAAACCATGCCGACTCTTCCCAATTGCCTGGAGCTCTTCTAAGTGCCCAGCTATAACCTCCTTAATGATCGATTCTAATAACTTCCCCACGACAGACATCAAGCTAACTGATGATAGCTGTTGTGATACCTGTTGGGTGGATTTTATTTCTGTCTCACATTTCTTTCATATGTCTGTTGTATATTTTATATCTGAGAGCTATGTAAGAGATGTCACTAGTTTCTATGTGTAACAGGTTTCATTCATAATGCTTTAAAACATCTACTCAGTCAGCTCCAGTTTCCAGCTCTTTCTACAGCTTTGTTTACTTTTTTTTGAGTCCACACCCAGATCGAATCAATCAACAACATGAGCATAGCTGTCAACAGACACACAACCAAACAAAGAACAATTTTTAGTATTGTGTGGGTTTTGAGGTCAACTTCTTCAAGATTGTGTACTTAATTCAAAAGTTTTTCCTGAGAGATTATTCTTCCAGGGTTATGTATTTCATATATTTGTTGTCAGAGGTCCATTTTTTCCCCATGATTGTATAGGAAAAGACTTGTTCTTGGTTGACTTATGGACCCCGGCAGTCTTTTATGTAAAAACATAAGGGGAAAGTAGGTGGCTTTTTTGACCACTTCCTTTTTCCTCTCTCAATAATAGTTGACATTGGAACATTTTATTGGTCAGGTTAACGACAATTGATTTGTTTCTTTCATAATGTTTTAGAGTATGGTTACATTCTTGTCACAATTTGGTGACACTACCATGAAACCCTTCTGACGTGGACTTAAACAGATCACATTGAGTGTAATTATTTGGTCTCCAATTAATGGTATTTTTGAGGAGCTCTGGGACCCCCGATTTAGGGGTAAGCCTGCCTGGCTGTTTTTCAAATTATCTGAAAGTGTTTGCGTTTTAAATAAGGGCGATAGTCTAGGTGGTAGAGTGAATTAGGTTCCCTCAAAGTCCTTCAGATTTTCTAAGGAAGTACCATCAGTCTCGGACACAGCCTTTTTCCATTTCATCCAGCGTGGATTTTATTTGTGTCTCACTTATATCTTTCATATGTCTGTACTGTTTGGTGTTTCAATGCATCCCCACAATTTCTTGATATTGGCTGGATTGCTTGGTTTCTGTGACATATTTCTAATGCTTTAACTTCCAGCCAAAGTTGGCAACTCTACTTGACCAGCATATTGACTGCTAACAGCCTCCTTCCCAGCAGCACAAATATTGGCAGCTGCAGCATCCAGAAGGAGGATGGTCTTGGACAGGGGTCCACAAGACATTAACCTTCCTCCAATTTTGCTGGGATCTGGCTGGTTGTACAGCAGCTAACACTGTCAACATAGCAATTCTCAAGATCGGGTCACTCCCTTCCTCAATAGAAACAGATAATGAACCAGGAAATCTAATGAAAAGAAAATGACCTGAAGTCACACCTTGCTGGCATAGAGTGTGAAAAAAAGGAAACTGCAGGGGGCAAACCTAATTTTGGAATAATAGGCTTATACAGTTTACTGTACAAACAATGTACATTTTGAAATAACAATACCCAATGCAAGTCCCTCAGGCTTAATGTGCTATCGATTCAGGCCCTCAGCAAGATAAATTAGAAAAATATGGCAGCAATTTGTGTGCAAGGTCCCCATTCAGTCTCAACCCTGTAACAGTATACAGCAGATACAGGGGGAGCAATGCCTTACCAAGGTAATCCTGGAAATCCATCTGTCTAACAGCCAATGGAAGTTTCATAATTGCACGGCTGTAGTAAGCATCTACTGTGATGAGAAGATTGTTCATTGCTTTTTCCATCTCTCTCTTCCGCCGATCAACTACACAAGAAGAAAAGTCACAATTCAGACCAGAAAACATTTAAGTGCAATTACTGACTGAAAAATTAACCATTGTTCACCTTCTTTCAGAATTTAGTGTTCAAGGCGTGGGGCAATATTACTGGAGAAAAAAAAGCAGCAGCCTTTTTTCCAGTTCACTGCAACCATTGAAACGCTGATAAGTACAAAGCACCTCAGCAAAATGTCATTGCCCAAATTCAAAACTGAATAAGTACTTTGCGTCAGTTTTCACGGTGGAAGACCCGAGTAACATCCCCAAAGTTTAAGAGAGTCGGGGGGCAGAGGTGAGTATGGTGGCCATTACCAAGGAAAAGGTGCTAGGAAAACTGAAAGGTCTGAAGGTGGATAAATCACCTGGGCCAGATGGATTACACCCCAGAGTTCTGAAGGAGATAGCTGAAGAGATAGTGGAGGCGTTAGTGGTTATCTTTCAGGAATCACTGGAGTCAGAGAGGGTCCCAGAGGACTGGAAAATCGCTAATGTAACCTCCCTGTTTAAGAAGCAAAAGGAAATTACAGGCCGATAAGCCTGATGTCGGTTGTTGGTAAGATTTTAGAGTCCATTATTAAGGATGAGATTTCAAAATACTTGGAAGTGCTTGATAAAATAGGGCAAAGTCAGCATGGTTTCATCAAGGGGAGGTCATGCCTGACAAATCTGTTAGAATTCTTTGAGGAGGTAACGAGTAGGTTAGACAAAGGAAAGCCAATGGATGTTATCTACTTAGAGTTCTAGAAGGCCTTTGACAAGGTGCCACACAGGAGGCTGCTCAGTAAGATAAGAGCCCATGGTGTTAGAGGCAAGGTACTAGCATGAATAGAAAATTGGCTGTCTGGCAGGAGGCAGAGAGTGGGGATAAGGGGGTCCTTCTCAGGATGGTAGCCGGTGTTCCGCAGGGGTCAGTGTTGGGACCACAACTTTTCACTTTATACATTAATGATCTAGATGAAGGAACTGAGGGCATCCTGGCTAAGTTTGCAGATGATACAAAGATAGGTGGAGGGACAGGTAGTATTGAGGAGGCGGGGATGCTGCAGAAGGATTTGGACAGGTTAGGAGAATGAGCAAAGAAGTGGTAGATGGAACATAACGTGGGGAAGTGTGAGGTCGTGCACTTTGGTAGGAAGAATAGAGGCATAGACTATTTTCTAAATGGGGAGAGAATTCAGAAATCTGGAGTGCAAAGGGACTTGGGAGTCCTAGTCCAGGATTCTCTTAAGGTTAACTTGCAGGTTGAGTTGGTAGTTAGGAAGGCAAATGCAACGTTGGCATTTATTTCAAGAGAACTAGAATATAAAAGCAGGGATGTGCTGCTGAGGCTTTATAAGGCTCTGGTCAGACCACATTTAGAATATTGTGAGCAATTTTGGGCCCCGTACTTCAGGAAGGATGTTCTGGCCCTGGAGAGGGTCCAGAGGAGGTTCACGAGAACGATCCCAGGAATGAAAGGCTTAACATACGAGGAACGTTTGAGGACTCTGGGTCTATACTCGATAGAGCTCAGAAGGATATGGCGGGGGGATCTGATTGAAACTTACAGAATACTGAAAGGCCTGGATAAAGTGGACATGGGGAAGATGTTTCCATTAGTAGGAGAGACTAGGACCCGAGGGCACAGTCTCAGAGTAAAGGGAAGACCTTTTAGAACAGAGATGAGGAAAAACTTCTTTAGCCAGACAGCAGTGAATCTATGGAATTCAATGCCACAGAAGGCTGTGGAGGCTAGGTCATCGAGTGTATTTAAGAGCGAGATAGATAGGTTCTTGATTGGTAAGGGGATCAAAGGTTACGGGGAGAAGGCGGGAGAATGGGATTGAAAAACTTATCAGCCATGATTGAATGGCGGAGCAGACTCAATGGACTGAATGGCCTAATTTCTGCTCCTATGTCTTATGGAAATAAACCTAATTATACCAAAGATAACTTTGCCAGGGAGATGGGGATGGGACGTGTAGATAAATGGAGAGAAAAAAACTGCCTGACCAGAAACGGATGAAAAAAATTAAACTCACAAATCAGAAATAAAAATAGAAAATGAAAGAAACACTCAACATGTCTGGCAGCATCTGTGGAAAGAGAAACAACATTAATATTTCAGATCGTTGATCTTCCACCAGAAGGCTGAAAATCAAACTTGTCGTCATCTGTCCATCAATTCAAGGATAAAGTCTATTCAGGATCACGGGTTCCTGTTGTGGGTCTTCATGTGAGTGAACAACCCCAATTCTCAACACGCATACCTTTGCGCATATGGGACCAGGCATCCTGAGGTAGTGGGACCCAGGGTAAAGGATTAGTTTCCTTTTCTTTCCTTCTCAGTCACCACTCTGCTCATTATTGAGGCGTTTGGACTTAAAGTTGATGGACAAACTGTTGCCATTTTGAACCATTTGGCGGGGAGGGGAGTTTGCAACCAGTCATTAATGTCAATGCTGCCACAATTCAAGGGTAGCTTCAGATCGTCTTTGAAGCATTTTCTTTGTCCTCCCCTGGAATGCTGGCCATTTGAGGGTTGAGAAAACAGGGCCTGGCAGGGGAGATGCCTTTTGGCCATAAGGACATAGTGTCCATCGAAGTTGATTTTGCAGGAGTCTTGCCTGAATGTTTGTGGAGCTGGCTTCTTGAAGGACATTAACATTTATTCAACTGCCCTCCAACTGAATCCTGAGGATGCAGTGAAGGCATTGCCGATGGCATTTGTCTAAAGTGTCTTAAGTGTCGCTGACACACAGTCCAGGTCTCACTGTTGGGTGACAACTAGGACTGTATACTAGGACTTTTGTTGACGTCTTTACTTGGTGTAGCTTTTAGAAGGCTGAGCTGGATCTCCTGCTGTTGGATCTCCTAGTTAATGATGGCTTTTTTGGAGGGGTGGCCACCAAGGATGCGAAGCACTCAACATATTCTAGAGTCTCTCCTTCAACTTATATGGGAAGTGGAATATTTGGCTCACCACTTATGGGGTTATATATGAGTTTTGATTTGCCAACATTCATGGGCAGGCAAAAGCTTCATGTCTGCAAAATTTAAGAAACTGGGACTGGCTTGCAAATCTACTGAAGAGTGGGTGACGACACTGCTGTCATCCACAAACTGCGGATCATGTACATCAAAGTGGTCAGTTTAGTTTTGGCATGGAGGCAAATGAGGTTAGCGTTTTCCATTTAGGCAGTATTTCACACTCCAGATCTTCAATGAGGTTAATAGCCAGTCAGTAAATAGTATGGGGGCAGAGTACTTAAAGTCAAATTCACACTGCTTATCAAAGGAGAAACAGGGAGGTAGGGTAAAGTTAAACATGGATACAATGACTAGGGCTGGCAGACAAGAAAAGATAGCTTCACAACAGAGGACACAGGATTAACCAGTTTAAACAAACAGAATCAGGGAGAACTAAAAAATACTGTCTGCACAGACTTCTTTGAGAAATATAGTCATAAAGTTAATTAAGCTCACGACCTTCAATGTCAAAATCCTTCAGGAAAGCCTGGAGCTTTTCATACTTCTTTAATTCCAGTGCATTCTTTTTGCGACCAGTTGCTTTCCGCCTTGCAGGCATTGTTCCCTGAAAGAGAGAGGAATTGGACATTATGTGGTACAAGATAATTGATGATTGGTCTCACAGTGGAAATGATTATTGCCAAATAAAATTTGTGTGTGGGTTACAAGTGCTTAGATTTACCTTTCCCTCCTTTTAAGTTTCAGATACCGGAGTGTGTCATCTGTTTTAATCCAGTATTTTGAAAGATTAGCAACATTATGCTTTAACAGTTACTACAGTTCACTAACTTTATATGACCAAGTTTCATTCCATCAGGTGGTTTATTTAGTTTCTTTCTTTCTGGAATACTAAAATAAGTTCAGCTTGAGGCTTGCTGGGACAATAAACCTGATTGAAGCACCCATACAATCATAATACAAAAAGGCATCACTGATATAGGCACCATCCAAATTCATGCCTTTGAAAAATCAGCATCACCAGAAATGGCAGGAGGACACTTCAATTATTGCTAGTCTTCAGCGTATCTGCAAGCATAGCTTGGTCTTCCCAACTCCAAAAGTTTCTTTCAACTGCAAAACAGCCAACTTCTTGTTGCGTTACTCCTTCCAGTCTCCAGAAATTTGGGGGAGGGGATCCTGATCACCTGCATCAGGTTGAGTCAGAAGAGAGAGAGATACCTTCCAAGAGCTCCATGACTGATCTGACTGTGGAGCCATTTAGTTGAACCCAGACCTTGAATGCTGCACGCAGCACCAGGCAGAATGGATTGCTGCTGTGACATTAGTCAGCACTCTGTCTCAGCATGCAGGCTTACCCTGGACATAGTCTCTTCCTGCTGTACCTGGGGTGGAGGAAGATCAAGTCGGTCTACCTGGGAGGGAGGCACAACTGCAATATGATCACTGTCAAACAGACAGCTCCTGGCGAGCTCTCCGGTTCCAATTATCCTCCTTGCTTTAACTTCCCCTAGTGTAGATTGGGAGTGTCACCTTCTTGCTTATCCACCTACTCAAATAGGGAACTGGCCTTAACAGGTCGAGGCCTTACAGTCCATTCTCCCATTTGGTCATTCTATTCCACCACTTTCACTTAGTCTACAATCCATTCTGAATAGGGCAGGCACTTACCAAGTCCATCCTGTCCAGATGTTTTAGACCAAAGAAGACATTGATAAGGACATTGCCATCCTTGACCATAAAGGGTGGGACGTGGTTTACAATACAGGTCAAACTAGTGCCCTACGTTTTGGTGATTGGGGGTTCTGAACTTCAGTCATCATTGCTCTTTCTGAGCCCACTGCTTGTACCAAAGACTTTAGCTCACATTGTATGTTTGTACTCAAGCTTTGCAAGAGGCCAGGGTGCTCTGCAGCCCAGGCCTATCCAACATGTGACAATCTAAACTAGAGGTTTAGTGCTGCAAAAGAATGGAGGGAAAGGATCTGAGCTCCTGGCAGTCATTTCAAACTAATCTATCCACCTTTGAAAGACCATCTCAAAATGCCTTCTTTATATGGTTAAAACATTCATTCAATACAGTACCCAGACAATTATGTACTTAGCTTGGTCAAAAGAAATGTGAACAAACTTAGTCATGATAGTTTGAAGCAGATAATCAACAGATAGTTTGATTATGCTTTCAGCTCTGTAGTATAACATCCTTTACATATGTTCCCTTATAAATGCCATAAAAACAGCATAACCTAGAGTTCAACAAAGGGTGCTTGGGATCGGTACTCACCAGTTATTGTATTTAAATAACCTCAGGACGCTTTTGCGTCACTGCACAAAGTCAAACTAATTGCTAACAGTTGAGTACTCTATTTGGAACTAGGGTAGTCCGCTACAGTTGCGCCAAGCAGCAATTTAACACCAAGCAAGGGATACCCAGGTGGTATCTGGGGCCAATGTGCAACCTGGTATCAGTGCGGTTGTTCTATGCAGTTGTGGCTTGATGTTACTGTCTCTCTATCACCCAGTGTGGGTTTTAGGCTCATTTTTAGAAATAAAAAATGATGCGTAACGATTGACAAGCATTGATCCACTCAGGTTGCTTCCCCATTGCTTAAGGAACAGGGCCAATGAAAAGCTACCATCATTGGGACATGGAGTAAGTGACATTCATACGCCCAGAGGTGATTATAGTTCAGGTTATTTCTTTGTTACACTCCATTGCCAAACCCCTGCCATTTGACAAACTGTTAGTACCCTAGCCATGTCTAGCCCCAGACAGGAGTCTCTGTGCAGCATTGTCTACATCAAGGCCATGCTCATCTGTTCTTGGGTGAAAAAAGAACAGCTTGTTTGTCTTTTCTCAGGTATACAGATCCTATTTATTCAAGAAGCCCAAGTGCTATATAATACTACAGAGCTGAAAGCATATTGAAATAACATTATTGATTGTGACCTTCAAGCTTTCATGATTAATTTTAATCACATGGCTTTTGACCTAGCTAACTACACAATTTTCTGGATAACAATTGAATAAACGTTACAAGATGGTCTGAGGTGAGGCGGCAAGTGGTGGAGTTTGAAACGTTTCAGGGTGTTGAAGTGATTAGAACGGGGGCCAGGAGATTAAGCTTTTCAACACCCCTTCCAAGATATCCTTTGGCTTAGCATTCTTCCCCCCCTCCCAGATTAAGCCTTTATGATAAAACATGGGACACTTTCATCCTAAATTGAAGACTCTGTTATACAGGTTCATGTAACCGCAGAGTATAATTAGTATTCTTCCCCATGCTCAGTATGGGTAGGGATCATGCAGAGGGGGAAAAAGATAAAAGCAGATAAAAGTAGAGGACAAAGGAGAGAATGACTGAAGCCAGACCACAAAGAGCATTTAGGTAGGAAAATAGAAGGCCAACACCTGAAGTTACCAGTGGGATAGAGGGATTAAATTGGAATCCAGGGGACAGACAGGCAAACTGACGTTAGCATAGCTTCAGGTAAAAGAAAAGGATTGTCTGAATTGAGATTAACCACCTCAAGAGCAAAGAGGAGCCCCAGCACACTGCCACTCATAGGTCACATTGCCAGTCATCAGGAGATAACTGCCAATCAGTTTTGCTTAAGAGTCTCCACTGAAAGAGCTCTTTTCCACCCAATCAAGATTTACACTACAAATACATTTATATAGTACCTTCAACAAAGGAAAACCTCCCAGAGCACTTTACACGAATGTAAACACAGTATCTTTACAGTGCAGGAGGCCATTTGGCCCATCGAGTTTGCACTGGCTCTTTGAAAGAGCATCCCACCTCCCTGCCTTACCCCCATAACATTGCAGAGTCTCTTTCAGGTAGCAATCCAATTCCATTTTGAATTCCTTGATCAAATGTGCTTCTACCACCCTTCAGGAAGTTTGTTCCAGACTCCAGCCACCCTCTGGGTGAAAAATTGTTTCCTCGCATCACATTTCTTCCTTTTGCTAATTATTTTGAATCTGTGCCCTCTAGTTCTTGATGTTCTCTTGAGTGGGACAGTTTCTCATTATTTACCCTGTCCATACCCTTCAGGACCTTGAGTACCTCTATCAAGTCTCCTATCAGCCTTCTTTTCTCTAAGGAAAACAGTTCCAACCTCTCCAATTTAAAACATAGCTACAATTCTTCATCCCAGGGATCATTCTTGAGAATCTCCTCTTCACTCTCTCTTCAATGCCTTCATATCCTTCAAGTATGGCACCCAGAACTGGACACAGTACTCCAGATGAGGCCTATCTACTGTCTTGTACAAGTTCAATATGAACTCCTTACTCTTGTACTCAATGTCCCTATTAATAAAGCCTAAGGTACCATTTGCTTTACTAACTGGTCTCTCATCAAGCCCTGCTATCTTCAATTATCTATTTATGTATGCACTGAGGTCCCTCTGTTCCTGCACCTCCTTTAGAGGCTCTCCCTTTATTTATCAGCGATAATAATAATTGGCCAGCAATGTCAATGGAAACAGCAATACAAGTCACTAAAAGCTTGGTCAATGAATTAAGTTTTAAGGAGAGTTGTAGAGAGGAGAGTGTTGAAAACACAGGGAGGGGCTTGGGGAAACTTGGACTTGGTGGGCAAGAGAAAGAGGACAGTTGAACAGATGGCTTCAATCTGATATAAACAAGTCCACAAGCTCCTTGCATGTTGCTGGTGGGAGGCTGGAGGTCTGGGAGTTTAAGGAGATTGTTAGCAGGGAAAAGCCATAAGTAATCTTTGCAGTGCAGGATAATCTGCAATGAGCATTGCTTCTCTATCCATCGTGAGCAATTCCTACACCCATTTCCCTCACCACTTGACCTTCCAAACAAACAAGCATTTCTGCCTCACTCCACCTGCAAGGAACCCACCACCAAACATCATTCCACCACTCTGCCCACCTCAAGAGATCCAAATTACTATAACAAACTCCAGGCTACAATCACACTGGTGGGAACTGACAGAAACCAAGTACCGGGTGCCCTCTGGCAACGGCAGAGCATGGGGTGGCCATTCACACAAGCTACAAAGGACACATTTCCAAGAAAGAGTATCAACAACCTTTCTTCCCAGGGACAATCACATAGTGGAACAAGCTACCAAAGGAAAACAGAGCCTCATCACTTGAAACCTTCAAGACACATTTTTAGATCATTTTCATTGATACGTTTTCCATGTCCGTGGCTACCATATTGGTGGATTCAGTTATAGCCTTAAAACGAGTGTTGGATAAGTATTTGGTGCAGAAACAAAAAGTTCAGGGATGCGGGGGTGGGTTGAAGTTAGGAGTCACGACATTGCTCTTTGAAGGGTTGTAGGATGACTGTCCTCCTGCTGTGCTGCAGTTTTCTATTCTATTTTAGTAGGTCATGATAGTTCAGCAGATTAAAGGATGTTAGCCCGTGATAGCGACACAGCCAAAGCATAAAGGAAAAGATCCACACGCTCCGACCAACTCCCAGGATTCAACAAGTTCCTTCAATGCGACGGAAAACGTATAACTCAGCCCGGCAAACACCATGCACCAGATTGTGAACATTAAAACACAAAGAGACCCTCCGCCCCCCGCCTTAACTCACCAGCTCCGCTTCTCTTTCCAATAACTCCGCACCACAACTGTTCAATTTTCAAATCCACCAGCTCAACCAATCAGAAACACTACCAATCCGCAGCCAATCACAAAAGTGGCGACCGCAGTGACAGCCAATTACGCCCCAGTTTATGTAGCGGACGGCCAATCAGGCCCCGGCTTCCTCAGTGGCCAGTCAATCACAACCCTTCTGGCTCACTGGACGGCCAATCCCGATTCGGCGGCCTCAAAGGACGGCCAATCACGGATCGGCTCTCTCAGTGACCGGCCAACCACGACCCGGCTACTTCACCGGTTAATCAGGAACAGACAGGCTGCCTCAGTGGACGACTAATCAAGAATAGGCCGTCTTAGTGGGCGGCCAATCGGCGTCCGGCTGCCAGGTTCAAGGCCAATCACGGCCCGGTTGCCTCAGTAGACGGCCAATCACAGCTCGATTGAATACCTAAGTCCAAAATACAGAAATTCTTAAACCTGAACTTCCTTTGAGGCGCCTCTTAAAACTTATTGTTTTTGACCAAGTTTTTATCTGCCCTTTGTGCCTCTTTCAGTGTCATTTTTTCACAGAAGGTGCCATTCAGTTATCATCAGAATTTAGTCCTGCTTCCCAGCTTCATCCTCCTACTCCTACAAATGTCCAATATGTTCCTATGGAATCTGGCTCACTGCCCTCTCATGTGAGTGTGTTCCAGACCTTAATAATCATATAATTGCTTTGGCACAGATGGAGGCCATTTGGTCCATCGTGTCTGTACTGGCCCTCCGAATGAGCAATTCCCTTAGTGTAATTCACCTGCTTTCTCCCCATAACCCTGCACATTCTTCCTTTTCAGATAACAGTTTACTTTCCTTTTGAATGCTTCAATAGAATCTGCCTCCACCGCGCTCTCAGGCAGTGCGTTCCAGACCTTATAACCACTCACTGTGTGAACAAAAAGATAAAAGCAAAATACTTCTTGATTGGCCGCCTTCAACTAGCTTCTCTAATTGTTTTCATATGCCTGCAGTTGTGTCAGTATATTTGGTCGTTCACATCCACCGTGTATGATCAATGTGACAACTGCTATACACGTGTCCCAAGTTTCCATGTGGGCTCATTCCTGTTGAGAATATTGAAAGTTTGTATCCTGAATGGCTCTCCAATGCTCAACTCTGGAAATTATTTGGCAGTTTTGTCAAAATGTAATTTGGATTTCTGCTTTTCACCTTGAGTATTTCATTCACTCTTCTGACTTCAGAAGCTGTTTTGTTGTTGGAAGAATAGTTTGGGTGTGGTGTGACATTAGCCTTTGGACTGGACTACTTTCCATGCCTTCAATCGGTGTGTTTTTCCACTCGAGGATTGCCCTGTATACAGCTGTGCTAGATTTGCTTGATTTCTTCATGATTCCTTTGGTGATCTTCACTGCCGCCTCAAACTTTCCATTTGACTGGGGATAGCGTGAAGATGATGTATAGTATTGAATTTCCCAATCATTTGTGAAGCAGTTGAATTCTTCACTCATGAGCTGAGGGCCATTGTCACTCATCAGAATATCTGGAATGCCATAACAATTGAAGTGTGTTTTCACGCATTATACAATCTCACCAGGAGACATTGAAGCCAGCTAATCTAACTCCCAGTAGTTAGAATAGTACTCTATGGTGATAAGATAATCAGTTCCTGGTAGAGTAAACAGGTCTACTCCCAACTTCATCCATGGTCTGTCTGGGATGTCATGCTTCATCAACGACTCTCTAGCTTTTTTTCTAATTCATTTTTGGGATGTGGGCATTGCTGGCTAGGCCAGCATTTATTGTACATCCCTAATTACCTTTGAGAAAGTGGCAGTGAGCTGCCTTCTTGAACCTCTGCAGTCCCTGTAGTGTAGGTACACTCACAGTACTGTTAGGAAGGGAGTTCCAGGATTTTGACCCAGCGGCAGTGAAGGAACCGCGATATATTTCCAAGTCAGGTTCGTGAGTGACTTGGAGGGGATCTTCCAGGTGGTGGTGTTCCCATGTGTCTGTTGCCCTTGTCCTTCTAGATGGTAGTGGTCATGGGTTTGGAAGGTGCTATCTAAGGAGTGTTGATGAGTTTCTGCAGTGCATCTTGTAGATGGTACACACTGCTGCCACTGTTCGTCAGTGGTGAAGGGAGTAAATGTTTGTGGAAGGGGTGCCAATCAGGCGGGCTGCTTTGTCCTGGTTGGTGTCAGGCTTCTTGAGTGTTGTTGGAGCTGCCTTCATCCAGGCAAGTGGAGAGTATTCCATCACATTCCTGACTTGTGCCTTGTAGATGGTGGACAGGCTTTGGGGAGTCAGGAGGTGAGTTACTCGCTGCAAGATTCCTAACCTCTTGCCTTTGTAGGCACAGTATTTATATGGCTAGTCCAGTTCAGTTTCTGGTAACCCCTAGATGTTAATAATGTGGGCTTCAGCAATGATAATGCCATTGAATGTCAAGGGGCGATGGTTAGATTCTCTCTTGTTGGAGATGGTCGTTGCCTGGCATTTGTGTAGTGCGAATGTTACTTGCTAGGCCCTGCTTGCTAATTTTCTATCTAGCTCCCTAAATTCAGACTGCAGGACCACATCCCTCTTTCTACCTATGTCATTGGTACCGATGTGAACCCTGACTGCTGGCTGTTCACCCTCCCCCCCAGGGTGCTCTAAATCATCCTCAATGTGAAAAAATCCTCTTGTTCTTTAGCAAATCTTAAAGTGACCTCTGATTACCAACCCATCTACCAGTTTCTGTCTGCTTGTTCCATCAAACCTCTTCATAATTTTGAATACCTCTATTAGGTCTCTCCTTAAACTTCTTTGCTGTGGGAACATGGCATCAGGGACTTTAGCACCTCAAGCCATTCAATGAGATCATAACTGATCTGCGACAGGATTCCAAATCTACTTATCCTTAATGCTTTTGATTAACAGATTAATAATTAACAATTGCCATTTGCGAAAGGAAGTTCCAAATTTTTATCACCCTTTGCATATGGAAGTGTTTCCCAATCTCACTCCTGAAAGCTCTAATTTTTAGACTATGCCTCCTCGTCTTAGACTAGAGGTTTGCGAACTGTGGCTTCGCGGGTGCATACAGCTCATTAAGGACTCATGTCTAGTCCCCGGTATTCATCAATCAAACCCATTTTGATGATAATTAAATGACACTTGTTTTTTTTATTAAACTTTTATTAACATACTTGTGAGAAGTATAATTCAATTACCAACTTTTTGTGAACACCTTTAAAATGTTAATGAAATATTTCTGCCTTGTTTTTCATTATTATTAGCATTTGAGTGACAGCATTGTGGCTTTTAAGATATTGTATTTTTAACCCCTAAATTTTGAAAAGGGTAATTGTTATGAAGGTTGCCAATTGTTGTTCTGGACTCTCCAATATTTTGTAACTATTTTATCTGTTCCCCTTAATATCTTGAAAACGTTAATCAAATCACCCTTTAATTTTCAAAATTCAAGGGAATACAAACATAATTTGTGTAATCTCTGATTGTAATCTAACCTTTGGTGTCCAGATATCATTCTGGTAAATCTATGCAGTACCTCCTCCAAGGCAATACATCCTTCCTAAGATGTGGCGCTCAGAACTGCTCACAATACTCCAGGTATGGTCTAGCCAAGGATTTTTATTAGGATGCAGCCTTCTAACCCCTTATATTCTAGTACTCTTAGATATAAAGACCAGAATGCCATTAACCCTTTGATTATTTTCTGTAGCTGTTCATACCTTTTGAATGATTTCTGTACACGGGCTCCCAAGTCACCTTGGACCTCCACTGTTTCTAGCAGAATGCACTTTGTTCTGTCCTTTTTAGATCTAGAGTAGATGACCTCACATCTGCTTACACTGAATTGATTTAATCTATTAATAGCTGTGACTTTTATGTTTTAATCTACAAGGTACATAATTCCACCCATCTTAGTGTCATTAGCAAACTTGGATATGTGGCTTTCTGTCCCACCTTCTCAATCGTTAATATGGTAAATAGTTGAGGCCTTAACATAGATCCTTAATATATACCACTAGTCATATCATACCAGTTAGAATACCAGCCCATTATCCCTACTCTCTGTTTTTTGCCACTCAGTCAATTTTCTAATCTGGTCAATAATTTGCCTCAATTCCATGTGCATCACATTTAGTTAAGTTTCTTATGAGGGATTTTACCAAATGCCTTCTGGGAATCCAGCAAAATAACATCCATTGGCATTCCCCATGCACTATCTTAATCACCTCTTCAAAGAAATTCAATCAGGTTCGTCAGGCGTGACCTATCCTTTACAAATCTATGCTGGTTGTCTCTGGTCAACTGAATTTTCAAGGCATTCAGTTACCCTATCCTGAACTATAGACTGTAGATATTTTCTGACAACAGATGTTGGACTAACTGCTCTATAATTCCCTGGTTTCCTGCTTTCACCTTTCTTAAATAGCACAGTGGTGTGCAATTTTCCAATCTAAAGCAAGAATTTGAGCATCAAGACAATTTTGGAAGATTATAGTGAGGACATTTGCAATGTCTCATGGTATGGACAGGAGTGGGATTAATTTAAACTGCATAAATTCCTCTTCTAGCCACTTGCCTATAAACAGAAAAGTGTTTTGATTTGCTCCCTCCCCCCACCCCCGCCAATTTAAGCAGTGGCTTTTCCCAACCCCTCGGTTTTGGTGTGATCTAATTTTTATTATTAACCCCACAGCAAACTTGAAAGAGGATGAACTCAAAGGGTTAGTTTATTTGCACACACTCAATGTGGTAGGAGGATCACAGCATTGCCTCCTTTGCATTCGTACAGTAAAGGAGGGATAGAGAAAAGAAATATTAACAGTGCAGAGACCACAGAGAAACAAATTATTGTTTCAGATGGGTGCAGAGTCCAGAATCCAAGTCCAAAGAAGTATTTCTTCATGGAGGTCGGTGAGCTGAAAACAGATGCTGGATAATTCACTTTTCTGGTGAATTCACACGATGAGATAGGCATGCAGAGGTGAATAAGTCTTATAGGCGATGGTACAGAAGTTCCAGCAGAAACAGTGTAGATGTGGCCAGGTATTCAAGCTGGGCAGAGCTTCTTTTCTGTGAGGCTGCTTGTAGGATGGTAAACAGCAGACTGACTGCTGTTCGTAATTGTCCCGGAATTTGGCTTGATCTCCCATGGACTTCCCGAGACTCCATTTGTCCCGGATCTCTCCAGACAGTGAGGGAGCAAACTGCTCAAGGCCTCCCCTTGTCGCTGCCAATCATTGTTGGTGTATGCGCACTATGCTGCCACCAGAGCTAGCACAGGACTCATGAGCAGACACAGAGCATAGCAGCACTAGTGGCTGGCACCACTCTCCTCCCAGCTTCAACAGATTGGCATTGCAAAACAAAAACAGAATTACCTGGAAAAACTCAGCAGGTCTGGCAGCATCGGCGGAGAAGAAAAGAGTTGACGTTTCGAGTCCTCATGACCCTTCGACAACGTCAACTCTTTTCTTCTCCGCCGATGCTGCCAGACCTGCTGAGTTTTTCCAGGTAATTCTGTTTTTGTTTTGGATTTCCAGCATCCGCAGTTTTTTTGTTTTTATTTAGATTGGCATTGCAGTTGGGTGAGTTTGAGTAGGAGGGTGGGTTCGGCAGGCTCCATCTTGCCTGAGCGGAAGGGACAGCAACACTATGGGTAGAATTTTCCGCTCGGCATGTGGGCGCGCACCAAACACGTGAAATAGCGTGCGATAACGTTAGATGAGCGTCCTGACGCCATTGCGCACTCACATGATATTTTGATCAGTGCGTGTGCGCAAAAGTCGGCAGCGTGCCTGACAATTAAGGGCTTGTTAAGACCGTTAAAGGAGCAATTAACAGCAATTTTTCGCTGCCTGTCCAGAGTTACAGTTGGCGGGCGGGTGAATCAGCCAGGCAGCCTTTGCATTTTTGAAGAAACCTCACCCAAGGGTGGGATGAGGTTTCTGAGATTAATTCAAAAAAAGATTAAAGTGTTTGGACAGAATGTTCAGCGTCTGCATGTTGAGGTGCCTCATTCTGAGACCTGCACATTTTTTGAGGATTTTAAATTCTGATTTTATCGATTTTAAACTCGTCAGCTCCCTGCCTTCAGGGAGCTTTCCTTCCGCGCTCCCACGCTGACTTCAGCGCTCGCCCTCCTTCTGCCCCGGCAGCGCTGAGCTTTTCAGCGTGCCTTTCACGCTGGCTGGGCGGTCGTTAATTGGCCATCCAGTGTGAATCTGCGGTCAGCGGCCTGTTCCCCGGTCACCCGCTGACCCTAAAATTCTACAGTATGTAGTTCCAGCATCCCCTCCTGTTCCTTTGGACCCTGGTAGCACCCAGCCCCAGGCTCCTTTGGTCTGTCACCAGCCTCCACCTTCCACTCTCTAGGTGAAGTGTCTCTCAATTCCACCCCCAGGTTACTCTGGTTATGTTCTGGAACGCGGTGCCTGAAAGACCAGGGGAAACAAATTCAATCACTTTCAAGAGGGAATTGGATAAGTACTTGAACTGGATAAATTTTGCAGGGTTACGGGGGAATGCGACTAAATGAATAAACTGCACCAAAAAGCTAGCACAGGCACGCTGGGCCGAATGGCCTCTGCGCGGCGTTGGTGGCGCTGACTAGATGCCCCGGGAGAGGATGGTGGGAAGAGTGGATCCGGGGAAAGACTCACGATCATTACTGACCGCTCAGCTTCTCACTGACAATCGCCGGCCCGCGCCACTACAGTTTAAAATTCAAGTACAGCAAACGAGCCATTCACAGCACAGCCGGTTCATGTAGCCGCCAATCACAGTGCGGCCGGCTGAGGAGTCAGCTAGTCACAATGCAGGCGGTTGAGAAGGCAGCCAATTACAGTGCGGCCAAATGAGGACACAGCCAATCACAGTGCAGCCTGCTGAGGGGACGGTCATTTACCATGCGCTTTTCCCAGGGCAGGGCCACAGCACCCAATCAAGGTTCAATATTGAAAAGCTGAAGTATTTTTTGAGAATTTAAGAGGAACAAAAAAAGCCGAAGAGTCAAATCTACCATTCTATTCTCAGTTTCGATTTAGATATTGGTGGGATAGAAATTGAAATTTTACTATGGGCAATGCATTATGGGACTTGTAGTCCTGAAGCCGTTCGGCGGCGGCGCGCATGCGCGGGTCCTACGCTCTGCGGAATCGGATCCAATTTCGGGCGTTTGAGTGTGTTGTGGTGCAGGTACAGTGTTCCAGACAGGCATTTGGGGTGAAGGCCGATCACTGGAGTTAAAGTCACCGTGGTTGCCACGTGAGCCGGTTGGAACTGGCCAGGGTTAAGCCTGTGTAAGAAAGGGACGGAGCCTGAATGACCTTCTCCCATGTGGGTTTCTCAGGTTCAGTGCAGTGGGATATCTTAACTCGTTTAGCACCCCCCAGGCAGGACACGTTACAGACTGTCAATGTGCAAGTACAGTATAACCGAAAAACTCGAGGAAGTCTTTCAGAGTGTTAGTAGTAAGGGAATGGGGCTCTGTAGGACCAAATCGTGATTGCATTCTCAGTGCACTTTGTTGCTGACAGCAAATTGCATTTATATAGCTTCCAGGAAAACGGCCAAAGGCACTTCACAGGATCATCATCAGACAGAGGTTGATCCTGAGCCACAGATCGAGATTTTTACATAGAAGACTTAAAACTCAGAAATAGGCTTTAAGCAGGAGAGGGAGGCAGAGAGGTTTAAGGAGGAGTCCCAGATCTAGGGGCCAAAACTGTTGCAGAGAGTGATGCTTGGGGAGGCTGAATTTGGAGGTATGCTGAGTTCTTGAAGGATTATAGCCCTAGAAAAGGTTACAGAGTTAATGAGGTTAAGGCAATGGAGGGACTTGAACATAAGGATCAGCATTTAAAGTTTGATATGTTGATGGACTGGATGTAGGTCATTGAACACAGTGAGTGCAAATTAGGATATGGTTAGCAGGGTTTATGGAGTTTGGGAGGCTGGCAGGAGAGCATTGAAATGGTCCAGTCTGGAGGTAATCAAAATGTCTTTGAGGGTTTCAATAACAGACAGGGGCTGAGCCAGATGATATTACAGAGTTGTAAGTAGGTGGCCTTGGCGACGCAGTAGTTATGAGGTAGGGAGCTTAGTTTGGCATCAGGCCACAGAGGTGTGAACGGTCCAGTTTGGTCTGAGACAGTGACTAAGGAAGGTGAAGAAGTCAATGAGTGAGTGAAGTTTGTGGTGGCGGTCTTCCCAGTGTTTAATTGGAGCAAATTGCAACTCATCCAAGATGGGATATCAGGCAAGTAGACTGAGAACTCCAAGGCAGTGGGAGGTTGAGGGAGACTGTGGTGAGGTAGAGCTAGATTTCATCAACATACATGTAGAACCTGTGGTGCTAAGCTGGGATTGCTCTTTCATAGAGCTGGCATAGTGAGCCAAATAGTCTGTGTTGTAATCATATAACGTACTGCTGCCTGTGAACTGGTAAAAAGATTTAAGCCCATCACGCATCCTATCTGCAGATTCAGAACATGCTCCAGAGCTAGACTGCAAAATTCGTTGTCAATCAAAATTTGTTTTGCAAACAGTCTAACAGCAACCTCGACTGCAATGATTTGGTGTGATTGTTTATCTCTGATTGTAAAATTGGATGTGGAGCCTAACAAATAGCAAGGGTAGGATCACTGTGGCTTTGGTTCTGTTCTGATGACCACCCTAACAGAAAGAAAACTTTGAGGGTGAAGCCAGGAGTGCGAGCGTACAAGGTACATGAGTCCAGCAGCTTTAGATTTTCACAAATCACTTCTATTGCTTAACACAAAATATTTTGTTTAAGTTGAATATAAAGATTATGGGCAGAATTTTTCCGTCGGCGATTTGGGGGCGGGGCCCATTCCCTAACACGAAAATAACGCGGGATGATGTCGGGAGGAGCCCGATTTAAACATTCAGGAAGGTGGTGGGACAACGAAACCAGCTGTCTGCCCGCCGACCTGTCAATGGACAATTGAGGCCATTGACAGGGTAGTTAAATCAATTAAAGGCCTTGCCCAACCAACCTTAAGGTTGGTGGGCAGGCCAGGAACCTCAGCAGGCTTCTGAAAAAACATGAAACCTCATCCACCGGCGGGATGAGGTTTCATGACGGTTTTTTTAATATGATATTGAGGTACAGTTTTCATATCTAAAAACTGATGTCCAAAATCTGGACATTTTTTTAAGCTGCCATCACCTGACTTCCCCGCCTCTCTGCTATCTTTGGCCTAACTATAGCTGGAAAGATCTTTGGAGTCGCGCCCACTCCATCACCAACACATCACTGAAGTGCAGTTAGAACCCTGTTTCCATGCACAAATGGGAACAACAGTAATCCCAATACCAAACCTTATGAATCATCACTTCCCATCTTTTGCCAGTTCAATTATCTACGCTTAATCCATATTCTCTGTATTATATTTTGTAGCCAACTTGTTATCTATTCTGATAGTTGTCCCCAACTCAACAGGCTAATCCGGCATGCCCTTAATCTATGTGTCTACTATGCAGTACCTCATTTTAAATGCCTTTTGAAATTTTAAGTATATCACATCTACTGTTTTACCCTTGTACACTCTTTCTGTTACTTCATCAAATAATTCAGTAAGTGCAGTCAAACATGACTTCCCTTTTGAAATCTATGCTAACTATCTTTTATTCTAGTTTAATTTACTAGATATGTTTCTATTACATCTTTGAGTAATGATTCCATTAAATTTCCTACCACTGCCATTAAGCTAACTGGTCTACAGTTCCCTGGACTTCTTTCTCTTTAAATATAGGAATAACATTAGCTATCTGCTAGTCCTCTGGTATTATTATCTTTTCTAATGATTTTTTATATATCTATAATAGTGCCCCTGCTGTCTCTTCCCCGACTTCCTGTAATATGCACAGAAGCAATTCTTTTGGAGCAAGAATTTTATTTTGATTAAGTTGTCAATTGTTTCCTTGCTTTCTGTCATGAGTGACTTATTAAATTTATTGCCATCTTCTAATGCCATGCCTGCCTTGTTAGTATATCTGGTAAATATTGAGCAAAATAGCTATTCAATACTTCTGCCAATTAGATGCACTTACCTGCAAATTTATCTTGTGCATCCCTTATCCCTATCCTGATTGTTCTTTTCTGAAAAAAAACAGCATTTGAAGTTTTGAAGTGCTATACAGACAATTAAGTACTTTTGAAGTGTAATCACTGTTGTAATGTAGGAAATGCGTCAGTCTCTGTCTACATTGCAATCTCCTACAAACAGCTTTGTGATAATGAGCAGATAATCTGTTTTTGTGATGTCGATGGAGAGATAAATATTGACCAGGACACCAGCTTAAACCTGCTTCTCTTCGAAATAGCGCCATTGGGGATCTTTTGCATCCATCTGAGCAGGCAGACAGGACTTCTGTTTAACATTTCATCTAAAAGATAGCATCCCAAAGTGCAGCACTCCCTCAATACTGCACTGGAGTGTCAGCCTTGGTTTTTGTGTTCAAGTCCTGAAGTGGGACTTGAATCCGCAATCTTCTGACTCAGGTGAAGCATGGCTGACATCTAGTCACTAAATCATAATGTTTCTGTAGAATATAATCTGGTGTGGCTGAGTTAGAAAGATGTTTTCTAGTTGGCGCGAGCTTGCTTTTGAGTATCAGGTTGTTTCAAAGTGCTTAACATTCTTTGAAGTGTTTATGGATGTAGCCGCTATTCTGGTGTAGTTTGTACACAGCATTTTTGTGTCAAATTTGTGCAATATTTGCACGGATCCTATAATCCAATTAATTCAATGTTTTAATGACTGGTGACAGCTAAGACGAACAAAAGAACAGAACAGCAGCTCAGTCAGTGCCTGTGGAGAGAACAGAGGAATTAAGTTTTAAATTTTGGTCCTTTTAAGTTAACTGTTTCATCCACTGATGCTGAATGACCAGACATTTGCAGTATCTTCTGTTTGTATTTTAGCATCTATATTTTTAAAATACATAGTTTGCCAAATAAATGAAAGCTAACATGCAGGCAAGCAATTAAAAAGGCAAAAGGTATATTGGCCTTTATTACAAAAGGATTTGAGTATAGGAACAAAGATGTCTTACTGCAATTATATAGAGCCTTGATGAGACACACCTGGAGTATTGTGTGCAGTTTTGGTCTCCATACCTAAGAAAATATATACTTGCAATATAGGGAGCGCAATTAAGAATCATCAAACTAATACCTGGGATGGACGCATTGTCCTATGTGGAAAGATTAAATAGATTGTGCCTTTATTCTCTGGAATTTAGAAGAATGAGAAGTGATCTCATTCAAACATGCAAAATTCCTACAGGGCTCGACAGGGTAGATGCAGGAAGGATGTTTCCCCTGGCTGGGGGGGGAGTTGGGGGAGCGCTAGGATATGGAACACAGTCTCAGAAGAAGGGCAGACCATTTAGGGTTGAGATGATGAGGAATTTCTTCACTCAGAGGGCAGTGAATCTTTGGAATTCTCTTCCCAGAGGGCTGGGGAAACCTAGTCATTGAGTATGTTCAAGACTGAGATCGGTGGAGTTCTACATATTAAGAACATCAAGAGATACAGGGATAATGCAGGAAAATGGTTTTGAAGTAGATCAGACATCATTGGATGGCTGAGCAGGCATGAAGGCTGAATGGCCTACTCCTGCTCCTATTTCTTATGTTCTTATTAACATATTTTTAAAAATAAATTTTAATAAGTTGATCACGTACAAATGAAGCATGCCCTTTATCTGTTTTATTTCACAGGATTTTTTATTTTATTGTTTGGATTTATTATCTTGTGATTCTCGATTACTGTAGGTTTCTATAACAAACTAATGGCTCAGAGACAAGCGGTGCTGGCTGTTCATCAAGCCCTCAAGAAGTGTTTCCAGGTCATTGAGCAGCAACAAAATTCATGGGAAAGTACACTGACAGAATGCCTTCCCCTCCTGAGCTCACTGAGTAACCTGGCGGAGCAACTCCAGGCATGCAACAACGTGGTGCTTAAGAATACTCCCTTTCAAGAATTCCCTGATCTGCAACTCCGTCTGAAGTACAAACTCACCCAGGCTATTGAAATCAGTTTGGAAAAGCTCGGTGAAAAAATGTAGGCTCCGACATCATTCACCTATTGATAATTAAGCCTGAAGTGCCATCTTGGGAGATTTATTTGTACAAGCATTGACTTATTGCTGAAATCAGGCTAGATCTAATGTTAGATAAATTTATGGGCATTTCATTTTTGTGGGAAAGCTGATGGCATCTGCAGGAAAGCTGGCCTAAAAGGGGGTTAGTGGGCCCAAAATTCTCCAGAACAAGAACAAAATTACTGCTGTTTTCCTGGGTTCTCAGTTGTTGAATCTTGCGTTCGTCAAATTGACATGTTGGCTTTGGAGAATAGAAGACTTGCTAGCTCAGGCATTCTCTGAGTTGAATAATCCCAGGTCATGTATTGCACATGTAAAGCCGCCCCTACTTTGTGGCAGTGATGTGCCTATTTCCCAACTTCAGAAGAGTGCATTTCCTACTTGCCATCTGCTTACTGCACCCCTGCACCACCACCACCGCCCCTCCCCACCCCCAAACCCCCCCAATATCTTGTCAATTTGATGCGTATTAATATCCAGTTTGGGCGATTTTGTGAGGTGACAACTCCCTCCCCCCAATACTGTTTAAGAAATGGCTTGTGATAGCACAGAGAGAAAGGTCACTGGATATGGCCTCAGGTCAGAAATGGGGCTCAGCATTCCCCACTAAGGAGGCTCTGCACTAATAGTCCGATGTCATTAAACCATTCCTTCTAATGTCTCCAAGCAAGAATGATGTAATTCGCAATTTTGTTTTAAAGTAAACAAGAACAAAAAGATCTCCAGGTGACCACAATATAAAGAGAGTTTTGATAGTGAGCCACAATTTCAATGTAGTTCTACTGCCTTAAAAAAAACACATAGAAAAGCTAAAAAAAAAAACCCACTGAAAAGCTGAAATTTCCCTCAGGCAGCTCCAACAACACTTGAGATACTACACCATCCAAGACAAAGCAGCCTGCTTGATAGGCACCCCTTCCACAAACATTCACTCCCTCCACCTCCAACAATGAACAGTGGTAGCAGTGTGTACCAGCTACATGATGCACTGCAGAAACTCACCAAGGCTCCTTAGCACCTTCCAAACCCACGACCCCTACCATCTAGAAGGACAAGGGTAGCAGACTCATGGGACTGCCACCACCTGGAAGTTCCCCTCCCAGCCACTCACCATCCTGACTTGGAAATATATCGCTGTTACTTCACTGTCACTGAGTCTAAATCCTGGAACTCCCTCCCCAGTGGCACTGTGGGTGTACCTACACCACATGACAGCAGCAGTTCAAGAAGGCAGCTTACCACCACCATCTCAAAGACAATTAGGGATGGGCAATAAATGTTGGCCTAACCAACAATGTCCACATCCTGTAAATTAATAAAAAAACATACATTTATTATGTTCCCAAATTTGATTCATTTATTTTATTTACATTTTTGTCCCCTTGAGGATAATTACGACTTTCGCTGATAGTGTAATTTCTGAAAATCAAGGGAGATGTAAGATGGGTATCTGATCTAATACTACCTCCCATTTTACCCCTCCCAACTCCCCCTTCATGTTTTATAGGGCACTGCCTCATGCCAGGTTTTACTTCCACAGGAACTGGGCACTCTTCAATATTTGGCCCAAGTGAGGTTAAACAATCGGTTTTCGTGTGTTTTTCAACTTGTCTTCAATGTACACTGATTAAGATTCACTTAAGGAATGGGAGCCTTGTTTACTTTCTTCCCTCTCCAGCAATGTGATGCTGAGGCCAGTTACAGGGGGCCC
Organism: Carcharodon carcharias; assembly: GCF_017639515.1. Classification (NCBI taxonomy): domain Eukaryota; kingdom Metazoa; phylum Chordata; class Chondrichthyes; order Lamniformes; family Lamnidae; genus Carcharodon; species Carcharodon carcharias. Next base: position 48,626,277 of record NC_054485.1, on the reverse strand, counting down.
ACTGACATGACAGAGAGGTCAGCTAGCTCCATACAGTTTGAGAATTTGAATGGGAATGTGTCTTTTGGTTTGTATGGGAGTGCTGTCCCAGATCATATTGGTGAAACTTCATCTTGAAACCTTATGCACTTTAGTTACAAATTCATAGTTATTGTAAATTTCACCTGGCTTGTCGAACTATCTCCACTCCAAATAATGTGGTGTTATTAACTTTGGTTTGGTTTGGATTAACTGTTGCCTTCTTGTTAATTCTCTTGTTGTTTAATCTCTGAAAGAGCATCCATACAATTCAAAGGTTCAGAAGAGGAATGGAAGGTAAAAGCGAAGAAAATAAAACATCTTCTAATATTAAGACATCTTGTTGAGAAGTAACCTCCATTTACCTGGTACCTTATCATATCTCTGGGACATCCATATCAAATAAGTTACATTTGAAGTGCAGTGGTGGTCAACCAAATGGGTGCGCTAGGCTTCACAAATACCAAATTATATGACAAGCAGTCTGTTTTTGGTGGTTGGCTTGGGAACTGGTAAGACTCACTGTTCAAATTGTCTGTAGGCTATTAAATCAAACTCAGTTGAACATCCAATCTAAAAGACAGCACCCTGTGAAAGTGCAGCATTCCCTTAGTTTCAGCCTAGACGGTGTTCAAATACTGAAGTGGGCCTTGAACCCACAACCTTCTGACTTTGAGGTAAAAGTGCCAACAACTGAACCAAGCTGATTTGCCTGTCAGAACTACTAGGATAAATTATTTAACTATGTAAATTCACTGTGCACAAAAACAATGTTGAAGCTGAATTGGAAATTCATAATTTTTATGAGTGACTCCAGAAGACTAAAATGAACTTGCAGTGCCGTGGAATCAGGCTTAAGCTGTGGTAGTTGTTACATTTCTAATTGAGATTTCACAGAGAGCCAGGGAGTAATATCCCATGTGGCTGTAATTTGAATTTGTTTGGTAATTAATCTTGATTGAACTAATGCTGTTCTTTTCCAACATCTGTCAAGGAGTGCTTTGCAAAAGGTACGGGACACAACGAATAACCAAGTGACAGTGTGCTTCCAAATGTATGAACAACATGCTGATGCCATTGGTTTGACTGCAGTCCTTGAGCGCTCATGTCTCTGTCCTTCTGTGGCAGACATGTTGGAATGGCTTCAAAATATCCAGCGGTTTTACAGATGCCAGTATCCTTAACGTTGGCCCTTGTGCCTACAGGGCATCCCTCCTGGCTGGTGTCACTCTGCGGTAAATTCACAGGAAATGTAGGATCAGTGATGTGGCAATTCTATACTGTTCCTTAAGATAGAAGGGTTGGCATCCTAACAAGTGTAATTGCAGAGGATTGAATGCGTGTTGCGAGGGGAAAGGGTGCTGTGGGGGTGGGCAGTGGTGGGGGAGTGGTGGGGGTTGGTGGGTGGTGTGGAGTTAGGGGTTGTAGGAAGTGCAGGCAAGTGGGATGATGGTGGGAGCAGAGGGAATGAACATATGACTTAGGAGCAGGAGTAGACCACTTGACCCTTTGAGCCTGCTCTGCCATTCAATAAGATCATGGCTGATCTGATTATAATCTCAACCCCACATTCCCGCCTACTCCTGATAACCTTTCACCCCCTTGTTAATCAAGAACCTATCTAGTCCTGCCTTAAAAATATTCAAAGATTCTGCTTCCATTGCCTTTTGCGGAAGAGAGTTCCAAAAACTCACGACCCTCACAGAAAACAAGTCTCCTCATCTCTGTCTTAAATGAGCGACCCCTTGTTTTTGAACAGCGACCCCTAGTTTTAGATTCTCCCACAAGAGGAAACGTCCCCTCCACATCTACCCTGTCAAGACCCCTCTGGATCTTAAAGGTTTCAATCAAGTCACCTCTTACTCTTCTAAACTCCAGTGGATACAAACCTAACATGCCCAACCTTTCCTCATAAGACAACCCGCCCTTCTCTGAACATGCTTCTAATCCATTTACATCTTTCCTTAAATAAGGAGACCAATAGTGTACACTGTACTCCAGATGTGGTCCCACAAATGCCCTGTGCAAGTGAGGTATAACCTCCCCATTTTTGTCATCAATTCCCCTCCGAATGAATGATAACATTCTATTAGCTTTCCTAATAATTTGCTGTACCTGCATACTAATCTTTTGCGATTCATCCACCAGGACACCCAGATCCCTCTGCATCTCAGAGCTCTGCAGTCTATCACCATTTAGATAATATGCTTCTTTTTTGTTCTTCCGGACAAAATGTGCGCCTTGAATTCAGTAATAGTAAGACCACCAAGTCTTACAGGTTTCTTACGAAAATAAATTAAATCTTTATTAATAGAAGAAATGATTATAAGTAAATACATAAATCTACAAATATCTACAAATTACTGCTATGATAACTTCTAAATCTCCTAATTAATCTAACTCTTAGTTACACTTTTATTAAGGCAACAGTAAGACGCACAGATTTTAAAAGACCCAGGCAAAGAAACACGATACCCTGAACAATCCAATTCAAAGTGAGTTTTCTTAACTTCAGTTCTTTGTAGGCAGCAGCTTGAGGCTTAGATGCTGGAGGTTTTCACACTTGTTAGATCTTAAAATGCCTATTCTTACACACCGCCTTCTCTCCTTTATACATATTTTCTCCTTTGAATGCAAATTCCCATTTTTTCACTATGGGCATCATTCGCCTCCCCCCCCCCCCCCCTCCCCTTCCCCTTTGTCGGGGAGAGGGGGGGGGGTGGGTTGTGCAGGTGCGGGTGGGCGGATTTCTGATCGGCAGCCCCAGTCAGGGGCGTGCTGCCATTTTATGTAAGCGGGCCAATTAAAGCCCGCCCAGCGTGACATCTGTCCGGAAGCGCTGTGCGCTCCCTGTCCGGGCGGGGGTGGAGGGGAATTCCTTGAGTTGGGAGCGCACTATTTCGTGCATGTGCACGAAAGAGCGCACAGATCTCCCTGAGGCAAAGTGCTGCCTCAGGGAGCTTGGCTCAAGTTTGAAAATTTTATTAAAGGGGGAAAAAATATTCCTGACTTGTCCCCTCATGTGACACTGTCACATGAGCAGGGATGTGTCAAATACTTAAAAATTTTATATACTTTTTAAATCCCTCATGAAACCTCATCCCGCCTGTGGATGAGGTTTAATGTTTTTTCTGAAGGCTGCCTGGGCTGTTTGCCTGCCCGCTAACTTTAAGAGTGAACGGGCAGGTCCATTAACTGGGTTAATTACTTTTTAAAGGCCTTAAGTGGCCATTGACAGTCGGCTGCTCGCCCACTGAGCTGAAACTCTATATGATGTGCAGTGACGTCAAGACACACACCCAACATCACTGCGTGTCATTTTACCCATCGGTGAGCAGGCCCCGCCCTCCACCCGCCGATAGAAAAATGCTGCCCTATGTCTTTGGACCTTACCTTTCTAACACTAAAAAAATCTATCATAGTACCAATTTTACCAGTAATCTTTGGGAAAAATAAACATACTGGGCAGAATTTTTTGCCTGTCGGGCGGGTGGGCCCGACCCAATCTCTGGTGGGCGGGGAGCCGATCCCTGCCGGAGAAGCGGGCCCCACCGCCATTTTACGTGGGTGGGCCAATTAAGGCCTGCCCAGCGTGCCATCCAACGGGAAGCGCTATGTGTCCCCTGTGTGCGGGGGGGTGGGGGGATTCCCCAAATGTGAGAGTGCGCTCTTTCGCGCATGAGCACATCTCCCTAAGGCGGGTTTTTCCAGCTAATTCTGTTTTTGTTTTGGATTTCCAGCATCCGCAGTTTTTTTGTTTTTATCTCTGTGTTTAATTGACTGCCACTGCTCTTCAAGAAATGCCCACCTCCTTGAAGAAGTTCTGTTCTTTTGTGCGACAAGATTTCCGTTCCTCTCTTTTGCCTTGCTCACCTTCATTGCTTTCCATTTCCCTCCTGGTGTTTGACAAGGTGTTTACTAAAACCCGCTTTCACAGCCATATCTCCTTTCTCAGTGACTGTCTCCGTCTCCGACTTACCCCATGTGGATTTCAACTGAAATTCCACCCCTCATGTTTCGAACCCACCCAGGATTACAGGTATCTCCGGGACATAAAACGTCTCTTGGACTGCTGTTCCTGTCACATTCTGAAATCCACACTCAGTGCCATGCGCCGCCATATGAACACACTCGACCTCTCCCTCCAGCAGCACCGCCGTACCCCTTTTCAAAGCTGCGCGTGCCCCCAGTTTCATTTTATTCTTTGGCTCATCCGACGCTTCAACAAGAAACTTTTTCTCTTTCTCTCAAGTGCTAAGGAACGCAAGCTCCAACAACTCATCGACACCAACACCCATCTAGGACCCTCCACCCCTGCCCGTCCCTCCGTCCCCACCCCATCTTCCAATCCCAGCCCCAGCCGTGTATTCACTATACCCCCTGACCTTCCCCTCTCCAATGCTGAATGTTCAGTGCTCAGCAAAGGACTTAGTTTCATACCCTTACGCCCTCACCTCAATGAATTTCGGGCTCGGCATGATGCTGAACTCTTCTTCCACCGTCTTCGTCTCCGAGCTCACTTCTTTGGGCAGGAGTCCTCTCCCAGTTCAACGGATCCTTTTACCCATCTCCAATATTCTCCCTCCACCTGGACCCCTCCCTCTGGATTCTTACCTTCTCTTGATCTTTTCACTGAGAACTGTCGGAGCGACATTAGTCGCCTCAATTTCTCTGCTCCTCTCACCCATTCTAACCTGTCTCTCTCTGAACTTACTGCACTCCATTCTCTCAGGTGCAACCCTGAAATTGTCATCAAACCCGCTGACAACGGTGCTGTTGTTGTCTGGCGCACTGACCTCTACCTCGCGGAGGCTGAGCGTCAACTCGCAGACACTTCCTCCTACCTCTCCCTGGACCATGACCCCACCACTGAACATCAAGCCATTGTTTCCAGGACTGTCACTGACCTCATCTCCTCTGGGGATGTCCCTCCCACAGCTTCCAACCTGATAGTCGCCCAACCTTGGACGGCCCGCTTCTATCTCCTACCCAAAATCCACAAACAGAACTGCCCCGGTAGACCGATCGTCTCAGCTTGCTCCTGCCCCACAGAACTCATTTCTCGTTATCTTGGCTCCCTTCTCTCTCCCCTTGTCCAGTCCCTTCCCACCTACATCCGTGATTCCTCTGACACCTTACGTCACATCAACAATTTCCAGTTCCCTGGCCCCAACCGCTTCCTCTTCACCATGGATGTCCAATCCCTCTACACCTCCATCCCCCACCAGGATGGTGTGAGGGCCCTTAGCTTCTTCCTCGAACAGAGGCCCGAACAATCCCCATCCACCACTACTCTCCTCCGTCTGGCTGAACTTGTTCTCACGCTGAACAATTTCTCCTTCAACTCCTCTCACTTCCTCGAAATAAAAGGTGTGGCTATGGGTACCCGCATGGGCCCCAGCTATGCCTGTCTCTTTATGGGGTATGTGGAACATTCCTTGTTGCAGTCCTACTCCGGCCCCCTTCCACAACTCTGTCTCCGGTACATCGATGATTACTTCGGTGCTGCTTCATGCTCTCGTCGGGACTTGGAAAAATTTATTAATTTTGCTTCCAATCTCCACCCCTCCATCATTTTCACGTGGTCCATCTCTGACACTTCCCTTCCCTTCCTTGACCTCTCTGTCTCAATCTCTGGTGATAGACTGTCCACCAATATCCATTACAAACCCACCGACTCCCACAGCTACCTCGACTACAGCTCCTCACACCCTGCTTCCTGTAAGGACTCCATCCCATTCTCTCAGTTCCTTCGCCTCCGTCGCATCTGTTCCGATGATGCTACCTTCAAAAACAATTCCTCTGACATGTCCTCCTTCTTCCTTAACCGAGGTTTTCCACCCACAGTCGTTGACAGGGCCCTCGACCGTGTCCGGCCCATCTCCCGCGCATCCGCCCTCACGCCTTCTCCTCCCTCTCATAAACATGATAGGGTCCCCCTTGTCCTCACTTATCACCCCACCAGCCTCCGCATTCAAAGGATCATCCTCCGCCATTTCCGCCAACTCCAGCATGATGCCACCACTAAACATATTTTCCCTTCACCCCCCCACCGGCATTCCGTAGGGATCGCTCCCTCCGGGACACCCTGGTCCACTCCTCCATCACCCCCTACTCCTCAACCCCCTCCTATGGCACCACCCCATGCCCACGCAAAAGATTCAACACCTGCCCCTTCACTTCCTCTCTCCTCACCGTCCAAGGGCCCAAACACTCCTTTCAAGTGAAGCAGCATTTCACTTGCATTTCCCCAACTTAGTCTACTGCATTCGTTGCTCCCAATGTGGTCTCCTCTACATTGGAGAGACCAAACGTAAACTGGGTGACCGCTTTGCAGAACACCTGCGGTCTGTCCGCAAGAATGATCCAAACCTCCCTGTCGCTTGCCATTTTAACAGTCCACCCTGCTGTCTTGCCCACATGTCTGTCCTTGGCTTGCTGCATTGTTCCAGTGAAGCCCAACACAAACTGGAGGAACAACACCTCATCTTCCGACTAGACACTTTACAGCCTTCCGGACTGAATATTGAATTCAACAACTTTAGCTCGTGAGCTCCCTCCCCCATCCCCACCCCCTTTCTGTTTCCCCCTTCCTTTTTTTTCCAATAAATTATATAGTTTTTTCTTTTCCCACCTATTTCCATTATTTTTAAATATTTTAAAATCTTTTATGCTCTCCCCACCCCCACTAGAGCTATACCTTGAGTGCCCTACCATCCATTCTTAATTAGCACATTCGTTTAGATAATATCACCAACTTTAACACCTATGTGTTCTTTTGTTCTATTGTTGTTGACATCTTTTGATGATCTGCTTCTATCACTGCTTGTTTGTCCCTACAACCACACCACCCCCCTCCACCTCTCTCTCTCTCTATCTCTCCGCCCCCCACACACACACCTTAAACCAGCTTATATTTCAACTCTTTCTTGGACTCGAACTCAAGTTCTGTCGAAGGTTCATGAGGACTCGAAACGTCAACTCTTTTCTTCTCCGCCGATGCTGCCAGACCTGCTGAGTTTCTCCAGGTAATTCTGTTTTTGTTTTGGATTTCCAGCATCCACAGTTTTTTTGTTTTTATCCCTAAGGCTAAGCGCTGTCTCAGGGAGATCACTGACAGTTCTAAAAACATTAAAAATAGAAAAAAAAATCCTTAACATGTCCCCCTCACATGAGATGGGACATGTTCATAATTTACACTAAAACTTTATTAAACTTTTTAAATCCCTACATGAAACCTCATCCTGCCGCTGAATGAGGTTTAATGATTTTTCTATTCTCCGCCGAGGCTCCTGGCCTGCTCGTCAACCTTAAGGTTGGACAGGCAGATCCTTTAATTGTTTTAATGATCCTGTCAATGGCCCCAATTGGCCATTGACAGGTCGGCGGGCCCACAGCTGATTTTGCTGTGCCTCCGCCTTCCTGAAAGTTTAAATGGAGCGGGGTGACATCGGGGGTTCTGCCCAATGTCATGCCACATCATTTTACGCGTCGACGAGTGGGCCCCGCCCCCTGCTCGCCGACAGCAAAATGCAGCCCACTGTTTCTTAAATTCTGGTTAGGTGAAACATTTCACCCCACCTTTGAATTCAGGCTAGTCTAGTTTATTTAAAATGCAAATGTTCCCTTTACACCTATGTTTACCTACTTAACATTTCAAACCTAGCTCATCTTCTGTTACAGCGAAGCCTTCAGACCAGCTACCTTTAATTCAATTAATCACACACGGACATAGACCCATAGACACGGACCCTACTATTACTCTACAATAAATTCCAATATCCAGGCTTGGGTTGAAAAGTGGCAAATAACATTCGCACCACACAAGTGTCAGGCAATGACCATCTCCAACAAGAGAGAATCTAACCACCGCCCCTTGACACTCAATGGCATTGCAATCATTAAACCCCCACTATCAACATCCTGGTGGTTACCATTGCCCAGAAACTGAAGTGTACTAGCTATATGCATACTATGGCTACAAGAGCAGGTCAGAGGCCAGGAATCCTCCGAAAAGTAACTCGCCTCCTGCCTCTCTAAGCCTGTCCATCATCTACAAGGCACAAGTCAGGAGCGTGGTGGAATACTCCCCTCTTGTCTGGATGAGTGCAGCTCCCACAACATTCAGGAAGCTTGACACCATCCAGGACTAAGCAGCCCACTTGATTGGCGCCACATGCATAAACATTCACTCCCTCCACCACCAACTCACAGTAGCAGCATGTGTACCATCTACAAGATGCACTGCAGGAATTCACTAAGACTCCTTAGACAGCAGCTTCCAAACCCATGACCACTACCATCTAGAAGGACAAGGGCAGCAGATAGATGGGAACGCCATCACCTGGAAGTTCCCCTCCAAGTCACCATTCTGACTTGGAAATATATTGCTGTTCCTTCACTATCGCTGGGTCAAAATCCTAGAACTCCCTTCCTAACAGCACTGTGAGAATACCTACACCACATGGACTGCAGCAGTTCAAGAAGGCAGCTCACCATCACCTTCTCAAGGGCAATTAGGGATGGGCAATAAATGCTAACCCAGCCAGTGAAGCCCACATCCTGTGAATGAATAGAAAAAAAAACATGAAAATTATTATATCTCCCTGACGCCTAGCTATCTTTGTGTCGTCAGCAAATTTAGCAAATGTACCTTCGGTTCCTTCATCCAAGTCATTTATATGAATTGTAAAAAGTTGAGGCCCCAGCACTGATTCCTGTGGCACACCACTCGTTACATCTTGCCAGCTAGAAAAAAACCCATTTATGCCTACTCTGTTTCCTGTTAGCTAGCCAATCTTCTATCCATGCCAATATGTTACCCCCTATACAATGAGCTTTTATTTTCTGCAATAACCTTTGATGTGGCACCTTATCAAATGCCTCTGGAAATCTAAGTGCCATACCTCAATTCCACTTCTTCCACAGCACTCCAAAGAACTCAAATAAATTGGTTAAACTTGATTTCCCTTTCACAAAACCATGTTGACTCTGTCTGATTGTTCTAATTGCCCTGCTATGATATATTTAATAATAGCTTCTAATATTTTCCCTATGACAGATGTTAGGCTAACTGGCCTGTAGTTTCCTGCTTTCTGTCTCCCTGTGAATTAAGGAGTTACATTTGCTATTTTCCAATCTAATGGAGCCTTCCCTGAATCTAGGGAATTTTGGAAAATTAAAAGTAGTGCATCAACTATCTCACTTCTTTTAAGACCCTAGGATAAAGTCCATCAGGACCCGGGGATTTGTCAACCTGCAGCCCCAACAATTTGCTCAATCCCACTTCCATGGTGATTGTAATTTTCCTGAGCTTCTCCCTCCCTTCCATTTCCTGATTTACAGCTATTTCTGGGATGTTACTTGTATCCCCTATAGTGAAGACTGATGCAAAATACCTGTTCAATTCATCTACCATCTCCTTAATTTGCATTATTAATCCCCCAGATTTACATTCTATAGGACCAGTGCTCACTTTGTTAACCCTTCTTATTTAAATATCTATAGAAACTTACTATCCATCTTTATATTTCAACCTAGCCTTCTCTCGTACTCTAATTTTTCCCTCCTTATTCATCTTTTTGTCATTCTTTGCTGTTCTTTATATTCTGTCCAATCTTCTGACCTGTTACACATCTTTCTGTAATTATATGCTTTTTCTTTAAGTTTGATGCTATCTTTTAACTTTTTTTACTTAGCCACAGATGGTGGGTCTTCCCCTTGGGATTTTTCTTTCTCATTGGAATGCTTGTGAGCCAGCAGCTCCCTGTGTGAGATGGAGGTGGGCGGGCAGACGTGAGTCATCGATACAAAGTACTTTCCTACTAGTTTGCGAATTGCAGTAAATGAGAATCAGGTCTTCCATTCTGGGAGACTTCTAGATAATCCAAGAGGGTTGTCTAGCCTGTATTGGGCCTTGCTCACATTGTCTGCCCTTTCAACTCCTTTCTGTGGAATCCCCTTCTCTGCTGTACTATTGGTGGCAGAACATTCAGCTGTCTTGCATCCACATTTAAACTTTGGGATGGAAGTGTGAACACTCCAGGACGACAACTGGAGTTCTATGTTTGTCAGAGGATTCCCGATTAGTAGTTTAAAGGGGCTCACATCAGAATCAGGGCCCTCTGGCCTTGCAGCAGTAGGGCTGAATGAACGTGCTGCAGCCACAGTGACTATGGTAACAGGGCTCTGGATTACTGCCCTTCCGCCCACATTTTCAAGGCATTGCCCTGTTTTTGCCAGGAGGTAGGCCTGAAAATGAACCCATCTTTTCTGAAATTCCTTCCCTTGCCATGTCTCTCCCCACCTCCAATCACCTTATTGCCACGCTTTCAGCCGTCTCCCTTGATTTTCCATAATATCCATACCGGACCTCCAGTTGTTGGTATGTGTTAATAGAGTAAAGGTGCTATATAATTGTAAGTTCTTGGTTGTAGAAGATTAAGGGCACTGACAGTGAAAGATCCATCTGACCCTTGAAATGCTTGTCACTTTATCACTGTGCATTGATTAACAACCATGCAAGATATCTATCGAGGAAACTCTTACTTCAGAGTATCAATCCTGATAATCTGCCAAATCTTCGGGCTCTCCCCCAATCCTGGAGCAGTGTGTTGGAACAGATGGATCAGGACTTGGTTCGAGGTAATTTGTAGTCACTTTTTCATTCTCCTGTTCACACCTTGCCTGGACCATTTCCTCCGGCAGATTAAAAGAATGGCAATTTGGGCAGGTTACTGCTTCTGGAAGCTGTGGAACTATAAACCAGTTAGCACCTTTTGAGAGGCAAAGGAAGACAAGAAGCAAAGTTGGGAGAAGGGACAGGAGGGGGAAAAAAGTTTAAATTTGAAACCTTGAGTCAGTACCACAGAGTAATGCTTTTATTTGAGTCATTTGAAGAAGGATGTCATTGAAAAAAATCTGGAAATCAAATAACTGCAGGCCAGCCAGTGATGGGTAAGGGTTTAGAATTAGTAAACAGACAAAAAAAAATCAATAGACACTTGGAGAAGTTTGAATTAATTAAGCAGAGCCAGCACAGACTTTTAAAAGGCAATTATGCTGGAATAATCTAATTGTATTTTTTGATGAGGTAGCAGAGAAGATCAATGAAGGGAATGGAATGGATGTTATCTGTGTGGATTTTGAAAAATGTTTGATAAAGTACCACATAAAAGGCTTGTTAACAAAATTGAGGTTCATGGAAAAGGAGGGTTATTGTCAGCTTGGATAAAAAATTGGCAGAAGGACATATAACAGTAAATCATGGTAAATGG